>NC_053024.1:6869141-7130137 GCF_003073215.2 Triticum urartu
GGATCTGGATACCCATGTTGGCTCCCACATGTTCCACGATGATCTCATCGGATGAACCACGATGTCAAGGACTTAATCAATCCCGTATACAATTCCCTTTGTCTATCGGTACGAT
This sequence comes from Triticum urartu, assembly GCF_003073215.2. Classification (NCBI taxonomy): domain Eukaryota; kingdom Viridiplantae; phylum Streptophyta; class Magnoliopsida; order Poales; family Poaceae; genus Triticum; species Triticum urartu. The sequence continues at coordinate 6,869,257 of NC_053024.1, forward strand.
ACTTGCCCGAGATTCGATCGTCGGTATCCCGATACCTTGTTCAATCTCGTTACCGGCAAGTCTCTTTTACTCGTTCCGTAACACATCATCCCGTGATCAACTCCTTGATCACATTGTGCACATTATGATGATGTCCTACCGAGTGGGCCCAGAGATACCTCTCCGTTTACACGGAGTGACAAATCCCAGTCTCGATTCGTGCCAACCCAACAGACACTTTCGGAGATACCTGTAGTGTACCTTTATAGCCACCCAGTTACGTTGTGACGTTTGGCACACCCAAAGCACTCCTACGGTATCCGGGAGTTGCACAATCTCATGGTCTAAGGAAATGATACTTGACATTAGAAAAGCTTTAGCATACGAACTACACGATCTTTGTGCTAGGCTTAGGATTGGGTCTTGTCCATCACATCATTCTCCTAATGATGTGATCCCGTTATCAACGACATCCAATGTCCATGGTCAGGAAACCGTAACCATCTATTGATCAACGAGCTAGTCAACTAGAGGCTTACTAGGGACATGGTGTTGTCTATGTATCCACACATGTATCTGAGTTTCCTATCAATACAATTCTAGCATGGATAATAAACGATTATCATGAACAAGGAAATATAATAATAACCAATTTATTATTGCCTCTAGGGCATATTTCCAACAGGGTGATCAATTGGTCTCAGTTGAGGCCAATGCGGCATTAGTGGCCCCCTTCGCCAAGGACAAGGTCCTCGCGGCTATTAAAGGGATGAACCCCTCCTCGGCCTCAGGACCGGATGGATTGCCTGTAACTTCTTCAAAACGTTCTGGCCGACCATCAAGCCGGAGGTCATGGCCCTTGTTTGAGGAATTTTACTCGAGCACTATGGATCTTGGATGCCTCAACTATGGTATCGTGACCCTCATTCCCAAGGTCCCGGGCGCTTCCGACATCCGCCAGTTCCGGCCAATCACAGTGATTAATGTGATATTCCAGATCCTGGCCAAAGGGTACGCCAATAGGATGACCCTGCTCGCTGACGCGATTACCCATCCGAACCAATCCGCCTTCATTCAAGGCCGATTTATTTTGGATGGGGTGCTGGTATTCCACGAAGTCCTCCACGAAGTCCAGATGAAACGCCATCAGGCGGTCTTTCTGAAGCTAGACTTCCACAAAGCGTACGACACGGTCCACTGGCCATTCTTGCGGGAAGTGCTCCTCCGCAAAGGCTTTGATGACCGTTGGGTGACCCGTGTCATGCAGCTTGTCTCCTGTGGCCGAACCGCCGTGAACATCAGTGGGGACATTGGGCCCTACTTCCCCACACTTAGTGGGGTACGGCAAGGTGACCCGTTCTCGCCATTCCTGTTCAACATGGTGGTGGATGCTCTGGCATCCATCTTGGATAAGGCCAAGGGGCGGGCCATATCCGCGGCATTTCCCCCACCTAGTCGGAGGGGGAGGGGTCTCCCTCCTTCAATATGCGGATGACACGATTATAATGGTGGAGGGCTCCGTCCAGGACATTGCTAACCTGAAGTTCCTCCTTTTGTGCTTCCAACAGATGTCGGGCCTAACCATCAACTTCGATAAAGAGCGAAGTGATGTGCTCGGGTACCCCCCGGCGGAAGCCCAGGCTATTGTTGACCGACTAAACTGTCGTTGGGTTCTTTCCCCCACGACTTACCTGGGGATCCCCATTAGCGACTCATGCCTCATCCGTGGCGGATATTCGCCCCACGTGACCCGTATGCAACATCGCGTTGAGCCTTGGAAAGGGCGCTGGCTGTCGAAGGCTGCTCGCGTGATCCTTATCAACTCTTCGCTTGCTAGCCTCCTTTGGTTCCTCATGAGCTTCTATAGCCTCCATGAGACCCTCCATCAGGAGATCGCCAAATACCAATCCAGATTCTTCTGGGCTGGGGAGGGGGATAAGCAGAAGTACCATATGGTGAGCTGGCCCGATATCTGCAAACCCAAGGACCAGGGCGGTCTTGGGATCTTGTCCTCCCGTCGCATGAACATTGCCCTCCTGACCCGTTGGCTCTGGCGCATTGCCAATGGTGATGGAGGTCTTTGGCTCACCATCATCCAGAACAAGTACCTTCGAGGACACCCCTTGCATTCTGTCAGCGCTCGGGGCGGCTCCCAGTTTTGGTAGGCCGTTGTCCAGCTGCTGCATGTGCTTCGCATTGGCACATCCATCTCGGTTGGTACTGGGTCCTCGACCCTGTTCTGGTTTGATCGGTGGATTGGCGACACCCCCCTGGCACGCTTTCCAGTCCTCTTCGACATTCAGTTGACCCTCTGTCTCTGTCGAGACGGCCCTTATTGACTTAGGGCGCCTCGCTTTCCGCCGCCCTTTGGCCCCCTGAAGTTGCCGCTTGGGATGCCCTCCTCCAGGACATCGCCCTCCTCCCCATAGACGTCGCCGACACCCCGGACGCCATCTCTTGGCGTCCTGGAAACCCTCTGGCTGCTTCTCCACCAAATCCCTCTACGCGGCCATCGCCCCCTCGACGGCCCCCGAGCCCTTTAGTTTGATTTGGGACATCCGCTTGCCCCTGAAAATCAGGATCTTCCTGTGGCAATGGATCGCGGCCGCCTCCCGTCCGGCGTGGAGGTCCTTAAGCGTAATGGACCTGGAGATGGGATGTGCCCCCCTGTGCAGCACGGTGGAGGATGCTAACCACATCTTCTTCTCGTGCTCCACGCTCAGTTCCTTTGGTCCTGCTTCCGCGAGACGGTTGGGGGCCAGTGGTGTAACACCAACTTCCCTGACCTGCTTGCGGAAATCCGCCTCCCCCTCGCTACCGCCATATTAGATGGCTTGCGTTGGGGTCCTTGCCTGGACGCTTTGGACCATTCGCAATAAGCTTGTCATCCAGAAGGTGCCTCTTCGACGTGCTACTGACGCCATCTTTAAAATGTGTGGATACTTGCAGCTCTGGCGGCCGCTTAGCCGCCCCCAGGACCGACGTCATCAGCAACCTCCTCGCGAAACCTTGTATGTGTGTGTGTGTGAAAACCTTGTTGGATATTTGGCTTGGGCAGTGGCTTTATATAATATAAAGCGGGGCGAAAGCCTTTTTCGGTAAGCACGATTTTGGTGTTGCTTTAGAAGTTATTTCGATGTTTACACGTTTGAAATAATTTGCTGTCTATATTTGGTTGAAATGATTGATGTGACAATTTGGTTGACAGATACAGGACTTACTTTGCCATGGGCTTGAGGTTGCTGCTCGAATGTGCTTAAGACTGAATTTTCTTCCCCCGAGAGTGATTGCGGAAGCAACTGGCTGGTGTCCACTGCTTTTCAATCATTCATATGTGCCACGCTAACACTGATGTCCACTCAATATGTAAAGGAAGGATTAGTCATTTCCCAGCAATTTACTTGATGTTGATGATACTGGACCCGGAATTTCATTTTCGCATAATGTCTACAGTCACATTCATGATTACTGTAATGGTTGTTTCCGGCTGAAGATGCGGGACACATACGGCAGCAGCGCTTCTACAGCCGTACTCCCTCCATTTCCTTATACAAAACCATAAACTCAAATTATAGGTACCAAGATAAAATTTAATGACTGCTTTGCAAGTCAATTTTTTTTTCATTAACCGGGATCATTAATATGCCCGCATGCGTGCAAGGGAGGAATGAGAAGGAAGTAGCACAGTGTCATTACGACTACATGCATACAAGTATTAAACAAGTTGATAGACGAGAAAACATCATTAATTTTTGCCTCGATTATTGTTAGTGGCCTTGTATAGATGCAAAAGGTATTTTTTTATAGTGGCTTTATATAAGGGAATGAAGAGAGTATTGGAAATCGGAAGAACACATAAGGCAGGAGGTTTCTTTCTTAGCTTTTAGGCTTCCAAGTCACTTGAATGGTTTTTATATGGCTGAAATTACCGCTGATTAAATCAGTACGCGTATGGCAACAAGAAATCCAACTTAAACTTTCTTATACTGAGCTGAGAGTGAGGATGCTGCTCATGTCTGCAATCACATGAAATTTGACTGAAGTTTCAGAGATAATGGTACGACTGATGTTCCAGAGATCTGTACAACAGAGCCATCAGTACTCCATGGCAATGACTGAAACGCCAACTCAATTTCTTGTTGAGACTGACGTTACTACAGCTGCTCACTGATTTGTAATGGTCCATATGTGCCAAAGGACTCGTCATTTTCGCACTAATTTACTTATCGATGATACTGGAGACCTGGACCTGAACGGTCATCGTCAGCCTATCAGGCACACTGCTATGATCATCGTCGTCGTCTCGTACAAAGAGAAGAGCAAGCTTGCTACAGGAGGAAGGAAACATAGGTTACTTCGTCCCCTCGGATGCGGGCGAGCAACCATGGTCGCTCGGGCGGCATGCCTGCAGGTGGTTGGCGAACTAGGGAAGCGGCGGAGGGGTGAAGCACCAGGGTTCATCACTTACCTAGTCCGTGCATGGGTTGATGGTGGCGGCGTTTGCGGACGTCGTGTTCCTCCTTGCAGGCTCCGTCGTGGTGCTCCCACTCCTCCCATCTAGCTCCGGATGAAAACCGGATCTATGGATTAGACGATGGCAACGGTCCATGGTCGTGCCCTTCTTGGAGGCATCGTATTGGAGTCCTCGGTCCGGCGTTGTCCGTTGCACTTCTTCCCGGATGATCTCTCATCTTGGTGATGGTCTTCGTCGGCTACAAGCGGATCTTTTTGGTCATTTGGTTGATACTTGGTAGTTGTTGAGGTTGTGTGTTGGTGCTCGGCATTCTTCTACCTTGCCTTGGGTTGTGTGTGGTGTGTGTTTGTATCGGTTGCTCGGACGTAAGTGTTGGTGCTTTATATATAGGGGAAGCCCTTTTTGGTCGGAAGGAAACATACGACACACCGAGAACAACTTTTGCCAGTTGGCCAATCTTTCAAGAGGGTTCATACAGCATAACTCCATAATATTCTTTTATGCTAGCAATGTTTCGACAACAATCGCAAATAACACTTTGAATAATATATATACACATAAGATTATAAGAATAATATGGTATTTCCATTCACAAACTGCTATTGCTCGTAAATTCGAATAATACGTGTCTTCCGGAAAGACGATGCTTACATTTCTAATAATCAAATAGTCAGAGTTGGAACATTTCATGGGGGTAACTAACTACTACTCATGCAGTTGAACATGCATTTCACAGTGCATACGTACGTCTCCAGGCATCCATCTTGGCCAGCAGGTTTCCCTCCATCTTCACCAACAGGTTTACCTCGTACACGGTGGACACCGACGTCGGGCTCCACACGGCCTTGAGAACGCAGTAACCGCGCGCCATCCTGAACGCGCCGGTGCCGCCCACCACGGCGGTCTCGTAGGGGCCCTCGGAGCTCACCACGCTGCCCACCATAACCAGCGTGCTCCCGGCGTGCCTCCCCGGCCGTGAACACGAGGCTGGTCGCCGTCTGCATGCCGGGTGGCGTCACCAGCCCCGTCGAAGGCGAAGAGGGACTGGAACCGCCCCACCAGCGACGAGTTGCTCGGGTCCGGGCCGTCGCGCAGCTCGTCGTCCAGCACTCCGACCATCCCGAACATGCTTGTGTTGTCGCCCACGCCCAGCAGGGGCGGCACCACCGCAAACAGCGTGGCGTTCGGGCCCGTGAAGGTCTCGTGCATGTACAGGTGGATGTGCTTGAGCCCGCCGCCGCGGGCGTGCGCCATGCCCCACGCCGACGAGCTAGCCAGCAGGAAGACGAGGGAAAGCAACTTCCAATTCCAGGAGGAAGCCATGGGCCTCATGGCGATCAGACCGGACCAACGTGTGGAGGTAGGATCAGTAGGTGTTAATTGCAAGGCTCTCTCGCAGCTCAGATATACACTGAAGTAATATATAGTTTATGTGGTGGTTGAAATGTCCAGCTGTAAAGATGCTAGTCGTCTACCTCGATCAGCTTGTTGGCTATCGAGCAAAGCAACCCCACTCTAGTAGTAGATTAATAAGGGGTGGATTGATCAATGTGTGCTCACCCCAAATCCTAACAAGGAAATAGCTTAGGCAGCATACTCTTTCAAATAAAATTTCCTTGTGGTTTAGTTAATAGTTATATACTCCCTCCGATTCAAAATAAGTCTCGGGTTTTTACTTTAGTGTTTATTATGAGAGATGCTTCGGTACACACAGTAACACCCCCCCCCCCCACCACAGGTGCCTCACTGGGAGAACCTAGATGCTGTGACCTTTAGCTAATCATAAAAGCCTAGCAACCTTTTCTAAAAAAACGCAAACTTCAAAAAGGGGTATTTTTGTCTATCAACATTAATCCAAGATGTTTCTCCCAAACAGCACACTAAAAATCAGCCAGGTCCCGTGATCGCGACGGCGACCTCACTCTCACCGTTAATCTCATTCAATATCCTGCATTATTTTCACCGATTGACTAATTCACAGATTCGTCAAAAAAAATGCTGTAAATAATCAGTTGAAGTTCACGCTGAAATCGCGCGGCATCTAGAGGCAGGTGCTATCTACAAGAGAGCCACCGTGTTAAGCCCATACGCGTCAGCGACCAAGCAGATCGACGGTGGATATGTGGGATGAGGTGTAGGCCAGCAACACCCGGCCAGCCAGCCGGCAACAGTCACCTTAGAAACTCGATCAGAACGAACCTACCGGAGATGTGGAAGAAGGTCGAACAGAGCCTACGATATGCTAATTTCTATTTTTCTCGTAACATGCAACAATGTGGAAGAAGGCTTTTGTTGTTTCATTTTATCTCCCTCGCTGTGCCCCCTGTAAATTAGGTTCATTGAACCTATCTTTTGATACTGCAAAGCTTATAGGCAACTGAATATATTAGTGATCTAGATCTATATTTCTTACAGAGGGAGTACTTGAAACAAAAGAGTAGAATTGACCTCAAGATAATTAAGTACCGCTTAGGTAAACAGTTAAATCAACAGTACAACGCGGTATGAAAGTAGCCTTGTCTAAATAATTGTACTAGAAAATCAAACAGTACAATGCCATCAGTATGAAAGCTAGCTCTGCCTCAATAATTGTACTAGAAAAGTATGGGTGCATCAACATATTGACTTATTGAGATAAGCACCACCATTATTTGTAAACATGCTAGCGATCGATCTATTATCACTTAACCAATATATAAGTTTCTCGATAGACCTGCTCTGTTGACAAAAATAAAGGTTACTACCTAAAAGAGTAATTATTTATGGCCAAACAAAAGTATTCAAGACAATGTGTTTTACAACTGTTTAAACGATTGAGTTTCTCAGAAGACTATGCCCAAGTAATCGGTCTGTGCTCAGCTGAATCCTAACAAATTACTCGGTAGTTCGGACGTCAGATCAAATATTTAATAAACTAGACTCAAGAGAGATTTTTCTTATAAAGTGTGCCGAAATAGAGACGCCTCAACTAGACCGGAAAGAGACAAGGTCCAAAAGACTCCTCGACCACTCCGTGTACGACATCGCAAATTTTATCTCTCTCAAACTCTCATCTCTCTCTCTCTCTCTCTCTCTCAAACACACACACACACACACACACACACACACACACACACACACACGTTATCTCACGTTCTCTCAAACTCTCAGGTCTCCCACTTATATGTATTATATCCATCCTGATCTAATCTAAAACCTTTATATGCAATGTCACAGAAAAATAAAACCTGTCCTCCCGCCCGAAATCCTCTCTATGTTCTCTCATGGATGTGGGTGGTGCTTCCCATCGATGTCCTGGCTGGTCAAGCCGTGTTCACCTGTATTCTCTACACTAGGTTCTCCAAGGGTGATCTTTTTCGGATAGTGAAAATACCCGGAGATGTAGTGGTGGTGGCGATGAGCGTCCTTGCAGCAGGATGGGGATAGGAGAGAAGGCGGATGTAGGAGAGGGAGAGCAGAGGACAAATGAGTGGCTCTTCCATGGCCACTTAGAGATAAGGGAGAATGTGATGGGCATGCCTGGGCCTGGACGCGTAGCCCGTGTGGGATGTGAATGATTTCTCACAATATCAGCCCGATGGTTTAAACACTTTCTCATGTAATTTTTATCTTAACCCTACAATCTACGCTACTCTTGCCATGAAAAAAGAACCAACCTGATCCAACCTACACGTAACAAAGACCCAACCTATCATTAGAAAGCCTACACATGCAGTACCATAGTGGATAGCGGCATGGTAGTTGAGGCCCTCTTTGAAATCGTCCGTCTCAATCTCTTGCATGTCTCTCTCATGTCTCTGTCAAGCTCTCATGTCTCTCTCTAGTAATTAATTTAGTGGGTTGTCCCTATCATCCAAAACCTCCAAACGCTGTACCATGGGGACAGGGACGCGCACAGTAGTTGAGGCGATGGTTTTCATTTTCAGTGAGATTTTGACGAAATTCACTGAATTTCAATAATTTCAGTGCATACTAAAATATTTACCTTACGGACCAAATATTTCAGCAATTTCATTAGTACACAGGAATTCTAATATTATTTTTCTAAATCAAATATTTAATTGAATTCAAGTGAATATTTCAGCCTTTTGATCCCATTCTGGCCAGAAGGACGGTCATCGGGTGGCGGCGGCGGGCGTGGTGGCTGCAGCGGCAAAAGACAGGGCGGCGCGAGGGATGGGAGAAAGTGAGGTGCCACTATTACTCGATAGTGGCGGAGTGAGCATATTTAGGGAGATGGGGGGGGTGGGGGGGTTGGAAGGTAGAGGATAATTTTTACTCCACTATACCGGTTAGGGGATCGGCTAGGTGTGCCGTAAGGGAGGATAACCGAATTTATCCTCCCTTACGGCCTTATTAGGGATCAGTTAGAAATGCTCTAACCTGGCTAAAGGACCCTTTCGTGGGCTAGCTAGTTGATTGATGGATTCCGCCAGGACACACACACAGAGACGTATATGTGGCCAAGTACATATGCAGATCAATTTGATCACTAACCACTCTTGGTTTGCTAAGCCGTTTGATAGCCTCCTGAAAACACATCTTCCTGCCTGCTTCCAAGTACTTTTGCTACCCGAAGAAGATCACCCTTGGAGAACCTAATGCCCAGAACACAGGCGTACACGCACTGGTGGGCACGTGCCCATGAATAGAGAGAACTTCAGACGGGAGGAAGAAAAATGATCAGGAGAGGAAGGCCGGTGGCTAGGTTTTCTTTTCTCTCGTTTTAGATTAGATCCTGGTGGTTATAATATGCATGAGAAGGAGACATGAGAGTTTGAGAGAGATACATGAGCGATTGGGCGAGAGCATGAGAGAATGAAGCGGCAACCTGGTAAATAATTGTAAGAGAGAGAAATGGCGGTTTGAGACGTGAGAGATTGGGAGAGAGAATAGAGAGGTGTTTGAGACCGACGATCTCAAAGAGGGCCTCAACTCCGTGCCCTGTCCTACATAGTACTGCGTGTCAAGGTTTTCTGATGTAGTTGTTTGTTACATGTAGGTTGGATTAGATTGGTTCGTTTTTCACAAGATAGTAAATTGTAGGTAAGGATATAGGAGCATTAATTACTTATCAATGGTTGAGTCTAGGAAGTCCCTAGTTAGGTTGCAACATTGTATGCAAATCTTAGCCATATAATTGGGCTGCTACTCCATTGCTGGATGGAGCAATCGTGACGATGACCTCAATTTCTGGAAAATCTATCTTGGCGTGGATTCTATAACGTGTTTCTACTTGTAAGTTGGTTTATGTTGGTGTTGTTCGCGCGAGCGACGTTATAATTATGACAATGCTGATATTCACCAAATTAACATGAGGCAAATAAACCTTCATATGAACTTCCATTTTTTTTTCTTATTATCATTTAATAGAATAACTGAAATATTTGCATAAGAATCTTAAGCCATTAGATGATGGTCAAAGTACACAACATTTTATTAATGGACTAAATGATCATCAGACCGAGAAAGAAGAAGGCAATGTTGGTTCTGTTCAAAACTATATATAGATCAATCAGTAAAATCTTTACAACATATATCACACACTTCAAATGTCAGCTAGAAACAATACATATGAACCATGTATAAAGACAATATACATCAATTTTGAAAATAGAATATCTGAAGAGCTTGCATCAGTAACATTACAAAATATAATAGATGTTAAATATAATAAGTTAGACTAATGTTGAATGGAAGCATTCGATATCATGCTTAAATTACATACAAGTGGGTTGATATAACAATTCTATATAAACAATTCAAAAAAAGAAAAAGCTACACTACACAAGGAAGCTTCATAGGTCTGTATACCCGAGACACTTTATATAGATATGTTTTCTGATGCCTTTTCTTATATTTGTACTTTGTACAAGTATTGGCGCTGCTTAATACAGGACATGGTCACCCGAATCAAAATTAGGTGATGATGGTGATATGTGCATCAGATGTCACTAATAACGTTAGTTGCACGTAGTACTAGCTTAGCTAGCTAGGCCGTCCTCTATCTACATATATAAAGGTAGACGTATAGACATAGACACACACGAGAAGTGATGCAGTGGTCTGTGGCCTAGACACCGCCCGGCCTAAACCATCAATGGAGCTCGTTGTGCTTCTTGTCGTTGTTCTCTTGGGCTTCTCCGTCTTGATCCGTCGTAGCAGCCGGCGTGCCCCTGCACCTCCAGCTCCGGCCGTCCTCCACAAGATCAGTGACCCTGCCGTCGCCCACCGTGTGCTCGTCGACAACGCCGACGCCTTCTCGAACCGCCCAGTCCTTCCCTTCTTCGTGGAGCTGGCAAAGAGGCGCGGTGGCCAACGCAACGAGAACATAAGCACCGTGCCCCACGGCCCGCACTGGCGTGCTCTCCGGTGCAACATCACCGCCGAGACCCTCCACCCGTCGCGCCTTGGGCTTGGGCACCTCGCGCCGCTGCAGCGGGAGGCCATCCAGGACCTCGTCGCAGCCCTGCAGTCCACCGGCGCCGGGGCAGGCCTCCGAGACCACCTCCGGGCCGCCGTCTTCCGGGTCATCGCGCGCCTGTGCTTTGGGGACGGAGTCCACGAGTGCCATGTGCGTGCCGTCTGCTCCCAGGTACATGGCTTACAGGTCGCCATTGGAGAGGTCAACCCCTTTTCTGGCCCCTCCTTGCTAGCCAAGCTCGCGGTGTGGAGGTACCAGCGGCATCTCTTGGCCTTTCATGCCCGGATCACCGACCTGTGCCTCCCTCTCATCGCGGCACGACGGCGAGGACCACACGACGACGACCTCTGTCGTCCGTACGTCGACACACTCGTACAACTCCGCGTCCCCGACGACAAGCACGGTGGCCGGCGCGCTCTTAGCGACGACGAGATAGTGGACCTCGTGTTGGAGTTCCTCGGCGCGGGCTCAGGATCGTTGGTGGTGTGCCTCGAATGGACTCTCGCTCACCTCGTAGTCCAGCCGGAGGTCCAGAAAAAGCTCCGGCGTGAGGTCGACGGTGAGGCCGCTGATAGGAGCCATCTGATCCGTGGCATGCCGTACCTGCATGCCGTGATTCTCGAGAGCCTCCGCATGCACCCGCCGGCGCCGGTGGCCCTGCGTCACGTCCAGGCGGCCGAAGCCGCGAGGACGCTCGTGGGAGGAGGAACAACCAGCGACGTGACTGTGCTGTTCCTCCTAGGGGACATGGGAAGGGACAGGAAGGCGTGGAAGGACCCCGACGAGTTCCGGCCAGAGCGGTTCCTGGCCGGCGGCGACGCCGAGGGCGTCGGCCCTCTGCCGGGGCGCAAGCAGACGAGGATGATGCCGTTCGGCGCGGGGCATAGATTCTGCCCGGGCGTGGGTCTCGCGATGGCTACCATGAAGTGTTTCTTGGCTGCACTCGTGGTTGAGTTCGAGTGGGCGCCGCCGACGAACGCCGCCGTGGACCTCACAGAGCTGGATGGCTTCTTGAAGACGATGAAGAAGCCGCTGTCCGCATGTCCCACGCGACTACGAACTCCATCATCCTTCTGAAATCAAAACTGCTCCCCTCAGTTCCTAAATAGTACTCCCTCCGTCCCAGAAAAGTTGTCTCCGCGGCACTTTTTCAAAAAAACCCTTCACGTTTGCCCGACCAAACCCGCACTCCCCCTCCATCTTCCTCCGAGGCTCCGACACCGGCCGACTCCAGCGCTGCGCAGCTCCTCCGCACCACCGCGCCGAGCAGCTCCCCTGCGCCACCGCGCCGCGCCGCGCAGCTCCGCCACGCCGCGCCGCCGCACAACCCCCCCCCCCCCCCCCCCCCCCTCCACCACTGTACCGCGTTCCCCCGTAGCTCCCCCGTGCCGCACAGCTCCTAAAAATCCCCCCTTGCCCCGCAGTGACGACGGCGAGGGTTCCGGGCGACCAACCCTAGCTGAGCAGCCGCGGCGTGTCGGCGGCACCGTGCTCAGCTTCTCACCACTGGTCGCGCTCAGCTTCTGACCAGTGGCCGACTCCGCCCCGTCCCTAGTTGCTCGAGGTCGACTCCTCCATGCCGGACGCCGCCTCGCCCACACCGCTTCGCCCTCACCGCCGTACGCCGCCTCGCCCTCGCCGCAGGTGAGTTCCTCGGCTCTCTCCTCTCTTCTCGCTGATGAAAATGTTGTTGGTGCTGTCAATTGTGGCTACTGAGACTGTAGCTAATGTTGTTGGAGTACTGTCAATTCTCGGTGCAAACTTCAATTTTTAGCTACAATCAAGAGTAGGTAGTGGCCATTGTGGGTACTGAAACTGTATCGAGTGCTCTAGTGTATCCTGTTTGTGTAAATGTTTGCTGCATTGTGGCTACTGAAACTGTATGTATCTGATGATATATCAAGTCATCACACACACAGCTAACTGAATTTTGACTCTTAGAGGAATAAACTACTGTAGTTTACTGCAGTTTATTGCATAATTGTGCACTATTCGGAGCAAAATTCAGTTTACTGCTTTTCAGGTGGTTATAACAAGGAGCTTTAGTACCAATCCACACATTTATGGGTCTCTATTTATGCTCTTTTTCTGTTTATGGAGTACTGTATTGTGTAAATTCACAACATTGCAAGCACAATGATACTCAATATGCTGCCCAATCGCTGATGTTTGATGACGTCCTATTAATAATGCTTGGAGTATGAATTTGATGTTGTTTCTTAGAAACTGATTGACATACAGCACAATGATACTCCAGTGTCACAAATCATAAGTGTTTAGAATAAGATATCTTCTGTATTGTATTTCTTTTCTTGGAGTACAGTCACATTGCTTCTGTGCTTACAAAATTCAGATTGAATTTCACTACCAAAAGAAAAGAAGTGGAGATTAAATGCTGCTTTCCACTTACTTCACCTGTGTGTAACTCTTTTGGTGCATTTTCTGCAGAACCTATGTGTAGCTGCAGCATACAGGCCAGTTCATCAACTGCTCGAAGAAGAAAAGAAGATAGCATTTCCTTGCCTTTAGCATACAAGCCAGTTCACTTAATGTCCTCTCGTGCTATATTTCTGAGAATATCCAAGTTTTTACTTATCACTTTGCTAGCATTCACAAGTCTATTGAAGCGTGCATGTCTTTCTAATGGAGTGTAAATGTTCAATGTTTTGGAGTAGTTGCGAGAAATCTTTTGGTTTTCGAGTGTTCTGGCTAGGATGATACAGTACCTAGCAATTCATGATGGATTATGGAAGTAAGAGTACAAAAATTTAGTTTACTCTCTTTGATTCATGATGGCCCTCTTGTTCAAGTAAAGCAAGAAGAATACAAAATTCAGTTTACAAAATTCATAAATGTTGTGACATGTTCAGACTGAATTAGTAATTCAGAAATGTTCAGCACTGCCGTGTTTCAGTCTTCTTTTTCTACAGTTTATTCCACTGTACAGTTTGTGCATCTACAGAACATGAATATTGTGTGTGTGTGTGTATGTGTGCGTGTGTGTGTGTCTAGATGCCCTTGATACTCCATCTAAATTCTCTTGATGTATCTGAATTTTTTCTGTACTTAGATGCCCTTGATACTCCATCTCATTTGTTGTTAGTTTCTGGAGTACACCTACCAAAATCACTGCTATCATCATGCCTGAATCTTGGACATCATGACTGCGTCTATGTAGACCATGGCAGTAGTTATAGAACTATGAATATCTATTACTCCCTCTACAACATCAGAAAAGTTAATAACATCCTCTACAACATTTTCTGTAGAGATTAATGGCCAGGATTAATCTACAGCATTCTGTACATTAATGGTCAGGCTGAATTTTTTCCAAATTGTGTCCAAAATCTGGAGTAACAATATTACAGTGAATTTCAACACAGAATTTGAACAACATTTTCTTCAACATTCAGTCTTCTGAATTGTTTGAGATAAAATTCAGTTTCTGCTAATGAACCAGCCTATCCAGATTCATTTGATAAGATGCCTGCTGATCTTGTTGCTGCTGTTTTATTCAGTTTCTGCCATTACAGATAAATCTACAGATCATGTTGTCTCATTTGATAAGAACCTGCTGGTTGTAACTGCAAATCTAAATCAATCTACAGAAGCCACCGGCTAACTGAATTTTTTGATGTCAATTACCTGTAGTCACCAACAGCAGCAGCAGAGGCGATCAGCAGTCGCCAACAGCAGGAGCAGGGCGGGGACTCGATCGGGCAGCCGGCAGCGGTAGCAGCTGAAGAGGTCTGTAGGTCGTCTCGCTGCCGGGGAGGCGGGGAAGATCCGCGAGGCACTGCCTGCCGGAGTCAGCGGAGAGAGGAGCGGCGACCGACGGACAGAGGTTGGCAGCGGCGGCTGGAGTTGCCGCGGGCGTGAGGAACCCTCCGGGGACGCGACGGGGACGCGAAGCAGCCGGATGGGAGAGGTGCCTCGAGGTGGTCGCCTTCCGGAGCAGCCGCAGGTGGCAGCCGGGCACTCGCCCCCGTGCGCAGTTCGCAGCGGCGGACACCGCAGGTGGGCAGAGAAGGTGGGCGGCGCAGTTTCTCCGGTCGGCGGCGACGCGGTGGCTGGTCGCCCGGGTGGGCGGCGGCCGGGCGGTTGAATTGTGTAGCAGGGCGCTGGCCGGTCCTCGGATCGAAGACCAACTCGCCTCCGTGGTCGCGACGGTGGGCAGCGGAGGCAGGCAGCTGGTGGCGGTAGTGGGCGGCGGAGGGTGGTCGGGGGAGCGCTGCGAGCGCCAGAGCACGGCAGCGGAATCCCACGGCGACGGCCACCGGCGACGCGCGGGGACGGACAAAGGAAGAAGAAGGGGTCAAGGACCTATTTGTTGCTGTTTTAAAATTACGAAGTTCTTTTTGCAAAAAACTCAATGTACTGTGCGGGTGACAACTTTTCTGGGACGGAGGGAGTATCTTAATTTGCACCCCTAGCTTTCAGATATTTCAATACGGACTAGCAAAAAGGCCCATGCATTGCAACGGGTGAAAATCAATATCACACGCCCATTGCCTTTTCATAGCTTATCTTCTTCCCTGCCCTCGTCAACGATAGTTGTGATGTCTATATGATCACAATGCATCCAAATGTGATCAATCTAAAAATGATGAGTTGATCCACCACATAACATACTATCTATGTAGGCTATCATTGACTGACAAGCTCATGTGAAATCCGTTATCATACATGGATATCATTAATAGCTAACCACCAACAATTGAAGGTTAAAAATATCACTCTAAGGCCAGCTCCAACGCATGAGCGTTTAAAATCGTGAGCAAATTAACATGCACAATCATCCAGCATTGTAGCTACATTGTGTATACTTTTTTAGTGTCCGACTCTAGGTTATGTGTCGATGCTAGGAAAGTACTTCGGACGATGTGAAAACTGCCGGATTTTATTCCTAGAGCCCGCATTATACGTGCCCTAACCAAGTTATAGGTGGCAAAAAATACTCATAATTTTCTGAAAGAAAACTGAGATGGCTTTTCTGAACTCTTCTACATCCATATGGCAAGGAGCCTCCCAAAGCTCACAAGCAAAAGAGCAATCGCGACAAGGCAACATATGTTTGTTCCGTTGTGGACATCTTATTATGGAGATGAGGAAGCTCCTTGATCTGCATGGATTTGGTCCATTGAAAATTGAGCGTAATGAGAATAAAGTTGCTCATAATCTAGCTAATATTGATTGTTCTGGAGGTGCTGCTGCAAGTTGGTTGTGACGGTTTCTACCAATGTACCTAAGTTTGTATTAGCGTACTATAACACTATTACATTTATTCCGCGAAAAAAAATGTTTGCTGGCAATTGGTGCGGACAAGCAGCTTGTCGACACAACCGACCATGGCACCGACAGCACCAGTGATGACTTGAAGAGAATGTCAAGGAAGTGGAAGAAAATAAAAGGTGCATAACCATGAGTAGAGAGAGCGCTTTTTCTCTCTTTCGTTTTTGATTTTTTTTTTAGAATCTCTTTCATTTTTTTAAACAGAGCAGCAAAAAACGTCAATAGGCCACATGAATTTATACTACACTCAACACAAAGTCACATGAACCAGTTCGGTCATTGTGGCCTTTTACACCCAATCAGTGCCCTTTTTCCGTTCAATATTGCACCGACGCGCAACCTGTTTAATTCACACTGATTGAATGAATGAAATGCGTGCATTAATTCCCATGCAAGGTGGGTTAATTCTTCCCGTCCTTTCTTTAGGCTGGTCACAATGGGCAAGAACATAAGCTAGTAACTTACACACTTCCCTAGACTATGTTACTACCTCCATAGTGGGTAGGAACATCTATGTAGTGTCATGCAACGATGTATTTATTAGGTTATAGACTCATTGTTTCTTGGAGTGTGTGATGTTCCGGTAACTTAGCTAGTTACCACAAGCACCTCTCTCTTCGTTAAATATGTGCCACATAAGCAAAGTTGTATTGAAGTGTGTGATGTTACTCCTAAGTTCCTCCCCATTGTGACCAGCCTTATTTCTGTCACGTCACTACTCCTTCCTTCTTTTATCTTTATATATATAGAAGGTCTTCCTTTCTTTCCTTATTTATTTCTTCCAAATTATTACATGGAGCGCATATATAGAAGCCCCCCCCCCCTCCCCCTAATTCCTTCCTTATTTCTGTTACTACGTCACTTCTCTTTTCCTCCCTTTCATTCCTTATTTTTGTGACCTTGCTTCTCTTTCCTTCTTTTGTTTCCCGTGTAACTAGCCTCATCTCATCTTCCCTCAATCGATGCAAGGCTGCTTGATGATGTAGTACAACTCATAGACCTATATAAATTAGTGAAATTTAATTGAAAGGGGCAAGGTGGGACTAATTATTTTAGCAATGAACCATGTTTTCTTACAAAATCATAAGCCTGTTGAGTTGGATGCGGAGCTTGGAGCGGAGGTCGTGAGATAGAGCCCCAATTAGTGAAGTTATATATTTTCTTTTTTTGCTGCTCCCCAATACACGAAAAAAAAGTGTAGACCAGGCCCAGCTCGGCCCATGCGAAGGACAAACAGATGAGAGACGAAAAGTAGCAATTGAGCTGGCCGCGTGGCCCAGGCTTTGAGAGTTGTATGTAGGCGTGATAATACAGGAAACATTTCTTTCCTTGCATGAAACATCAGTTAGCTGAGTTGGCTAGCTGCTATGTGTTGTTTCCTGGACAACCTGGGTTCAATTCCGCTTGTTAGCGGGGTTTTTCAGTTTCGAGGATGACCTGCATGTAAACGCTAAAAACTCAGAAAATCATGACGTACGAAATGGACGGAAAAAATTGCGTGATGGACAAAAAAGTGAAGAAACAATCCTCCCTTTAATATTAGGTAGAGATTACTCTTTCCGTTCCTAGATATAAGACCTTTTAAAAATTCCTACATGGGCTACATACGGATGCAAGAGTACTCGCATTCGTATGTAGTCCATGTAGGAACACTACTGGAATTTTTCTCCTTGCCAAGTGCATTATGTCGGACACTCGACAATAGTATCTTTGTCGAGTACCTAACTCGGCAAAAACGTGAAACTCAGCAAATAGGCACTTTGCCGAGTGTCATGAAAAAAACGCTCGGTAAAACAACAAAACTCGGCAAACAAGGCTTTGCCGAGTGCTACAGTCGGCAAAAAGGGGTCTTTACCGAGTGTCCCACTCGGTGAAAAGGGGGTCTTTGCTAAACTGCATGGTTTTGGTTGTAGAGGTTGCATACGATCTTGGATGAAGATGGTCCAAAAATCAAAGTTGTTCGTTTTGACGAGACGGCCAGTTTCCATGTTGAGAACTTTTATATTTAGGCCATATTAATTACACTTTTTGGCATGCCAAATATTAATATAATCTCAAATGACCAAGGTGATGGCCATATTCATTGCATGGATTATTATAATGGTCCCAAATTAGACACATAGGTGCATATTGACATTACAAACAATGTTGCCAAATAAAATTTCCTACTTTTATGTACAAAAAATCAATTTTGATTTTTTAAGTGTAAAAAATGGATGTTTTTTGTGAAGCAAGTACAAAAATCAGGGTGCAAAATGGCACCACTCCAATTATCATAGCAAGTAGACCATGATTTATGCACAATTACCAAGTTTCATTGATTTTCAAGTTTTATAGTTACTTTCGGACATTTAAATGACTTTATGTCAATTGTCCTAAAGTAATTCAAATTTGAACTGCAAGTGTGTGATAGCTCAGTCCTAAAAATTAGCAAAAAAATATTTTTAGGTACACAAGTAGTCATTATATGGGAGAACCTCTTAAAGATTTTAGTTTGTAATTTCTTTTTCATGTTAAATTGTCTTCAAGTAATACCAATTAATACTCATAATGCCATATTCATGTTCCCAGTGAATCAAGGCTTTATCACATTCAAGCATTTTATCATTTGAATTTATTGTAAAATTGCATCACATTCAAGCTTTTGCGTGCAAATTTTGCAACCAAACATTGCTTGCAAATGTTACTTGCCAAGTTATTCAAACTTTGCTTGAAAAAATTGCATTCAAACTTTGCTTCCGAAATTTGCAAGGAAGTTTGAATACACAGGTTATTTACCGCAAATAACTGCAGCCAAAGTTCTTGTGTTGCAATATGGTACCATGTTCTTATCATGATGTACTGCAAGTTTATAACGATGTACAGTACTTTGTTCTTAAATTAATTTACTATACTCCTGACACTACAACAAGTTTATGATCTACTTCAAGTTTCCTTATCATGATCTACATTTCCAATTGATCATGTTCTTGTAATAGGAATCACGACTTGCATGTCGATGAGTATGACAACCGGCAGGAGCCATAGGAGTTGTCTTAATTTATTTGTGACCTGCGTGTCAACATATAACGTCATGTAATTACTTTACTTTATTGCTAAACCGTTAGCCATAGTAGTAGAAGTAATAGATGACGAGACAACTTCAAGAAGACACGATGATGGAGATCATGGTGTCATGCCGGTGACAATGATGATCATGGAGCCCCGAAGATGGAGATCAAAAGGAGCAAATGATATTGGCCATATCATGTCACTATTTGATTGCATGTGATGTTTATCATGTTTTACATCTTATTTGCTTAGAACGACGGTAGCTTAAATAAGATGATCCCTCGTAATAATTTCAAGAAAGTGTTCCCCCTAACTGTGCACCGTTGCGAGGGTTCGTTGTTTCGAAGCACCACGTGATGATCGGGTGTGATAGATTCTAACGTTCGAATACAACAGGTGTAAGCCAGATTTACACACGCAATACACTTAGGTTGACTTGACGAGCCTAGCATGTACAGACATGGCCTCGGAACACGGAAGACCGAAAGGTCGAGCATGAGTCGTATAGAAGATACGATCAACATGTAGATGTTCACCGATGTTGGCTAGTCCGTCTCACGTGATGATCGGACACGGCCTAGTTAACTCGGATCATGTTTCACTTAGATGACTGGAGGGATGTCTATCTGAGTGGGAGTTCATTGAGTAATTTGATTAGATGACTTAATTATCATGAACTTAGTCTAAAATCTTTACAATATGTCTTGTAGATCAAATGGCCCACGTTGTCCTCAACTTCAACGCGTTCCTAGAGAAAACCAAGCTGAAAGATGATGGCAGCAACTATACGGACTGGGTCCGGAACCTGAGGATCATCCTCATAGCTGCCAAGAAAGATTATGTCCTAGAAGCACCTCTAGGTAACGCACCTGTCCCAGAGAACCAAGACGTTATGAACGCTTGGCAGTCACGTGCTGATGATTACTCCCTCGTTCAGTGCGGCATGCTTTACAGCTTAGAACCGGGGCTCCAAAAGCGTTTTGAGAGACACGGAGCATATGAGATGTTCGAAGAGCTGAAAATGGTTTTTCAAGCTCATGCCCGGGTCGAGAGATATGAAGTCTTCGACAAGTTCTTCAGTTGTAAGATGGAGGAAAATAGTTCTGTCAGTAAGCACATACTCAAAATATCTGGGTTGCATAACCGCTTGACTCAGCTGGGAGTTAATCTCCTGGATGACGCGGTCATTGACAAAATCCTTCAGTCGCTTCCACCGAGCTACAAGAGCTTTGTGATGAACTTCAATATGCAGGGGATGGAAAAGACCATTCCTGAGGTATATTCAATGCTGAAATCAGCAGAGGTAGAAATCAAAAAGGAACATCAAATATTGATTGTGAATAAAACCACTAAGTTCAAGAAAGGCAAGGGTAAGAAGAACTTCAAGAAGGACGGCAAGGGAGTTGCCGCGCCCGGTAAGCAAGCTGCCGGGAAGAAGCCAAAGAATGGACCCAAGCCCAAGACTGAGTGTTTTTATTGCAAGGGAAGTGGTCACTGGAAGTGGAACTGCCCCAAATACTTAGCGGACAAGAAGACCGGCAACACCAAAGGTATATGTGATATACATGTAATTGATGTGTACCTTACCAGTACTCGCAGTAGCTCCTGGGTATTTGATACCGGTGCGGTTGCTCACATTTGTAACTCAAAGCAGGAGCTGCGGAATAAGCGGAGACTGGTGAAGGACGAGGTGACGATGCGCGTCGGGAATGGTTCCACGGTTGATGTAATCGCCGTCGGCACGCTACCTCTACATTTACCTACGGGATTAGTTTTAAACCTCAATAATTGTTATTTAGTGCCAGCTTTGAGCATGAACATTGTATCAGGATCTCGTTTAATTCGAGATGGCTACTCATTTAAATCCGAGAATAATGGTTGTTCTATCTATATGAGAGATATGTTTTATGGTCATGCTCCGATGGTGAATGGTTTATTCTTAATGAATCTCGAGCGTAATGCTACACATATTCATAGTGTGAATACCAAAAGATGTAAGGTTGATAATGATAGTCCCACATACTTGTGGCACTGCCGCCTTGGTCACATAGGTGTCAAACCCATGAAGAAGCTCCATGCAGATGGGCTTTTGGAGTCTCTTGATTATGAATCATTTGACACGTGCGAACCATGCCTCATGGGTAAAATGACCAAGACTCCGTTCTCAGGAACAATGGAGCGAGCAACCAACTTATTGGAAATCATACATACTGATGTGTGCGGTCCAATGAGTGTTGAGCCTCGCGGTGGCTATCGTTATGTTCTCACCCTCACTGATGACTTGAGTAGATATGGGTATGTCTACTTAATGAAACACAAGTCTGAGACCTTTGAAAAGTTCAAGGAATTTCACAGTGAGGTTGAGAATCAACGTGACAGGAAAATCAAGTTTGCGATCAGATCATGGGGGAGAATACTTGAGTCACGAATTTGGCACACACTTAAGAAAATGTGGAATAGTTTCACAACTCACGCCGCCTGGAACACCTCAGCGTAATGGTGTGTCCGAACGTCGTAATCGCACTCTATTGGATATGGTGCGATCTATGATGTCTCTTACCGATTTACCGCTGTCATTTTGGGGCTATGCTTTAGAGACTGCCGCATTCACTTTAAATAGGGCTCCGTCGAAATCTGTTGAGACGACACCGTATGAATTATGGTTTGGGAAGAAACCTAAGCTGTCGTTTCTAAAAGTTTAGGGATGCGATGCTTATGTCAAGAAACTTCAACCTGAAAAGCTCGAACCCAAATCGGAAAAATGCGTCTTCATAGGATACCCTAAAGAAACTATTGGGTATACCTTCTACCTTAGATCCGAAGGCAAGATCTTTGTTGCCAAGAATGGGTCCTTTCTAGAGAAAGAGTTTCTCTCGAAAGAAATAAGTGGGAGGAAAGTAGAACTTGATGAAGTATTACCTCTTGAACCGGTAAGTAGCGCAACTCAAGAAAATGTTCCTAAGGTGCTTGCACCGACGAGAGAGGAAGTTAATGATGATGATCATGAAACTTCAGATCAAGTTGCTACTGAACTTCGTAGGTCCACAAAGACACGTTCCGCACCAGAGTGGTACGGCAACCCTATCTTGGAAATCATGTTGTTAGACAACGGTGAACCTTCGAACTATGAAGAAGCGATGGCGGGCCCGGATTCCGACAAATGGTTGGAAGCCATGAAATCCGAGATAGGATCCATGTATGAAAACGAAGTATGGACTTTGACTGACTTGCCCGATGATCGGCGAGCCATAGAAAATAAATGGATCTTTAAGAAGAAGACAGACGCGGATGGTAACGTAACCATCTATAAAGCTCGGCTTGTCGCTAAGGGTTATCGACAAGTTCAAGGGGTTGACTACGATGAGACTTTCTCTCCTGTAGCGAAGCTGAAGTCCGTCCGAATCATGTTAGCAATTGCCGCATTCTATGACTATGAGATATGGCAAATGGACGTCAAAACGGCATTCCTTAATGGTTTCCTTAAGGAAGAATTGTATATGATGCAGCCGGAAGGTTTTGTCGATCCTAAGAATGCTGACAAGGTGTGCAAGCTCCAACGCTCGATTTATGGGCTGGTGCAAGCATCTCGGAGTTGGAACATTCGTTTTGATGAGATAATCAAAGCGTTTGGGTTTACGCAGACTTATGGAGAAGCCTGTATTTACAAGAAAGTGAGTGGGAGCTCTGTAGCATTTCTCATATTGTATGTGGATGACATACTATTGATGGGAAATGATATAGAATTCTTGGAAAGCATAAAGGCCTACTTGAACAAGTGTTTTTCAATGAAGGACCTTGGAGAAGCTGCTTATATATTAGGCATCAAGATCTATAGAGATAGATCGAGATGCCTCATTGGTCTTTCACAAAGTACGTACATTGACAAGATATTGAAGAAGTTCAAAATGGATCAGTCAAAGAAGGGGTTCTTGCCTATATTGCAAGGTACGAGATTGAGCACGGCTCAATGCCCGACCACGGCAGAAGATAGAGAAAAGATGAGTGTCGTCCCCTATGCCTCGGCCATAGGGTCTATCATGTATGCTATGCTGTGTACCAGACCTGATGTAAACCTTGCCATAAGTTTGGTAGGAAGGTACCAAAGTAATCCCGGCATGGAACACTGGACAGCGGTCAAGAATATCCTGAAATACCTGAAAAGGACTAAGGATATGTTTCTCGTTTATGGAGGTGACGAAGAGCTCGTCATAAAGGGTTACGTCGATGCTAGCTTCGACACTGATCTGGATGACTCTAAGTCACAAACCGGATACGTGGATATTTTGAATGATGGGGCAGCAAGCTGGTGCAGTTGCAAGCAAAGCGTTGTGGCGGGATCTACATGTGAAACGGAGTACATGGCAACCTCGGAGGTAGCACAAGAAGCAGTCTGGGTGAAGGAGTTCATTACCGACCTAGGAGTCATACCCAATGCGTCGGGCCCAATGACTCTTTTTTGTTACAACACTAGAGCTATTGCCCTTGCCAAGGAGCCCAGGTTTCACAAGAAGACCAGGCATATGAAGCGTCGCTTCACCTCCATTCGTGAAAGTGTTCAAAATGGAGACATAGAGATTTGTAAAGTACATACGGACCTGAATGTGGCAGATCCGTTGACTAAACCTCTCCCTAGAACAAAACATGATCAACAATAGAACTGCATGGGTGTTCGATTCATCACAATGTAACTAGACTATTAACTCTAGTGCAAGTGGGAGACTATTGGAAATATGCCCTAGAGGCAATAATAAAATGGTTATTATTATATTTCTTTGTTCATGATAATTGTCTACTGTTCATGCTATAATTGTGTTATCCGGAAATCGTAATACATGTGTGAATACATAGACCACAACACGTCCCTAGTGAGCCTCTAGTTGACTAGCTCGTTGATCAAAAGATAGTCATGGTTTCCTGACTATGGACATTGGATGTCATTGATAACGGGATCACATCATTAGGAGAATGCTGTGATGGACAAAACCCAATCCTAAGCATAGCTCAAAGATCGTGTAGTTCGTTTGCTGTAACTTTTCCGAATGTCAAGTATCATTTCCTTAGACCATGAGATTGTGCAACTCCCGGGTACCGTAGGAGTGCCTTGGGTGTGCCAAACGTCACAACGTAACTGGGTGACTATAAAGGTACACTACAGGTATCTCCGAAAGTGTCTGTTGGGTTGGCACGAATCGAGATTGGGATTTGTCACTCCGTATGACGAAGAGGTATCTCTGGGCCCACTCGGTAATGCATCATCATAATGAGCTCAATGTGACCAAGTGGTTGATCACGGGATCATGCATTATGGCATGAATAAAGTGACTTGCCGGTAACGAGATTGAACGAGGTACTGGGATACCGATGATCGAGTCTCGGGCAAGTAACGTACCGATTGACAAAGGGAATTGTATACGGATTGATTGAATCCTCAACATCGTGGTTCATCCGATAAGATCATCGTGGATCATGTGGGAGCCAACATGGGTATCCAGATCCCGCTGTTGGTTATTGACCGGAGAGGCGTCTCGGTCATGTCTGCATGTCTCCCGAACCCATAGGGTCTACACACTTAAGGTTCGGTGACGCTAGCGTTGTAGAGATATTAGTATGCGGTAAACCGAAAGTTGTTCGGAGTCCCGGATGAGATCCCGGACGTCATGAGGAGTTCCGGAATGGTCCGGAGGTAAATATTTATATATAGGAAGTCCAGTTTCGGTCATCGGGAAGGTTTCGGGGGTCGCCAGTATTGTACCGGGACCACCGGAAGGGTCCCGGGGGTCCACCGGGTGGGGCCACCTATCCCGGAGGGCCCCATGGGCTGAATTGGGAGGGAAACCAGCCCCTAGTGGGCTGGTGCGCCCCCCCTTGGGCCTCCCCTGCGCCTAGGGTTGGGAAACCCTAGGGGTGGGGGCGCCCCCACTTGGCTTGGGGGGGAAGCCACCCCTGGCTCTTGGCGCCTCCCTCTCCCTCCGTAACACCTCTCCTCCCCGCTTGCTCTTGGCGAAGCCCTGCCGGGATCCTGCTGCATCCACACCACCACGCCGTCGTGCTGCTGGATCTTCATCAACCTCTCCTTCCCCCTTGCTGGATCAAGAAGGAGGAGACGTCTTCCGAACCGTACGTGTGTTGAACGCGGAGGTGCCGTCCGTTCGGCACTAGGTCATCGGTGATTTGAATCACGTCGAGTACGACTCCATCAACCCCGTTCTCTTGAACGCTTCCGCACGTGATCTACAAGGGTATGTAGATGCACTCCTCTCTCCCTCGTTGCTAGATGACTCCATAGATTGATCTTGGTGATGCATAGAAAATTTTAAAATTCTGCTACGTTCACCAACATAGAGATGACCGAGACACATCTCCGGTCAATAACCAATAGCGGAATCTGGATGCTCATATTGGCTCCTACATATTCTACGAAGATCTTTATCGGTCAAACCGCATAACAACATACATTGTTCCCTTTGTCATCGGTATGTTACTTGCCCGAGATTCGATCATCGGTATCCTCATACCTAATTCAATCTCGTTACCAGCAAGTCTCTTTCAGTGGTGGAGACAGGGGGCGAGCAGGGGCCTGCCCCCCCCCCCCCAACGATCGAGCGAACCTGAAGTACGTATAGGATTGACGAGACATAGGCAGGTACGCATGTATTTGGCCCCCCTATCAGATACCTCAACGTGACAACGTCAATATTGGTAGAAAGAAAAAAAGGCATGTGTGAAAAAAGCCCACTAGTAGCGGCCTAGGCCCTAGCTTCCATCGTAACTCTAAGTCCATAATTCGCGTATACATGGGATTAGTCGCCGCCGCCGTTCCAGTTTTCGACGCCCTCGCCCCCGTTCGCCTCTTACCCTTCTCGCCCATCGCCCATTCGCCCTCCTCTGCTCAGCTGCTCCTGCCCAGGACCCAGGCCTGCTTCTCGCCTTCTCCTCATCTCCTGGCTCGGTGGTGGTGGCTCCAGCTCTTGATTCTCGATCAGGTATCAGCGGGTCTGATTCACATATTCAGGTAAATGGCTGCTGCACCTGCACTTGTCAATTCTTCCTGCAGTCCCGCTTCAATCCACAAACTAGCAAGTCGATTCTCATCCTGTTATCCTGTATCCGTGTCGAATTCAGTCATGGTCGAATTGATGCTCTAGATTTTTTTTGCTTTGGTAATTTGGTTGTGTAATTTGTGATTCTATGGTCTTTGATTCTATGAAGGATTCCCTGTTCGGCTGTTCCCATCTTCGACATGTCCACAATTATCATGATAGTGTTGTACTGTGTGTGCCGGCCAGCGGCGAGTTCTTATTTTTGTGATGCAAATTATCCATTATCTTGTATTAGTTCCTATCTGCAATTATGTCGAACTTATACAGCATGTTAATTCTTCATGACTCCATTCCAATATGCAGGCAGCAGCTATGAAGAGAAAAGCAGGGCCAAACACCATTAAGATTAATGCTTTTTTTAAGCCGGTTGCTTCAAGTTCTCAACCTACTGAAATTGTTGGTGAGGCGGATGTGCAAGTTACAAATCCGAATCCAGTTAACGCTTCTGATCAGGATATGCCGGACGTGGTAACTGTTGCAGAACAAGCAGAAGTTATAACCACACCTTATCAGAGAGACCCCAATAAACGTTGCCAAATTTGGGAGCTCCCACTGGACAAGCAAGATGACGCTCGGCATTTTTATATATCTAAGGGAGCATATCAACCGGAGTTGAAAGAATACCCATTTGATGAAAAGTCTAAACACCGTCGTTGATTTGAAAAAGATTGGTACACAAATTTCTGGTGGCTTGAGTATTCAACACACAATGATAGCGCATATTGTTTGCCGTGCTTTCTCTTCTCAAAAAAACCTGTTGGGAGATGTGGGTCTGATACATTCTCAGTCAAGGGTTTTAGAAACTGGAAAAAGGTTAATGATGGAAAAGCGTGTGCTTTTTTAACTCATGTTGGGGGCCCGGACTCTGCTCACAACTATTCTGCTCGGTGCTATGAAGATCTCAAGACCAGTATGGCTCATATCGACAACGTGATGGAAAAGAGAAATGAGAAAGTAGCTACTGCTGCGAGATTGAGGCTTAAGACTACTATCGATGCCATGAGGTAAGCAAGTTTTTTTACATCAACTAAAATTTGACATGACTTAATGTTTTGGTATCTAACATCTAGTCGCTTTGTCCCATTAGGTGGCTGATATTCCAAGCTTGTTCTTTTAGAAGTCATGATGAATCTGCGGGGTCTAAGAACCAAGGAAATTTTCTTGAAATGGTTAAGATTCTCGCTTTGTACAATAAGGATGTCGCAGGAGTTGTTCTTGAAAATGCTCCAGGTAATGCAAAGTATACATCCGGAGAAGTTCAGAAAGAGGTTGTTGGCATACTTGCTCTAGAAGTGCAGAAAGCAATTAGAGAAGAAATAGGTAAAGCCAAGTTCTATATAATGGTTGATGAAGCTCGGGATGAATCAAAAAAAGAACAAATGGTAGTTGTTCTTCGATTTGCCAACAAAAAAGCAGAAACAATTGAGCGTTTCCTTGATCTAGTTCATGTTAATGACACTACTGCCTTAACTTTGAAAAATGCAATATGTACTGTACTGTCAAATACTCCCTCCGATTCTTTTTAGTCTGCATATAAAATTTGGTAAAAGTCAAAATTTGTTAACTTTGACTAAGTTTATAGAAAAAAAACATCAAGATTCACAATATGAAATCAATATTGTTAGATGCATCATAAAATGAATTTTCATGCCATATAGCTTTAGTATTGTAGATGTTGATATTTTTTCCTACAAAGTTGGTCAAACTTTATAAAGTTTGACTTTGACCAAATCTTATATGCAGACTAAAAAGAAACGGAGGAAGTAATAACTTGAATGTACAAGACATCAGGGGCCAAGCATATGACGGTGCAAGTAATATGAGAGGGGAGTGGAATGGACTGAAGGCACTTATTCTCCGTGAGTGTCCGTATGCCTACTATATTCATTGTATGGCTCATCAATTACAATTGGCGCTTGTTGCTGCATCACGAGAGGTACATGAGGTACATAACTTCTTTCAGAATGCAAATTTTGTAATAAATGTTGTTAGTGCTTCCACAAAGCGCAGCGATGAGCTACTAGCAAACCAAGCGGAGGAAATTGCTCGTGAAATTGAGTTGGGAGAGCTTGATATAGGCAGAGGGCAAAACCAAATAGGAACCTTACAGAGACCAGGAGACACAAGATGGAGTTCACACTATAAGTCCATATAGAGCTTAAAGAAGATGTTTGCTGCTACAGTTGCCGTCTTAAGAGGTATAGCAAGTGACCGTTCAGTCTCAAAATATTCTCGTGGAGATGCCGTTGGATCCCTTAAAATTCTCATATCATTTGATTTCGTGTTCATTCTACATCTGATGGAAAAGATTATGAAGATCACTGATGTGTTGTGTCAGAAACTCCAATACAAATCTTTGGATATTTTAAATGCCATGGATTCTGTTTCTAACACAAAGTTCCTACTTGGTGAGCTAAGGGAACATGGTTGGGACTCTCTTTTATAGGAGGTCAAATCTTTTTGTGTGAAGCACGAGATTGATATCCCAGATTTGGACCGCAAGTATGTTTTTCTACTTTCTAAAATTACTTAACTTATATTAAGTTATATCTTGGTTGCTTTTTATCTTGAGAATTTAGCTGACTTTGTAATGCAATTAATAGGTATGTTGATGTTACCAAATCTCGAAATAAGCATGACAACACAACAACGCTCCACCACTACAAAGTCGATGTTTTCAGTGTTGCAATTGATCAACAACTGAGTGAACTGAATGATCGATTCAGTACACAATCAACTGAGCTCCTTACTCTCTGTTCATCATTGGATCCAAGGCATGAATCTTTTGATATCCCAAAGATAAGCACTCTTGCAGAAAAATTCTATCCTGCTGATTTTTCAAGTCAAGAATTAGCTCAGTTGGAAAGTCAGCTACCTCATTTTCAGCTAGATGTGTACAACCATCCAGAACTGATGACCTTGCCATCTATTGCTTGTTTAACAAAAGGGCTAGTTAAAACCGGAAAAGCTTCTTCATATCCAATGGTTGACAGGTTGCTGCGACTAGTTATCACTCTCCCAGTCTCAACGACAACTGCAGAGCGGGCTTTTTCGGCTATGAAAATATTCAAGACACGTCTTCGAAGTAAAATGGGAGATGATTTGCTTCGCCATTGCATGATAATTTACATAGAAAAAAATAGCAGCTAAGATATCTTCTGATGAAATTATTAATATTTTTGATCTTATTAGCAGTTGTAGAAGCCACTTTAAATTAATAGAAATGTAATGATATTTTTATGTCGCTTCAGCAAAACCTTGTTCTATATGATTATTTTTTGTACTGGATAATTTTTTTTCTTTGCTTGGTTTGGCTTGCCCCCCCCTATATCCAAATCCTGGCTCCGCCCCTGGTCTCTATTCATTAGTCACAATGGTTGCAAGGCTTATAGTGATATGCATTACCGAGAAGGCCCATAGATACCTTTGCGATACACGGAGTGACAAATCCTAATCTCGATCTATGCCAACTCAACAAACACCATCGGAGACACCTGTAGAGCATCTTTATGATCACCCAGTTACGTTGTGACGTTTGATAGCACACAAGGTGTTCCCCCGGTATTCTAGAATTGCATAATCTCATAGTCTAAGGAACATGTATAAGTCATGAAGAAAGCAGTAGCAATGAAACTGTAACGATCATAATGCTAAGCTAACGAATGGGTCTTGTCCATCACATCATTCTCCTAATGATATGATCCCGTTCATCAAATGATAACACATGTCTATGGTTAGGAAACATAACCATCTTTGATAAACGAGCTAGTCAAGTAGAGGCATACTAGGGACACTTTGTTTTGTCTATGTATTCACACATGTACTAAGTTTCCGGTTAATACAATTCTAGCATGAATAATAAACATTTATCATGAAATAAGAAAATAAACAATAACTTTATTATTGCCTCTAGGGCATATTTCCTTCAGGCGTCGTTCAATGATGGTCGCCCTAGGCGCCCACGGGGTCCACCCATCATGGACCTTCGACACGGGCTTGGCCAGACCATTGGGCGGTGGCGGCTTTCAGCTGCGGGCACCGTCCAATGACGAGTGGACCGGACGTGCCCGGCGGCCCACCCGTCTTGGACCCTCCAATCGGGTTGCCAGGGTTCGAGCTGTTCGGGTAGATCGGGCGGCCCAGAGCCACCCCGAGAGGCTCCGCCGCAAGTCACCCTGCAACGGACGGCCGGGAGACTCTCTTCACCCTCGACGAGCTCCAGGAGGCGGGTAGCCCAACATCTTTTATAGGAGTAATCTATAAACGTTTCATATTTCCACAATGTAAAGCACAGTACAAGTGAAGCATGACAGTGTCAAAATACCAAGATGGATGCTCTTGTCGTATATGCTTTAAAACCAGAAGATATGACAAAACTACGCCCTGACTTGATTGAACACTCTAACTTGCTAAACAATATATGCTTGGAAGAGAACAACAGTCTATAAATTTCATAAGACATAATTAGAAGTGGAAGTTTCAAGTTAACAGCACACGTGTCTACAGGCTGTGTTTTGAGTCATCTCTGCAAAATTCGGTTGACTTGTTACCCAATCTAAGTTGAAAGAATAGAAGAATAGCATGAAACAGAGCAGAGAGAAAAAAAATAGAGAGACTTGGGAAGAAAAGAAGGGATAGTGAGAGAGGATTGAGGGTGAGGGTGCTGAGCAACTCGAGTTCAAACAAGTCTATGATCTACTTCAAGTTTCCTTACCATGATCTACATTTTCAGTTTAGTTTAAATCTTCAGAGATCGAAATTTTTAGTTTACAAATTTTAGTCCTGTCATTTTGTTGTTGTTGCAAATTGTACTCGTGTCAAGTTTCAGTTTACACGGTGCTCCATTCAGTTTAAATTTGGCTAATGTAAATTCAGTTTACGCAGTGCAACATTCAGTTTGCAGAGTGAACTCTCATCCTTTGCCTGATCATCTGCATCAGCGCAACATTCAATTAAAACCCGTTTTTTTTTTTGGTTTTGGAGAAAATTCAGTTTAAACTCGTGGGCTTGAGATGCGGAGGTGGCTCCGGGGAACTCTTGGGCCGACGGGGCCCAATAGCACGATCATGTATATAAGAACACGAACCCTAGCCCCCGAGTAGGCAGGCACCCGGACCTCCGCCTTGGCGGCGCGGCCGTTCCCAAATCGACGCGAGCAGAAATGGCCGGCCGCCGCCGCAGCCGCTCCCGAATCCAAGGCGACGGGGCGGCCCGTCCTAGTCGCCGCCGCTCCCGAGTCCACGGCAGCGAGAATGGCGACGGGGCGACCCGTCCTAGTCGCCGCCGCTCCCGAGTCATCAGCAGCGAGGACGGCGACGGCGTGACCCGTCCTAGTCGCCGCCGACGGCGACGGGGCGACCCGTCCCAGCCGCCGCCGCCGCGCCAGCTCGCCGGAGGTGCCAGACGAAGCTGACGCTGATACCCTGTGGGAGTCGCTGCCGTTGGATATGATTTGGGAGATCCTGCTCCTGCTTCCACCGGAGCGGCCCTCCCTCGTGCTGCCACCGAAGCGGCGCTCCTTCCTGCGCGCATCCGGCGTCTCCACGCTCTGGCGAGGCGTCGCCACCGACCCAAACTTTATGAGCCAGCACCGCAGGAAGTGGAAGCCTCCACTCCTCGGCGTTTTCGAGCGCCGCCAGCAGAAGTTCCACTTCACCCCCGTCTTGCATCCTCCCGACCGTATCCCTGCCGACAGCATTCACATCTCAGGCTGGATGACCTCCCGCGACTGCGACGCGACCGACTGCCGCCACGGTCGGGTGTTGGCCATACACAGGCGGTTGGCGCGTCTTGTTGTGTTCGCCCCCATCACCGGCCAGGAGCACTGCCTGGCCTTTCCGGACGAGTTCAGGGAGTGCAACTACCACCACGGGGCTGTGCTCTGTGCTGCCAGCGGCCCGGAGGACCACGTGCACGGCTTTTGCCACGAGAGCCCATTCAAGGTGGCATTCCTGTCGAGGTACCCTACACGCTATCGATTTATCACATCTGTTTACTCATGAGAAAGTGGCACATGGGGCGGCCTTAAGGAAATAGAAGCTCCATTTAAAGTTGCTCTTGTTGATGTTCCAGCGACCCTGGTTGGAAATGTGCTCTACTGGATGCTTTCATCAAATGATGTTTGTGCTGCCATGCTTGAGTTTGATTTGGATAGGCTGTGATCAAGGGACCTTCTGATATGAATTATTCCGGCAGCCATAGGATCATCAAAACAGAGCAAGGCACAGTTGGCTGGGTCAGGTTTTCATTTCCGATCCTAGAAATATGGCTGAGGAAGAAAAATTGTCACGGTCTTGCCACGTGGTTGCAGCATAAGACAGTTGATATGCATGACATTCTTGGGATCCCTCCTCGTGTTAGTAAGAAGCCAAGGCATCAGAAAATCCTCTCCTATGACGAGGAAAACAATGTGATCATTCTGTATGTTGATGACAGTGCCTACATGCTTGATCTTAAGTCGATGGAATCCACAAAACTTGATGAAAGCCGTTTGATGAAATACTGCCACCCATTCACCAGTTTCTATCCGCCAGGTGATTGCTCATTCTTAGTTTTCTTTTATTTGGAAGTAACCGAATTTAGTTGTGTTATGTACAGTACATGATTGCTCGCACACAATGATTGTGGTACTTCAAATGTTCAGTTATAACTTGAGCTTAGTAAGCAATTTCCGGTGATAAAACTTAGTAAGTGCCCCTATGCTAGATGGATGAATTTATAGTCATATTGTTTTAGTACAACTTATCTTAATACCCAAATCAAATGCCAAATTAGCAACTCAGTTGGCACTTTGAAACCCCCAAGCGAATTCTATTCTTTATCCATTATTATATGTTTTCATCTTGGCATTAATCTTAACTCTAATAAAACAACGTCGTTGAATCCATACACTCTGAAATAACTGTGTTTTTGTCATTTGTTCATTTATTACATTTGTAGCACAAAGAAACGATATGAATTTTCTTATGTTGGGATCTTTTTATTTAGAACAGAATACCCAGCATCAATTTTTGTGCCAAGAGTATATTATTTTGGCATAATCTTGTTTGCTTGACATGATGAGGGATGAGTTTAGAGAACATAAGTTATAAGCCATATTGTTTTTGGTCTTTTTGCCAGCTAAATTCTCCATCCTTAATATTCCTTCCAGTTGACAACAAGTATGGACTTTTTTAATCTATTGCCAGTATCAAGAGCAAGTTATAACACATCTATATAAAAATAAATTACGGAAGCGAGTTATATTTGTCCGCACATGTTTCTAACTGTCTCATTGTTGCCTTTTCCGTTCCATTTGTCTCTTCATTAGAACTGTTGCTAATTGT
Source organism: Triticum urartu (assembly GCF_003073215.2). Lineage (NCBI taxonomy): Eukaryota > Viridiplantae > Streptophyta > Magnoliopsida > Poales > Poaceae > Triticum > Triticum urartu. The sequence goes on from NC_053024.1 coordinate 6,902,902, forward strand.
CTGACTTGTTATTCTTCTAGACATGGCCATCTAAGAAGCATTGATATATGCACACGGACACAGGGATACAGATACAGATATCCCAGAAACAACCATACAGGGACACGGCGAGTATATACATAAATAAATAAAGTACAACATGTAATGTTGTGGGGACAAAAGTATATTTGTAAGATGTGCGATCAAAGTACTGCCCATTTGTGTTTTCTGCCTTCATCTCCACGTTTGTATATGGATGAGCTTAATGCAGCTGATGCTGCAAGTACGTATATGTAAGTAGATATTTCAGGAAAAAGAAAATACAATGCAGCATGTAATATGGACATAATTATATTTGTGAGATCTGGGATCAGGTCTTGATTCTGTCATGTAATGTGGACAAAATTATGTTTGTAACATGTGAGATCATTTGGTTTCATTTCCATGTTTGTATGTGACTGAACATAATGCAACTGAAACAGGGGATAGTGTGACTGGAAAGACAGACAGTCAGGACCTGAATACACAATATGTCCTGGGTTCAGGTCGGATTTAGTTGTATCTTTGTCATTTGTTTTTTTAAATTTAAGGAACCTGTCCATGTTTTTCACATTTTCGTCTAATGCTTTGATTGGAGGAATTTGCATTCTCGGCTAAAATTCCTATGAGGTTACTTGCCATAGGAGGACCGGACTACACGGCTGCAAGACACTGCTAGAAACTTACTATTCATGTTCTGAATTCTAAGAGGAAAGACAAGTGCGATGGCCACCGGTGGGTAGCTGCCGCATTCAAGCACTATTGCCGGGGTCGCCGTCGACGGGGGAGCGCTGGTCTAAATGGGGATCATCTAATGCACCAATCAAGGCCAATTCCTGTTCGGCGCTCGTAGCGCCAGTTATAGCGCTTGTAGTATGCTGCGCGCACCACCTGCTTCGGTTGATTTTCTGTGGGCCGGCCCATCAATAGGTATTCGAGCGCAGTTTCGGCCACTGGTCTTAGGAAGCTTCCGGCCTGTTTTTCCCTTTTGGTTTTTGGATGGTTTTTATTTGGGTTTTTCTTTTCCTTTTCCTTTTCTTTTTAAAATTCATGAAATAATTTAATAAATTCTATATTTCCCTTCGAACCCGTGAAACTATTTTATTATACATGTGCATTTTTCTTCAAACTCATGAAAGTTTTTAAAACATGTGTATCTTTTCAAATTTGTGCTTCTTTTTGATCCATGAACTTTTTTAAAATGCATGAATATATTCAAACCCTTAAACCTTTTCAAAATTTCTTTTCCAAAATCCATGAACTTTTTCCGAGTTCACAAACTTTTTTCCAAAATCCATCAACTTTTTTGGAGTTCATCAACTGTTTTCAATTCCGCAAAGTTTTTTTTCAACCCTTGAACTTTTTTCCATGAAATTTTTTCAAATCCGCGATTTTTTTAATAGTGCGATCTTTTTAAACCCTTGATTTTTTTGAGTTCGTAAAACTTTTCAAATCCACGATTTTTTTGAACTCGTGAACATTTTTGAGTTCGTGTACCTTTTTTGAAACCATGATTTTTTCGGATTTAGGATGTTTTTAGAAATATACCTGCTTTAGAAAAACACTTTCTCTCAGAAAAGTCAATGGGTCAACGGTGAACCGGTCAATCACGACCAGTGAACTGGGGAAACAACACGTCCCGAGCAGCGAACGGGAGGAGGTATGGCAATCAAGTGCGGGACCTCCTATTAGACGCTCTTTGCATCAAACTGGAGTCAGCACGCATAGGGAGACAGCATGACTGAGCCGGCCCATCGCACTGTACCGCTGTAAGGAAAAAAATGCAAAACAGAGAGGCAGGCGCAATGGCAGGATTCAAACCACCAACCAACAACTTAAGACTGCATGCTCCTAGCCACTCCAACTGACTAGCAATGCTTACAATATGTAATAACATAGCACAACCGTATAACCAGAGCTGTCTACTGCATAGAAATGGAATTAGTTACTGTAGCAAACATCTTAAAATAGTGTTCATTTTTTCTGAAAGTGTATATTTTGAAAAACTATGAACAGTTTTTTAATTTCTGAACAAATTTTTATAGAAGGGAACATTATTATGCATATGCGAACAAAAATTTTTGAAACTACAGAATTTTTTTTTGAAAAACGTGAACCATTCTTTGAAGGAACAAATTAGGAAATTTCGAACAAATTTTTAAACCACCACTTTTTTGAATTTTGAACAAATATTTGGAAAATGGAGCATTTCAAGAAATTATAAAAATGGAAACCATGAACATTTTTTGAATTTTTGAACAAAAAGTTCAAAATGGAACTTCAGGAAATATCGAACATAAAATTGAAACCGCGAACATTTTTTAAAATTCCTGAACAAGTTTTTAAAGGCGAACGTTTTTTAAATTTTAGACCAAATTTTGCAACCGCGAACATTTTTGATAATTCAAATATTTTAAAAAGTGGAACATTTTTTGAAAATCTGAAAAAAAAATTGAATTAAAAAATATCAACTTGAAAAAGAAAATGTAAAAAAAGAATAATATAATAAAAAATATAAATAAACAGCAAAAGGAAAATAAAATAAAAAGAAAGAAGAAAAATAAACAGAAAAAAAATAAAAAGTAAAAAACCAAAAACCAAAAAGAAATAAAAAAACCGGCTGGGAATCTCTAGAAGGTTCTCAAAACCAGAAACGCTGCAACGCTTTCATGGGCCGGCCCAAGTCGTCGCTCGAACGCCAGGTCTGTGCGAAATGTCGACACTTTGACGCAACGTCCGGCCCAAAGTAAATGGGTCAAGGACGACGTATAAGCAGCATATGGAATAGCGTCGGGCCGCATGGATGTTCTCGGGCTTGGCCGCAGTGGAATTCGAATTCGAGCATGCACCCACCACTCTCTCCCCAGCCCCTAAAAAATCCACTCGCTCGCTGAAGAAATTTTCCGACTCAAAAGTCCACTAACTGGTTGTTTGCTTTTGCTTTCTTTCTTTTCCTGTTGGAAGACTGCTTTTGCTTTCCGTTTCCAAGTCAAAATTCTCATCAATTATTCACAAATTGACCAAAAGCTTACACCTGATCTTTCCCTTCTTACTAATGACCACGACAACCACGCCCATTTATTATTTATATGTGCAAGTCACGCTCAGCCGGAATCACCAAGCACACGGCAAGACGTCGCATTGAACTTTAGGAATTCCTCCACACCAATTAAGGAAGTGACTCTTGCGCATCTACCACGTCATTCTTACCAACTGCTAACCCACGAATAATAATTATTTGCAAGTTCAAAAAATGCAACCAAAAGGAATCATACAATTCCAAAAGAAAAAAATAAACACATGCGCATGCAGTGCCCGCTTGTCGTATGTATTTGTAGCATGTCAATGAGAAATATTTCTTTTTGGAAATTGGATCCGGCCTATGGTATAGTATTAGATAAAGAAAATAGCAAACACAACCTTATAATTGGGTGACTAAACCCACATATGCAGAAATGACCCTAAGCAAATAAAATTACCAACAACTAGGGGCCTCAAATTATGCGAAAATTGTGAGCAAACTTCTTTTGCTGCTGCTGCGACATCGTAGCTCTCACCAGTGGTAGAAAACATCGAGAAAATTAGGCACCTGACACCTACAAAAGACGAGTAAATAGCATAAAACTACTACTTTACAGGCTAGAGTTTCAAAAAACTATCGGTTTTTAATTTTTCTCAGATAACTACCAAGTGGGTGGTCGGCTGTTTCAAAAAACCCAAAACATCTAGTGCTATACAATTGATCCTGATTATGACAATTGGGACCCGCACGTATGAAAACTGATTGTTTGACCGTTAACCGATATGTGGGGTCCACATGTCAGCTCTCTTCCCCATTCTCTTCACTCCTCCTGCCTCTCTTCTTCCTCCCAGGAAATCGATGGAGTGCCGGCCGCCGCTCCTTCAACCAGTGGCGGTCGCCCCTCCTTCCACCTCGTCGGCGTCGGCCGGCCGCTCCTCCGCCTCCACTACTGCCCCCTCTCCCCGGAACCTCTTCTCCCCCAACGTGACGCCAGCCACGGCCTGCAGGCATGGCGTCATGTCTCACGAGGCCGCCACGCCCGAGCCGCCATGGACGCCGCCGCCGGTCAACCACCACGCTCGAGCCATTGGAGCCGAGGAAGAAGGCGAGCTAGGCAGGAATCGGTCGCTAGCGGGAGGCAGAAGCGAGGTCGAGGTGCTCCTGCACGAGCTGCCCGCGAGGCCACCGTGCTCCGCGTCCATGGCGTCGGTGGCGGCGCTGATGCCGGGCAGGGGAGAGACCGTGGAGTGTGGTTCCGCACTCGTGGGGTTGCTCCGGTGCTCCAGCCACGCGCCCTCCTTTCCCAGCTCGAATCCCCTCCATAGTTGTGGTCAACGCTCGGGTCCGAGCTCCCGAGGCCGGCCGCCATGACTAGGCTCAAGCTCGAGCTCGAGCTCCTGCCTCGCGAGCTTCCTGGCCTGCACTTCCCACGCCCGCAAGCCCGCCTTCTGCGCCCAGCCGCAACGGCCATAGCCGGTGAGCGGTGATGCCCCCTGGCGCCCGTGCGGAAGGAAGCTCCATGGCGGGCCATGGCTGCTCGTCGCGACGGAAGGGAGCACCACGCGCCGCCCGTGACGGAAGGGAGCTCCACGGCGGCGCCATGGCTGCTGGCCGGCGACCCTCACGGCGGCTGCTGGCGCACGACCACGGGAGGGACCCGATTGCTTTTTTCAAAAGTTTACAGGGACCTGATTGCGTTTTTGAAAAGTTTGCAGGGGCTAGATGGCATTTTTGAAAAGTTCGCAGACACTGACATGTGGGACCCACATGTCAATTAACGGTCAAACAAGCGGTCAAATAGACGGATCGTTTAGGTGCAGGCCTGATCTGTCATAAACCTGTTTAATTTTTTAACAACGAAGATTTTGGGTTTTTTGAAACAGTCGACCACCCACTTGGTAGTTATCTGAGAAAAATAAAAAACCGGTAGTTTTTTAAAACCCTAGCCTGTATAGTAGTAGTTTTATGCTATTTACTCACAAAAGACATATGAAGATATTTTAATTCAGCCACTTAAAAGCATGGTTAATAATATAGCCAACTGATTCAACTAGATGTGGTTGGTAGACATACACTTGCACTATTTTACAAATTGAAGTTTCTTTGAGCATTAGACCCGGGGATGACGACGATGACGTCTATTTCTTCACAATAGTGCGGTTCGGAACGACGCACTATTCAGAATTGGAATTCCTCCATGATAATGCACACGTCCATTTCAGCATCTCTGACTAAGGACTAAAGCACAAATACCGCGGCCAGAGTTCGCACAAATACCGCGGGGTGAATCACTGCACGCTGTGGTACCGTGAGTCCTACCTACGTGTCTATAAAATGTCAACACAAAAATATTTCCGACCTGAGAAATACACACACACACGACATTTTTGTGGATTTATGGCAAACTATATAGACCCACAATTTTGTGTGCTTAATGTAACACACAAACGGAAACCTTTCTTCTTCAAATTAACACAAAAAAAATGAATAATCAAAATGGGGTTCTCGATTGAGCTCACCAAACCCAGGATCTATTCGGGGTTTCCGAGTTACGGTTCTTCATCTTCCAAACATCTGCCTAGTACCTGAAAACATGATTGCTTTCACCAAATTTGAATAAACATTTCATACAAAATTAATTAGCAAATATTTAGTGCTAACGGCCCAGCTTTTTCATCAAAGCATCATGGTTCATACAAAAGTTTGAGCATGACAGAAAACACAGATCAGCAGCAGCTGAAGCCAAATATCATATATAAATGGCCTGAACATATACACAGCACGCAGGGAAACACAACAGATTATTTCATAATTGATACAACTACAATCATAATTTCATTTCCTCGTGAGCTAATTGCATCACTTCATCGTACATTACGTCACACATCAATATTTTCACTCATATCCTCCTCGGAGATTTCAGTCAACTCGGACGACAAATTGTAAGTATCCTCCGTATGGATGTGCCCTTCGTCGCAGAAGAATGGCCTGGAAGGCATCTGCAAGCTGTCGGCGTTTCCTTCCAGCATCTCTATAACCTCGCTCATCATTGGACGGTCATGGGATTTCATTTGGATGCACCATAATCCGACGATGCACAACTTCTTCTCCAACTCATGCATCTCAGTATCAACATGAGTGGATATCTCACCTACATGTTCTTGTTCGATTAGCCGGTCATACACCCATGAAGGGTAGTATGCTTGGCTCGAGTTCGCTGCGTTCGGATCGGCGTTCCTTCTTCCTCCAGCCATCTCCAGCAGCAGCATCCCAAAGCTATAAACATCAGACTTGTTCGATATGGCACCGAAGCTCCGAGATATCATCTCAGGAGCTATGTACCCGATTGTTCCCCGTAGGGCTCTTGATGGCACAAAACTGTTGTCCCTTGGGTATAGTTTGGCCAGACCGAAATCAGCAACTTTTGGGACAAAATTGCTATCAAGAAGGATGTTGTGGGGCTTGATGTCAAAGTGGAGAATCTGCATCTCACACCCCTGATGTAGGTAGTTGATTCCTCGGGCAATGCCCAAAGCGATATCGATGAGCTTGTCCCAAGAGAAACTCTTCTTGGCGGAGAAGATGTACTTGTCGAGAGAACCTCGAGGCATGTACTCATAGATGAGAGCCCTCCTCATTTCTTCCGAGCAGAACCCGACAAGACGCACCACATTAACATGGTGGATCCTACCAATGGTGGAAACTTCACTGATGAAATCTTCTCCATTGCAGTTAGAGTTACCCGCTAGCATCTTGACAGCCACATGGAAGTCATTAAGTAGCACACCCTTGAAGACGGAGCCGTAACCACCTTGGCCCAACTTATCTCGGAAATGACCTGTAACTGCAGTGATGTCTGTGTAGGCATACCTAGTTGGGGTGAGCATTTGTTGCATGCGGAGAAACTTCTCCACTGCATCAATTGTTATCCTTGTTTTCCAATACTTGTAAGCAAAGAAAGTCCAAACTGCCAAGTACCCCCACAGGAATCTATATGGTCCTGCATAATTTTTTTATTACGAAGTGTAATTAAGTATTTATAACCGTGCACAGCTAGATATGACAACACACATGTGTCATACAAATGTAACAACAATGTATATAAAAAATACAAAGGTAAACATGGTTCCACGAGCATCCACGTAAATAGTAAATTCAAAAAACTACTAGGAAAAATTTAAAAAGTCCACATGAATTAGGAACAGTTAGCAGCTAGCGTAAGAAATCAATCCACATGAATTAATTGGTAGCACCGTTCCTACCATCCAAAGGATACGAAAGAAAATAATTTAAACTGGAGTCCGTTAATAATATATATGAAAATCTAACAGCCCGAAAAGGCCTTCAAAACAGTGGGGACGCATTTTAACCCAGTAGGAGTTATAAAATAAACAGAAGTTTTTGATGTACCATTAATCCACTTGAAAGTCCTCGTGACAAATAGTAATATTATCAGGCACACACGGATGTAGGGTGCTGGAGCTGCTTCAATTCCACATTCAATAATATATAGATCAGGGTTCAAAACTATGGATCCTCTTTGCATTGGTTCTTCGCGAAATGTGCTGCAGAAAAAAGGGCGAAGATGTAGGGCAATCGAGTGGGCATCCATGCACGTGCTAAAACATGCAACAGCTAGATCTCAGAACTCACCGGATGAGGCGCAGTAGGCAGTCCTTGAAGCTCGCGAACGGTGTAAACCGAACGGCGAACCCGGTCCTCATGGACTTCACCACATCCGTGTAGCTTGCGTTCTCCAGCGCAGTCGCCCCGATATCTAGACGATTCTCCGGACCACCCAGAGGAGTCATGGCCAGATACCGGCACCAAGGCTCAAGGTTCTCGACACGAGAGGCACCTGGACCGGTTAACACATAGACAAAAGAATCGCTGGTGCTCATGCAAGCGACGGGCATGTACATACCGTAGTTCCTCACTTCCTGGGAACATTCAACGAAGCTAGCCAGATTGTACGTCACGAGGGCCAAGTTGGCTCCTATGTCGTCGTAGTCAAAGAGCCAGAGTAGGTGTTCTTCTGTCCCGTCCAGATATTCATGGGGTCGCCGGTTCCACCGAGGAAGACGGGGGCAATTGCTGTGGAGATCCAGGTCGGTGTCGATGATCTGGAAGGTGGAATCGGTGTAGTTGATGCTGGTCACGTAGTACGTTGCATCTGCGATGCGAAGCGTGGCCTTGGCATCGGCGCAGGCTAGCTCGCCCGATTTGTCGCCGCATCCTGCTGGATCACCTGCCCGGCGGAATGGGAACGACACGTTCCTGAGAGGGCCGCACGAGAAGCGCGGACAGGCAGCATCTCCTCGGTGATTTCTTCCCTGCACAAGGACTGCAAGCATAGTCAGGAAGGTTAAGGCTCGGAGCGCAGTCCACCGGTGGAGTGCACTGGGAGTAGCCATGGCAGATGATTACTGGTTCACAGAATTGCATATTGGTTCACAAAGCAAGCTGCCACCAAAGTTAACGTTGCCTCATCACACCCAGCCACTTGCTCTATGCTCTAGCCACATGATTGTCACTGGGAATATGACAACTGGAACGGGGCTGAATGCCAGAAGTGGTGCACTTGGACGGTTCCTCATCTGTATGCCAAGAGTTCAGTCGGCAGATGAAATTTCTCCTCGCCGGTCACTCAAATACAACGACAGGTCAACAAGACTTGTCAGAATTCAGAATTCTGTGTATGGTGCTTTAACATGTCAGCTTCAGGATTTTTAGCATGTTTCCTGCAGCTGAATGTGAACAAGTTTGTCGAGGGCGGCCGCCTGGCAAAATGACAAGAAAACGTTATGATGTTTTAGTCACAAGAATAGTCTAGACAGTGATAGCATTTGATTCCGAAAAAACAGAGCTTTCCAAGCCATAGAATACCACACAAGTTTCAGTGGCAGGCACCTACCATGAGCATCCATCTACCACAAATTAAAAGCCAGTAAATAACTCCTTAGAGAGAAACGCAAACAGGGGGTCATTTCTTATACTGTCGGCCTTCTCTTGTTCACTCCCTTCTCATCTCCGTCAGGTTTCATGGACTTGCCTGAATTTCTTGTCGCACTGCTGCTGCTGCTCTCTCTTCTGGCCTATGAGTCCTGTGTGGGCAGAGCATCAGATGATGAAGATTTCTTCAAGAATTGCTCATCGCATCGGTGCAGCAAACAAGCTCCAGAGATCCGGTTCCCTTTCCGGCTTTCAACCAACCCTCCATCATGCGGCGCACCTGGCATGCAGTTATCATGCTCCGGGCAGGACACAATCCTGGATCACCATGTTCTTGGCTCCTGCAGAGTGACTGAGATCTATTACAGGCACCGTGTCATCAACATCATCCCGGTTGTAAAACCATCGACACAATGCCCTCTTCAGAAGCTCATCTCAACAAACTTGACAACTGATGTGTACAACCAACCTCAATCATCACAAGTTACGACCCTGGTACGTTGTTCAAGAGATTTCACTCCTGTGGATCAATATAGTATAGTAGGCCCAGCCTCTTGTCTCAGTAACAATGCTAGCCAATTCTGGTATTTGGCATCAGCTTCCGCATACATGTCTGACCTTCCACGGGACTGCATAGCCGTTTCTAAAGGCATCTCCATACCATTCACCTATGACAAAAATGGCCAAAACACAGATGAGTTCACCTTCAATGAAAAAGCAAATGCAGTCCTCAACTCTGGTGAAACAACATTCACTTGGCACCTCAATAACATTACCCGTGTCTGCCAACAGTGTGAACACGAAGGTCGACACTGTGGATTCAGCTCACGAAGGCGTCAAGCATTCTGCCAGCACCATGGTATTGTTTCTTTCCCTAGTTGAAATCCCAATCATTATGGCCTGTCAATTTATTTTGGAACAACATTGCAGATTTTCTGTTTCTCCATCTACTAGTTTGTCAATCTCTTATATTCTGATGTTAAACTGTTTTTAATCTCCTGACAGGAGTTTCACCTATAGTTAAATTATTTCGCAAACAAAATTGTAGCGCAAATCATAGAAATTGTTAACTTGTTCAAGCACATACAGTCTCTAGGTTCACATCCATGAAAATTCCCACCCAAAAAAATTAGTCAAGAGATGCAAGTGCCAAATTATATGGGCAACCTTGTGACACTTGACTAATTTGTAAAATTCTCACAAAACACAGTAAGAGATAAACCTTAATTGACCATTTTTCGGATGGCTTTAGTCTTCTAGAACTGAAGATGAGTAAACAACTGTGGAGCTATAAGATAACAAGGTAATGCATTAAGCAATATAACACCGTATATCTTAGGTCCAATATACCTGAAGCCAACAGGAGAAGCTACAATATATCTTAGGTCCTCCCTATGTCCATCGAGAACTCGTTTCAGAATCAGGAATTAGTTGTTCAAAACATACATTGTACAAGCAATGAAGTAGTTCTTCTGTTTTTGTCTACATTAAGCCATGGCAAAACTAATGATATTCTTCCTACATGCAGGCACGCATGTCATCGCAATTGCAGGTAATGATGCAACTCTTATTTGTTTCCCATTCTAAATGAAATTCTTATTGTGTTTTCTCATTGCAATAAGCGCTAGGAACCCATGACTTCTTATCTGAATGCATCTCACTAATTTCATTTCTTTTTAATCAGCAGCATCATCTGTAGCTGCATTTATAGCTCTTTCATTGGTGGTAACCGCAACGCTCTACCTCTCCTTAAAGTCAAGGTATAATGAAGAGATAAATAAGAAGGTCGAAATGTTTCTCAAGGCATATGGCACATCGAAACCCACAAGGTACACTTTCCCTGAAGTTAAGAAGATAGCAAGACGGTTCAAGGATAAACTCGGCCAGGGTGGATTTGGAAGTGTATACAAAGGTGAACTACCTAATGGAGTGCCTGTAGCAGTCAAGATGCTAGAGAGCTCTACAGGAGAGGGTGAGGAATTCATTAATGAAGTTGCAACCATTGGACTAATCCACCATGCAAATATCGTCCGCCTCATGGGCTTTTGCTCTGAAGGAACAAGACGGGCTCTGATTTATGAATATATGCCTAACGAGTCACTGGAGAAATACATATTCACACATATTTCCAACATTTCTCGACAACTCCTAGCACCAAACAAAATGCTAGGTATTGCTTTAGGCATTGCCAGAGGGATAGAATATCTGCATCAAGGTTGCAACCAGCGAATTCTCCACTTTGACATCAAGCCACACAACATCTTGCTGGACTACAACTTCAACCCAAAGATCTCAGACTTTGGCCTTGCCAAGCTGTGTGCAAGGGACCAAAGCATCGTTACCTTGACTGCAGCAAGAGGCACTATGGGATACATCGCACCGGAGCTATACTCTCGGAACTTTGGAGGGGTGTCATACAAGTCAGATGTGTACAGTTTTGGCATGCTGGTGTTGGAAATGGTGAGCGGAAGGAGGAACTCAGACCCAAGTGTTGAGATCCAGGACGAGGTATACCTCCCTGAGTGGATCTACGAGAAAGTGATATCTTGGCAGGAATGGGAGCTTACTCTGGAAATGACAGCAGAAGACAAAGACAAGATTGGACAGCTGAGTATTGTGGGGCTGTGGTGCATCCAGTGGAACCCAAAGAATAGGCCGTCGATGACGAAGGTGGTAAACATGTTAACTGGGAGGCTGCAGAACCTGCATATTCCCCCCAAGCCCTTTGTGTCGTCTGACATTCGTCCTATGCCACAGAACACGACGAACACATGAACATGCATTGTGTGTGTTTTTGTGTGTATCATTACACGCCTGAGGGAACTTATCTCGCATCTGCGTTGTAAACTGTAATTCCTTGGCACTAGCTTGGCCAATGTTCGATTACATACTGAACTACATGGGATTTTGCAGTACCGCTAACACTGCATCTGTATCTTACTACCATATTGTAATTCTATTAATTAGAAACACACGGCACCGGATTTTGCAGCCATTTCCTGGCAATGCTGTGTTAATTTTAATCTTAACCAGTCATTGATGTGATTTTATCCACTTTCCGCCATAAATGATAGTACTACTGTAAGCTCTTTCTAATACAGAGATGCGCATATAGGCTGCTTATATTCTAGAAAAGGAGAGGAACTGCCATGATTACTTACTACTGGTAGAAACTCAGCATTCTTGTTCGGAAATCAAAAGAAGAGCAAAGGGGATTACTCAGCAGAGCTTCCGCCGGAGTCCCTCGCCAGAGCAGATAGTTTCCGCGGGAGCCCCGATGAGACGCGAGCAGGACGAGGAGCTCGCCCAGCCGGCGGAGAATGTGAGCGGTAACTGGGCGAGCTCGACTGCGTCGCCGGCCGCCGGCCGCCGGCAGCCGCCTTGGGTACAAACTGGCACCCGTTCCCCATTTGGATAAACCAGTTTTTTTTTTGTTTTTGGATAAAAGGATAAACTTTTATTTTGAGGTGAGATAAAAGGATAAACAAGAGTAGGGCCTTTGTTGGGCCGCCCTGTGGGCTGACCCATCTCATGCTAACAAACAATACGAAGAATTGGTCAGAAATTTTGATCGTACTGGGGATTGTTGGGCCGCCCTGTCGGCAGCTATTTGTTTTCAAAATTTATACTTAGTTCGCAAAAAAAATACTATTCATTTTTTTTTCTTCCACACGATTCTATAAAAAAATTGGGTTCCACTATATACAAACAAAAAGGTAAAATAAACTATTCAAACTTTTCTTTTCTTCCATATATGATCCCTACAAAATAGGATTCCACAATCAAAAGACAACGGAACAAAAGGTTAAATTTGAGATGAAAATTTCTGTTTTAAGGTATTAGACAGCATCTAACGGTCCCCTGATCATATACTCCTTAACTTATAATTTTTTATCTCTTGAAACTTTGCCTCACTTCCCTACTTTTACTTCAATATAAAGATGCGCAACTCTTGGGATAAGTGAGGAGTTGTTCACCTTCCAAAGTAATGCATAAGTGGTTTCGCGCGTCACCCGAGTTGATCACCACCGGTTATAAAACCCTGGCACCACGCCCCCAAATCCTAAGGCTAGCCATAGTGGGGGTAACTTAGATAGTAACTTAACACATCCCAAGACAATTTTGTTTATGTGGCAAGTATTTAATGAGAAAATAGGAGCTTGTGGTAACATAATATGTTACTGTAACATAACGCTTTCCGAGGCGAAATGAGTCTATGAGCTACACTAGTAGAAAAGGGGGCTATGGTTCAGGCCGGGGCAGCCCATTAGTCCCGGTTCAGACCAGAACTGGGACCAATGGGGGCATTGGTCCCGGTTCGTGAGCCCAGGCGGCCGGCCGGGCCACGTGGGCCATTGGTCCTGGTTCGTCTGGACCTTTTGGTCCCGGTTGGTGTGATGAACCGGGACCAATGGGCCTGGCTCCTGGCCCACCATCATTGGTCCCGGTTCGTGGAATGAACCGGGTCCACAGGCTCCCCTTTAGTCCCGGTTCTTGGAACGATCCGGGACTAAAGGGTCCGCCCTCGTTGCACCTAGAGTTTAGTCCCACCTCGCCAACCGAAGGGCGCCCACACCTGCTTATAAGCCTGTCCCTCTCTGTGTTGTTGAGCTCCTCTCAAAGTGAAAATAGATGCACCTATAGAGGAAAATTGGACCTAAATTCATAAATAGAAATGAATTATGAATTTATGTGTAATTTTCTCTATAAGTGCATCTATGTTCACTAACAAAGAAGTTTTTATTTTTTGTGACCTAAAAGAAAAAAGAAATCACTAAAAAACTATAAGTATTTAGTTCTAAGTAGAAATGAAAAAAATAATGGCACTAGTAAAGTTAATCACAAACTTGAGATTCACACAAATTTCAAAGAATTCAAATTTTAACTATTCTAATTTGACACTAATGGCACTAACAGAGAAGTTTTTATTTTTTGTGACCTAAAAGAAAAAAGAAATCACTAAAAAACTATAAGTATTTAGTTCTAAGTAGAAATGAAAAAATAATGGCACTAGTAACGTTAATCACAAACTTGAGATTCACACAAATTTCAAAGAATTCAAATTTTAACTATTCAAATTTGACACTAATGGCACTAACAGAAAGTTTATAATTTTTGTGACCTAAAAGAAAAAAGAAATCACTAAAAACTATAAGTATTTAGTTCTAAGTAGAAACGAAAAAATAAATAGAAAAAAGAAAAAAATGCCACCTACTGGGCCAGCACGGCCTGAATACGACTAGAAACCCAAGCATGGGCCAGGATTCAGGCCCGCAGGAGGCCCAGTAGGCCCACAGGCATTGTAGTGTCCAATTAGGCCCACGCTAGTAGAAAACAGGGCTATGGTCCAGGCCGGCTCAGCCCATTAGTCCCGGTTCAGTCTAGAACCGGGACTAATGTGAGCATTGGTCCCAGTTCGTGCGGCTAAGGCATTAGTCCCGGTTCATCTAGACCTTTTGGTCCCGGTTGGTGGGATGAACCGGGACTAATGGGCCTCGCTCCTGGCCCACAACCATTGGTCTCGGTTCGTGCCACAAACCGGGACTAAAGATTAGACCTTTAGTCCCGGTTTGAGACACAAACCGGGACTAATGGGGATGAGACCTTTAGTCCCGGTTCGTGCCACGAACCGGTACTAAAGGTCCCATTTTCAAACTATACCCCCCCTGTGGATCGCCTTTTCAGTTTTAAAAAAAATAAAAGAAAATGATGGAAATGTCAAAAAAATAAAAGAAAATAAGTTGCACATGTGATATGTGGTCTAGTTGTTGGGAAAATTTACAAATATGAATTTTGACTTTATTTACAAAATCTCTCTGGAATTTGTAAAATGGGCATAACTTTTGCATACGAACTCGGATGAAATTTTTTTTATATGAAAAATCATCTACTCGAAAAGTTACATCCGATGGAGACCGCCTACGGCCTGTTTGCAAATTTCTAGAATCCTCAAATTCCAAAAGGAAAAAAAGTTATGCTCAAATTTCAGTTTTTTTAAATTTTCAGTAAATCTGGTCAAACTACTTATTCAAGAAGCATTAGTGTTACTAAATAATTATTCAAGAATATTAGTGTTATTAAATAATTATTTCACCTTTTTTGAATTTTGGTCAAATCTGGTCAAACTGTGGTCAAACAATGGTGAAACTACTTATTCAAAAATATTAGTGTTACTAAAAAATTATTGTTTTTTAGAACAATAGTTTTAAACTCAAACAGTGAAATATGTGACTTCATGCTCAAGCTAAATTCCTGAGGGTTAATAGGATTGACATCTTACTATTGTCAGGAAAATAACAAGTGCAGACTTGGAAACGAGGGAGAATAGAACCCGGAAGTTAAGCGTGCTCAGGCTGGAGTAGTGAGAGGATGGGTGACCGTTCGGGAAGTGAGATGATTTGGAATGATGAGGGGTGATTAGAGATTAAATTGAGCAGTGATGAGGGGTGATTAGAGATTAGAGGTTAAAATAATTCAGAAATTTGAAAATAAAAAAAATTCAAAAAAAATTTCAAAAAAAAATCAGGAAATTTCCTTTAGTACCGGTTGGTGTTACCAACCGGGACTAAAGGTGGACCGGCCACGTGGAGGGCCTTTAGTCCCGGTTCTAGATTGAACCAGGACTAAAGGGTCAAGGCATTAGTACCGACACTTTAGTCCCGGTTCCAGAACCGGGACTAAAGGCCCTTACGAACCGGGACTAAAGGCCCTTTTTCTACCAGTGCCATAAGCCTGCATTTCAGAGGAGTTCGAGAGGGAAGAGGCAGCGGAGCTTATAAACAGATGCTGGTCGCTCTCAACTAGAAAGGTGGGACTAAACTCCCACCATCGCGCCATCGCAAGGCCATTGGTCCCGGTTGGTGGCACCAACCGGGACTAAAGGGGGGAATTGGTCCCGGTTGGTGCCACCTACCGGGACCAATGGCCTTCGCTTCCCGCCCTTTGGGCTGCCGAAAAGTGGCCTTTGGTCCCGGTTGGTGGCATCAACCGGGACTAAAAGAGGGCACTAGTCCCGATTCTTCTTCTCCTCTATTATTCCTTCTTCTTCTCCTCTTTTTTTCTTCTTTTTCATCTTCTTATTTATTTCTTCTTCTCCTCTTTTTTTCTTCTTCTTCCTCTTCTTATTTTTGTTATCGGGTATGTCGTTGTCGATATACCCCCCTCCCCGATAACTTTTATAGTAATTAGTACTACTTAGAAAGTGTTTAATGGACTTAGTTAGAACTAGGTAAACTTGTTTATTTTTAGTAAGTACTACATTATTCTATTTATAGTAAGTGCTTAGTAGTTGAACTAGTTGATTTAATAAAACTGGCTTATTTTACTATAGAAGTAGTTTATTTTTAGCAATAAAATTAATAAAACTAGTTTATTTTTTTAGTTAAAGCAATTATTCCCGCATCGACGTGGACTATGCCTATCCCGCATCCTCGTCGTCGAGTCGGCGGAGGACGACACCTGCTTGACCAGATGGGCCATGTCCGGGACTGGGCTCCGCCGGGGGGTACTGGGAGGCGCTACCTTCCGGGGGGCGTAGCTTGGTGAGGAGCCAGCCCATCGTTGACCCGATCCTTGTTTGGTGGCGGTCGCGTGGGCCAGTGACGGTGCCGAGCCTTCCGGACACCGCGGAGGTGGTACGTCACCGTGTCAGCGAGGAGGACGAGCACGTCCGTCGCTACATGGTTGCGTTGGACGGCATGTTCGAGAATACCTGGCAGGTTCTTTAGGGATCTCACTGGAGCTATGATCCTGTGATGGTTCCTTCCCTTTTGGTGTCCACCGCCCGCGCCGATACCCGTCGGGCGCTACGGTTCTAGCTGTACTGGCGATATGTATGATATATAGTATTCGACGTGTATTAGTGATAATATTCGATGTACGGACACATGGAGATGATGTAGTTTTTCTTATAATTGAAGGCATCCTAATTTGAATACTACTTAATTTTGCGATTTGATTTTTCTTATTGAATGCTCAAATTGGAGAGCACTATGCAAGGCATATGCATATGATTAGTTGAATAATAATGATCTAATTTAGTCTTTGAATTATGAACGTATAGAAAATGTCATCATCGGACGACGAAAGTCTCCCGGGGGAGTGCGACTGGTGCCACGACGATCGAGGTGAGTGCGACAGGCCTCACCTGGACGATGGTCGGCGCTTCAGCATTAAGCTCGAGGAGACCTTCGAAGTTGAAACGGTACGCAACGACGACAAGTGTTTCATAATTAAGCATGAATTCAACTATTTCAACGTGTAATTTTCATCTTTTACAATTCGAGTATAGCTTATCCCATGCCATGCAAGACGCTATGTCTTGGAGAGGATGGATTTTGAAGACCATGAAAATTTTGAAACGAAGAAAATTCACCTAAGGACCCATCATGATGTGGATTTTGAAGTAAAGTTGTATAATGCTGAGAGCGTAACCCATTTTGGTTGCAAAAATTGGGAAGCATTTTGCAAATTATATGGTTTTGATGAGGGTATGCTTGTCACCATGGATCTTGGTGATCCTGAAATCGAGCAAGACAATATGGACATTTGGGTCCTTGTTGATACTCCTCCAGTTCTACCACTATGTGAGTTTCTCAAACATAGTTAATTATTAATAGAACTTATATTGTTCATTTCAAAATAGTTGACAGCTTATTTCCATTGACAGCTTATTTTGAAGTATCAAAGAATGTGCAGAAGATGGTAGATAGAACTTACTACACCGATGGCTCTGAGTTAACTTACAAGGAGAAAACTCATCTGGTTGGATTTTGTAATGATATTGAGAATTACAATATCTACAATCGAACTCCTCAACATTATGGTCAATACGTGCCACTAGTGCACGTGTTGAACTAGGTAACTACCATGGAGATACCCTGGTAAGTTTTTTTACTATTACGACATCCGTGCATCTTTTTGCATACTTCTAAAACTAGTACATCATTGCTAACTACGAAGTTATTACTATGTTTTTCAACAGCTTATCCCAGAGGATTGTGTGCCTCATTTGATGTATCAGAATGGCGGCAACCTTCGTGTTTTGAACATATATCCAGGTCATCCTACGAATCTCAACTGTTCATACCGGATTTCTAAAACAAGTGGAGACATGACAATCAAAGGATGGAAAAAATGTATGGACAGTCGTAAGGAGCTTCTTGGAAGCAAAAGGAAGCGCGGCGCAAGAATTGGAGACAGGATGATCTCCATTCTTCATAATGGAGAGTCAGGGTCTATATTGTTTTATGCTATTTTACCTTAAGTGTGTTTAGGTCCGATCCTACCTGATACTGATGATCATGTGCTAAGAACAATTATGTAGGGCTGGGTTCGATGACTATGAGGATGATGATCGTATGACTTATTATTAATAACGAGTAGAAGTTGTATGATGATGCTTGATTAATTAGTAGGACTTGTTATTATATATGATGATGTATGATGCGAGCATGCATGAGTTATTATATATATATATATATATATATATATATATATATATATATATATATCTGCGGGTGAAATGAACATATGTAGTCCTTGCAAGGACTACATATAAGAGAGGACACTTCTCTCTATTAGCTAGCTAATAACAACCTAAAAATAACCCCCTAAACCCCTAAAACAGCCACTTTTTTTTTTAAAAAAGAAAAACCTCCTGCTGACGCGTGGAAGCCTTTTGGTCCCGGTTTATGTCATCAACCGGGACCAAAGGCCCCCCTGCCTGGGCTGCCGGCAGCGGCCACGTGGAGGCCCATCTGTCCCGGTTCTGGTTTGAACCGGGACTAAAGGGTGAGGGTATTAGTAACGACCCTTTAGTCCCAGTTCAGGAACCGGGACTAAAGGCCCATATGAACCGGGACAAAAGGCCGGTTTTCTACTAGTGCTAATAAATAAAGCAATCTATGACACTATTAGTATGTTACTTTGTACTATGAAGGTAGTAACTTAGATGCATGACACTAGTATAAGTTACTCCCCACTAGGACCAGCCTAAAACTCACCTCCCCCACCCCATTTTTGTTGCCTCCTATCGATTTGGTTTGCCGCCTCCGCCATCCTCGAGCTTGACCTCGTCGCTACCCTTGAGCACTGCCGCACCCAAGCTCCGCACTGCCACCCCAATCTCCCGTGCCTCTTTGATACGTTTCCAACGTATTTATAATTTTTTTTATTATTTAATGCTATTATATTATCAATCTTGTCAGCTTTATGTACAATTTTATATCATTTTTTAGAACTAACCTATTACTCTAGTGCCCAGTGGCAGTTCCTATTTTTGTCTATTTTATTATTTTGAAAAAAACAATACCAAACGAAGTCCAAATGCGATGAAACTTTACAGTGATGAAATGGCAGAGCACCACCATGTTGAGCCCCTGACCCCCTGGACTCCCAAGGTCGAGCCTTCACGAAGTAACCGACGCCAATGTGTCGTCACCACCCAATCAAGAGGTTTTAGCCTTTCACCCGGGACCAGGGGGCGGAGGGCAGGGAGAAGATCTCGATGTCTCCCACCAGAGGGAGAAACGGCGCCGAGAGCGTCGCCAACATCGTGACCGGCACCGCCGGTCAAGGGTTTCACCCGACCCTGAGCCCGCATCTCCACTGCATCGCCAACCATCAAAGCAGGATGCCCGGGGGCAGGCCACATCCCGGCTTGCGGAGGAGAACAGGCGCCGCTGCAAATGCCATCTTCAGATCGGGACCAGGCCCGCCGCCGCCTTGTCGCCCAACACAACCAAGACGGCGCACCGCAACGCCGACGCCACCCTCCGTCGACGAACGGGAGGCGCCTTCTCCATGAGTGGCTGCCGCTACCCTCAGCCTCCGCAAGCCCAGCCGCGCTGGGCTAGACACCAGCCGCGGAGCTGCACCACCGCCTCCCAGCGCAGCCGGCACCGGATCCATGCGTCCCCGTCGGACCCAGGTCCCCCATGAGCGGTAGCCCGCATAGCCGAGATCCCGTCCAGGGGAGGAAGAAGAGAAGCCCCGCCACGGGCATCGTCCGGCGGACACCCTCCGGCAACAGCGAGGTGGAGTGGAGGATCCGGACCCGACGTGACGTGCTTGGTCTTCTTTTACATGTTTGTTTTTCCCATCTTTTCTTGTCGGCAATGGGTGTTTCATGGCCGATTATCATCGAGAGCTATATGTTTGTTTGTGTATGCTTGACAGATGTGGTATGAAAAGCATGTCATCCATATTAGATGTGGTCGTGATCCATCGGTGCTCTTTTTTTCCCCTTGCGGTTAATAGCAGGAAATTACTAGTGCCTTGTAGGATATGTGACAAGAGAGTGTGCAAAATGCTATTTGGTCTGAACTAACAGGATGCCAGGAAATTGCTGTAGAATGTGTTACAAAGTGGCATGCTGGGTGCGGAAAGCCCACGTGTTCAGTCGTTTTAGCGGGAAGGCAATGTTTGGCCGAACCGTGGTTTGAATGGTAGAGAACTATAGCTAGTCTGAACCCTGTTGATCCCGTGGTGATGCCATGAAGTATTGCTTATCCAAACAAAGTTTCGTGACCAGTAAGCACGAATTCGGTTTCAGTCTGTAGTCTTGCCAACTTTGTAGACAGAGGACTCTGTCTGGAATCACAAGAGCATGCCAGGAGAGGCACGCACGCAACCACCAATTCCAGCACATTGTTGCATGCTAGTTCAAAGAAGAGTTAGATCATTTGTTAGACATGTTTGCAACAGTAGTTTGTGCTTAGGGTTAATGACCAGGTGAGCAGCTTGTACTGACAGAAAACATCTTGACAGATTCAATAACAAGGTGAGAGGCTTTCTTTTTTGAAAGATGCAAAAGTGTTACCTGCGATGATAACAGAAAGCAAACTAGTACTCATGAAGACTTTTTGCCATGAATGTACTCATGAAGCACATGTATCGTTTAAACAGTGCATGCCATGCACGTTCCGTTAGTTGGACATGCACCATCCGGTTCTTGTTGCCGTCAGTTCCTTGTTGGATAGCTCTTCTGCACCTGAAACGCAACGATTCTCGAGTGTAAGTATGACCGAGCGAGCTGCGGTACGTTGGGCGGGTCCCCACCCCACACAGTGGTTCTGAATTTCCTAACCGTCTCTGCTCCGATCCAGCAAATATAGTATATAGCTCCCAATGTTCCAGACGTACTCTCTCCCAAAAGTTGAAACACTTATTCTACGGCAGAGCAAGTACGTAGTAAAGTATACGTGTATACGAAACAAATCCTAACTGGAGGAAGGAAGGTACGAGTACGAGTCTACCATGTTCAAAGTTAGTTTCCGACTGCAACAAGAGATCAAATCGACCTACACAAAGAAAAGCAAGATTATCCGGACACCAGGGATCGGCCCCCCAAAGAAACAAACCCTTGCGTTTGGCCCTAGCAGCGTGGCAGCGTCGTGGATCGGCCGAGAGCGAGGGCGCCGACATGACCCGCCACCGCCGCAGCCGCTCCATGCTGGCCGTGCTGGAAGACGACGATCTCCTCTGGGAGATACTCCTCCACCTCCCGCCTCAGCCGTCCGCCCTACCGCATGCCTCCGTTGTTTGTAAGCGGTGGCGGCGCCTTGCCTCCGATCCCAGGTTCCTCTGCCAGTTCTACAAGCATCACCGGAAGCTGC
The DNA here is from genome assembly GCF_003073215.2 of Triticum urartu. Classification (NCBI taxonomy): domain Eukaryota; kingdom Viridiplantae; phylum Streptophyta; class Magnoliopsida; order Poales; family Poaceae; genus Triticum; species Triticum urartu. The sequence goes on from NC_053024.1 coordinate 6,924,511, forward strand.
CCCTCCTTGGCTATTTCGAGTACCACGAAGACATTGTGTTCACTCCAGTTCTGGACCCTCCCGACCGTGTCCCACCCATTCGCTTTGACCTTGTACGATTTGGCAGACGCCGCGATGATGACATCCGCTTCCCTCCCGCGAACAAAGTGCTTGGGTGCCGACACGGCCTTGTCCTTGTCGGCGACCATTTGTGGAGAGAGGTCATTGTGTGTGACCCCATCACAGGCGAGCAGTGCCCCGTGGCAGCACCTTTGGAGTTCCAGAGGGGGTGGTTCAACGGGGCGGTGCTCTGTGCTGCCCGCGATCAGGGCCACGTGCACGGCGCATGCTACTCATGCCCCTTTAAGGTGGTCTTGGTGTCTATGTACAGAGAATACAGAGATGTTTATGGATTACCCATCGCCCGTGTTTATTCCTCAGAGACTGACACATGGAGCGGTCTCATCTCTACAGAGGTTTCACGAAATAAGTGCTCTTATTTTGGTCCTAGCACCCTTGTTGGTAATGTCCTTTACTGGCCTTCATACAATTGGGAAGATAACATACTTGAGTTTGATTTGGACACACAAAGCCTTACAGTGTTAAAGGGGCCTCCAGGTATGAATGATTTCGACAACTTCCAGATCATCCAGGCAGAGGATGGCGCCATTGGTATTGCCGTGTTGTCTTACCATACCCTCCGACTATGGCAGAGAATGGTAAACTGCCGAGGCGTTGCCATATGGTTATCGCGCAAGCTCGTTCCATTGCGTATCCTTCTGAACATCCCTCCTCGAACTGAGAGGAAGAGGGAATGTCCTCGATTGGTGGGGTATGATGAGGATACCGATGTAATCTTTTTAGGTATCCGCGACAGTGTCTATATTGTTCAGCCCAAGTCAATGCAAACCAGGCAACTAAATGTGACCCGTTCTCCAAATTATTGTTACCCATTCACAAGTTTCTTTCCACAAGGTTACTTGCAGAAGTGATGATTTTATAATGATAAAGTGATCATGAGTTTGTACAGGGGTGCTTCTGTTAGATATTATCTTTATCTATATTGGGTCACTGGCAGGTTAATACTTTTATGTTCTCCATATGAAGAAAGGGATGCTGCAGTTTTTTGTTCTCCCTGAGTTTGTCGCGCATCAGTGTGGTCGGCAGCGTTGAAAAAACTGTTATCTGAAGAAACTTACTGAATGCATATGCCTTGGTCTAGCTATGTTTCCAATGTAGCAATATGATTTTGAATACCTTAGTATTAATGCAAGTTGGTTTTTATTATCTGTTGCTTATGTACGTGCTTGCGCTTGGGAGCTCCTATCTCTCAGGTGTGTGTTGAGTGTGCTTGTCAGCTTTGGTTTGAAAAGCATGACATCTCCGTCGATACAATGTGATCATGATCCACCCGTTCTCTCTCTCTCTCTTTTTTTTTTGCTCAATTTGCCTTGAGATGAATATCAGGAAATTAATGGGTTAACTGTTGCACACTGCAAGATAGTACCAGACTAGGGAGGGAGGAAAATGTTATTTGGTCTCAACTAAATGTTATTTCACTCTCATTACAGTGGTGCAATATGCCGCTAAAGGTGGAAGCTGATTGTTTGGAGATTGTGAACACAGTGCAAATTTTTGTTTCTTTTATTGCATATTAAAATTTGTACAAATCTTAAAAATGAAAACATAGATAAGAAAAATCTATATTACAAAAAGTTCTTTCATCGTGGTAGGCATATCGACGACCCTCCTGCAATTGTACGCATCAGAGGCGGGGCATGTTTTTTTTAGATTACCGCACAACATTGATTTAATGCCGTGTTGTAACGCCCTGGATGTAACTTTCCCAATTTGTACTCCAACTCTTGCCGTTTCCGGCGTTAAGTTATATTTATTTCCTCGGGTTCGGGTCTTTGTATCCGTGTGTTGTTTTCGTTGTCATGCATCTCATATCATGTCATCATGTGCATTGCATTTGCATACGTGTTCATCTCATGCATTCGAGCATTTTCCCCGTTGTCCGTTTTGCATTCCGGCGCTTCGTTCTCCTCCGGTGGTCATTTCTAGCTTTCTTTCGTGTGTGGGGATTAAACATTTCCGGATTGGACCGAGACTTGCCAAGCGGCCTTGGTTTACTACCGGTAGACCGCCTGTCAAGTTTCGTATCATTTGGACTCCGTTTGATACTCCAACGGTTAACCGAGGGACCGAAAAAGCCTCGTGTGTGTTGCAGCCCAACACCCCTCCAATTTGGCCCAAAACCCACCAAACTCTGCTCCATCATCTAGAGCGTTCGATCACGATCGCGTGACCAAAAACCGCACCTCATTTGGACTCTCCTAGCTCCACTTATGCCTATTTAAACACCTCCCTCGAAAAATTCACGGATTCCCTCCTCCTCCAAACCCTAAATCCCAGATCCGCGCCGGCCGGACACGTCCGCCCCGGCCGGACGCGTCCGCTCCACCGCCCGCGCCCACTCCCACGCTGCCACGTGGCGCTGTGCCCACTTCGTCGTCGCCCGCCGCCGCCGGCCCGCGGGGCCCGTTCTCCGCCGCCCTCCGTGCCAAGCTCCAGGGAGAGGAGCTCCCGAGCCCGGCGCCCTCCGCCGCCCGCCGCCCGGAGCCGCACCACCGCGCCGCCGCGGGCGCATCTCCGCCGCCCGGCCCGGCCGCCCCGCGATGCCGCCGCCTCCGCAGCGCCGCCCCACCGTAGCCACCGCCGCCGACGCCGCCCGGCCAGATCCGGTCGCCGCCCCACCGGATCCGGCCACCGCCTCCTCTCGTCGGCCACCGCGACCTTCCCGGCGATCCTCGTCGATCGTGCCGCTATAGTACCCGAGATCCAGATCCAGATCTGAAAATTCGACGGTTGACTTTTATCCCCGAAACCCTAATTTTTGTGCTAACTTTGACCGGCCATATCTCCGCATCCGTAACTCCGATTTGGACATATAGTATATCAAAATGTTCGCCTCGACGAGTACATCATTTCGTTCCATTGCATCATTTTCATTTGAGTGCATCTTGATGCCCGAAATGCTGTTAGAAGAGGGCTTCGTGAGTTAATTGCTAGATCTGCTAGTTCATCTTAGACTTTTGTCATTTTTGCCATGATTATTGTGTGCATGATATGCCCATGAGTCCTACATATGTTTTGTTAAGGGTTTTGTCATATTTCTAGAGGTGCAACTCATGTATTTTTGTGATGTGTGTGGTGTCTTGTGCAAGCTTGCAAAGTGAGGCACCCGGTAAATCTGTTTTCAGGGACTTGGTAATTTCACTAAGTCCTGGGATTATTTAGTTCATGATGCCATATGTTCATGCTGTTTCCTAGTGATCCGTGCCTCTTTTGAGGATGATCAGTAAAGGAGTTTTGTTAAGATGGTAGTGCTCTATCCATCCATGTCTTTGTTTGCAATTATGGAGCACCCTAGCTTGAGTCAATCGAGCTCTACTTTTGCTTCGTTGTGAATCTGGGCAGATCGTCAACTTGTTTGCGATTTTGCCGATGTTATTGTAGTTGATCCGTGCATGCTATGCCATTGTTCTTGCCATGTATAGCTTGCATTTTGTGCCTTCGTAATGGATGTATGCTTGCCTTGTCATGACTTGCACCGTAGTGAGTGCATCGAACTCGTTAACATGCCTTCGTGAGTTATGTTTCAGCATGTGTCAGTTTTCACTAAGTCTGAAAACTGATTATGTTTTAGCTATGTTCGTGTGCTTGTTATTATATTTTCGGATCCCTTTTGGCTCAAGGTCACTAAGGGAATTTTATTAAACTTGTTGAGTAGCTCCATGCCATGTTCTTCTTTGCCATGATCAGGTCCTGTAGCATGTTGTTTTGTTGCTCCGAAGAGGGCTTCATGATCTGAAATTTCAGACAAGTGTTAATTTCACTAAGTCTGAGATCTGTTTTCCATTTGCGTTTTTGCCATGCTTGTTTGAACCTGTTAATGGTTGAATTGGCCGTGGCTCGGTGCTAGTCTTTTGTTTAGCATCTTGAATGCTTCCCTGCCATGTATTTTGATGCCATGTTTGAGTGTTGTAGCTTGTTCATCTCATTGCATTTAGAGGCCTACTTGCTGTAAATCGCAGACCGGTGTCATATTTGAATCGCTTGCCATTTCCAAACCGTAACCCCGATTCCGGCGATCTTTATATCGTTTTCAACCAATTTCATCTCATCTTTCCAGTGGCACACTTGGAATTCCAATTTGAGGCCAGGTTCATGCATTTCCTGTCGTATCTTGCATTTTGCATCCCGCATCGCATCCCGCATAGCATACCATCATTGCATCTTATTGTTTGAGCTTGCACGTGGTTGATTGTATCCTTGTTGCTTGTTTGTCTTGTTTGGGTAGAGCCGGGAGACGAGTTCGCTAACGAGGAGCCCGTTGAGTTTGCTTTTGAGGATCCAGTCAACTCTGGCAGCTTTGCAGGCAAGATGATCATACCCTCGAAATCACTACTATCTTTGCTATGCTAGTTTGCTCGCTCTTTGACATGCCAATGCTACGATGCCTACCTTTTGCTTGTCAGCCTCCCAATTGCCATGTTGAACCTCTAACCCACCTTGTCCTAGCAAACCATTGATTGGCTATGTTACCGCGTTGCTCAGCCCTTCTTATAGCGTTGCTAGTTGCAGGTGACGATTGGAGCCGTTCCTTGTTGGAACATTTATTTACTTATTGGGATATCATTATATTGCTATATTATCTTAATGCATCTATGTACTTGGTAAAGGGTGGAAGGCTCGGCCTCTCGCCTAGTGTTTTGTTCCACTCTTGCCGCCCTAGTTTCCGTCATATCGGTGTTATGTTCCCGGATTGTTGCGTTCCTTACGCGGTTGGGTTATAATGGGAACCCCTTGATAGTTCGCCTTGATTAAAGCTTGTCCAGCAATGCCCAACCTTGGTTTTACCATTTGCCACCTAGCCTCTTTTTCCCTTGGGTTTTCGGAGCCCGAGGGTCATCTTATTTAAACCCCCCCGGGCCAGTGCTCCTCTGAGTGTTGGTCCACCTGTCAGCTGCCGGTGGCCACCAGGGGCAACTCTGGGCTGGCCTACCCATACCTAAGACAATCTGAGTGTGCCCTGAGAAAGAGATATGTGCAGCTCCTATCGGGATTTGTCGGCACATTCGGGCGGTGTTGCTGGTCTTGTTTTAACCTGTCGAAATGTCTTGTTGTACCGGAATACCGAGTCTGATCGGAATGTCTCGGGTGGAGGTCTATTCCTTCGTTGACCGTGAGAGCTTGTCATGGGCTAAGTTGGGACTCCCCTGCAGGGATTGAACTTTTGAAAGCCGTTCCCGCGGTTATGGGCAGATGGGAATTTGTTAATGTCCGGTTGTACATAACTTGAACCTTAATTTTAATTAAAATGAATCAACCGTGTGTGTTACCGTGATGGCCTCTTCTCGGCGGAGTCCGGGAAGTGGACACGGTGTTGGAGTAATGCTTGCGCAGGTTGCTCTCTCTAGATTCTCGCTCGCGCTTCGCCTCCTCTTCTCGCTCTCTTTTGCGAATAAGTTAGCCACCATACATGCTAGTCGCTTGCTGCAGCTCCACATATAATTGCCTTACCCTTCCTATAAGCTTAAATAGTCTTGATCGCGAGGGTGCGAGATTGCTGAGTCCCTGTGGCTCACAGTTTACTATTACACCAGATGCAGGTCCAGGTGATTCCGCTCCAGGTGACGCGTACGAGCTCAAGTGGGAGTTCGACGAGGACTCTCAACGTTACTATGTGTCCTTTCCTGATGATCAGTAGTGGTGCCTTGTTGGGGGTGATTGGGACCGTGTCGCATGTTGGGTTTTCTTCTATTTTGGCGCCGTAGTCGGGCCATGAGTGTTTGGATGATGTATGTTATTTATGTACTTGATTGACGTGGCGAGTGTAAGCCAACTATGTTATCCCTCTTCATTATCTATATTACATGGGATGTTTGTGATGATTACCTGACTTGCGACATATGCCTTCAATGCGATTATGCCTCTAAGTCGTGCCTCGACACGTGGGAGATATAGTCGCATCGAGGGTGTTACAGTGTCGCACAAATTTTAATTAATTTTCATTTTGATTCAAACATTCCAATTCCATTCGCATTTTAGGATATTTTACATAAACTTGAACGGAACTTAAATTTTAACATAAAAACAACCTAACCAAACTACTCCTGATCGCTCTCCATGGCGAGGTCGATGACCTCCACCATGCCGCCGTAGCCACCGTCACCACCATTGTCGGCACGGTCGTTGTTGTCGGCGCCGGCAAGGACCTCGTCATCTTCCCAGTCTTCCTCATCACTCTGCTCCGCCGCAACTACCGCCTCAATAGCCGCCAAGGCCGCCGCCTCCTCCTGGGGCTCCAACGCTGCCACCGCGGCAGCCTCTTCCGCTGATCGGCCCAGGGCCGCCGGGAGCCCAGGTGTGTGCTCTGGGTCGCCATCCCGCGGGAGCACCGCCTGCTCCGGCGGGATTGGAACATCCACCGGGGCTGGTGGGGCGTGGGCTGGGACAGGGGCACGCCCGCGCGAGCGGGAGGGGCCGGCTCCACCGGTGTCGTCGATGGGGATCCCTTGGGCGGCGCGTTTGAAGGCGTGGATCACATCGTCGAACCGCTTGCTGTTCCAAAAACGGCGGCGGTTCTTCTTCTCGTAGCGCCCACGGGGTGCGCGGAGCTCCTCTTTGGTCGCCGGAGGGCTCTGCGTGGGGTAGCCGTTGGCGGAGATCCTCCACGGCCGCGGCACCTTCGCCGACGGTAGAGGCCATACCGGACGAGGTTCTCCGTCTGCCCTAATGTAAGGCTCGACGGCCAGATGCCCCCCGGTGCCACACCTTCGCTCTCGGACTCGCTCGACAACATGGTGGCGCGGGCGGCGGAGGAGAGATCGCCGCGGGGAGAGATATGGGGCAAGGGAGAGAGAGAGAGGAGAGAAGGACATGCGGTGTGAGCATAGACATCGGGTGGGGCCGCTTTTATGGCGGGCGGGGCGGGACGGGGCAAGCGAGGCGCCAGGCAATTAAAGTGTAGCAGGCGAGGCTCCGAGGCGCGGCAGGCGATGGGACGTCTCGGCGCGCGGCAGGCGAGGAGGCGGCATGGGCAGCGTGCGGCAGGCGGCAAGTCTGTCGGCTGCCGGCTGCGGTCACGTGGCGCGGGACACGAGATCAAGTGGCAGCCGACAGCTCAGGCGAGTGCGGCAGCCCAAGGAGCCGGCGGCAGGGGCATTGAATGCGGGCGGCGGTGCGTGATGGCATGCGCGGCATAATAGGAGGGCACACGCGTTGTTTCCGGCCACGTTCAACAGCCACATCTGCATGCAGGCAGGCGCGCATCCCACTTAAAAAACCCACCGCGTATTTGTATACATACACGCCTCGGGCCCGCGGGCGTGCGGGCGGGCACTTTTTCAAAAAATGATCGTCATGCCCTTTGTTATGAAGGGGTATCGGCCAATCTCAGCCATCCTTGTGTTAGGGGAGGGGGGGGGGGGGGCTACCGAAGCAAAAGTGGTTGATTTTTTGTATGAAAATATCGGGATGCCATTGGGGGCAGCTTGCACTCACTTTCACTTTAAATCTTAGTAATGTCTACTGTCTTAATAACTAAATGTAATCTGGTTGGTGGTAAAGGAGGATTCTTGGTGTAGTTGATCTATTCGACTTGTGACAGCAACCGGCAATATAACATTGAAGGAAAACACATGAAATGCTCCGATCTGAAGCTTCGAAGGTACATAAATAAGCTTTCTGGAGAAGCTTTGGTGTATTATTTAGCTAGAGATGATTAGTATTTGCATGAAAGTATTACGAATTTAGTTATGACTTCTCTCAAGAAACTCTAACTATTAACCCATGTAATTTGACGGACCCATGGTGGATTTGAAGAACTACGGTTGGCATAATTCCATGTTCCATCAGTTCAATATCATTTTGGCAATGTGCTACTTCTGTGACAAGAAAGATAGGAAGGGAAAGGCTACACTAGCAGGTCGTGGTCTCCTCAGCAATAGAGTTGCTCCTACCTCATGTTACAGCCAGTGAAGAGGGAAACACAGAGATGTTATATTTATTTGCGCATGGGCTTTGCAGCGGACGAATAATTCTGGTTTCTGCAAAATTGGTTCCTTGGGCCACTATGCAAAAATACCTAAACATGTAACAACTCACATATTGTGTATGTGGATATGCGAACTGTTTGAAGTTTGAATGCTATACGCCATGTAATCTCAACTATCTCTCCCTCTATCCCGTATCCTTATCTGTCTCTTTCTCTTGTAACGGGATGAATCCTAGCGATCGTTCTATCTTGTAACCTACGACAGGTCTTCTGTCCGCATCAATATATAGCAACGCGGCTCTCCCCTTGGAGAGTAGGAACGCTTCCATCAATCAATCTAATATGGTATACAGAGCCTAGCCTCTTCCCCTATCGTCTAGCGATCCCAAAAATCAGCGCCAGAAACCCAAACCCCCTGATCCCATCTAGCGACGCAGAAGCCCAAGCCCTATCGTCGCCATGGCAGGATCCAACGCTGTCGCCCTCAACCTGGGCGCCCCTCCAACAGAAAAACTTACGAGAGGGAACTATCTTCTCTGGAAAGCGCAGGTAATGCTGGCGCTACGAGGTGCCCAAGTAACCGGCCTCCTTGACGGCACAAATGCCACACCGGCAAGAACGGAGGACGTCCCCAAGGCGGACAAAACCACGGCCATCGAGCCCAATCCGCTGTATGGTCCGTGGTTGGCGAAAGATCAACAGGTTCTGAGCTACCTGTTGAACTCGTTAACTTCAGAAATCTTGGCGCAGGTCATCGGTAAGGAAAGCACTCATGATTTATGGACTGCTCTTACCACACTATTCGCTGCGCAGTCCCAATCTCGGATAACAAATCTGAGAATCGCCATCTCCAACACCAAGAAGGGCAACATGTCAAGCAATTCCTTCATCACCAAGATGAAGAGTCTAGGAGATGAGCTTGCAGCCGCATGTCGTCCAGTGACCGACGGCGAGATGGTCGACTACATCCTCGCCGGACTCGATCGGGATTACGATCCCATTGTTGCAGCGGTCGGCGCCATCAAAAACTCCATCACTGTAGATGACTTGTTCTCGCAGATTTCAGCGTTCGACCAAAAGATGGAGATGTTGGGCGATGGACCGTCTGGTTTTCGCTCATCTGCAAATGCTGTGTACAGAGGACGCGGGCAATCCCGCGCGAGAGGAGGGCGCGGGCGAGGGAACAGAGGGCGCGGTCGTGATCGTGCCTCTCCCTCTCCTGCTCGCGGTGGTGGAGGCAGCAGCTACCAACAGCACCAACGACAACCGCCACCACACCAGCAGCAACAACAGCATGAGGGAGATTATCCCGAGTGCCAAATATGTTACAAGTTTCATGCCGGCGGCCAATATGAATATGTCACTTGATCACCTCCACCACCGATATGACGAGGATCATGGAGAAAAGAAGAAGGCCAATCTCATCACCAACTCCTATGGGATTGATACTAATTGGTATGCAGATTCTGGCGCCACCGAGCACATCACGGGGGAACTTGACAAATTGACAACGCGAGAAAGGTACCACGGAGGTGATCAAGTGCACACGGCAAGTGGAACAGGTATGGATATTGCTCATATTGGAAACTCAATTGTTAAAGCCCCCGGGAAAAATTTGCATCTAAATCGTGTCTTACATGTCCCTCATGCATCAAAAAAATCTTGTTTCAGTTCATCGCTTCACTCTTGACAACAATGTTCTCATAATATTCTATCCTTACTATTTTGTTATCAAGGACTTGGCAACGAGGAGAGTCATCTTTAGAGGAAGATGCGAGGGAGGTCTTTATCCACTCGTATCATCATCCCCTTCATCATGGTCAAATAAACAAGCTTGGAGTGTCACCAAACCATCATCGGCAAAGTGGCATAGTCGTTTAGGTCATCCGTCTTCAACTATTGTTCAGCATGTTCTTAGTAGAAATAAACTTCCTTATGAGTCTAGTGTTGAGTCAGTTTGTGATGCATGTCAACAAGCTAAAAGTCATCAATTGCCATATCCCATCTCTACTAGTGTATCCACTGCTCCTTTGCAACTTATTTTTTCAGATGTATGGGGGCCAGCCCCTACTTCAGTTGGTAGATTTTCATACTATGTAAGCTTCATTGATGATTATAGTAAGTTTACTTGGACTTATTTGCTAAAGAAACGGTCTGATGTTTTTCAAGTTTTTGGCAATTTCCAAAGTCTTGTTGAACGCCAACTGAACTCCAAAATTCTTGCAATGCAAACTGACTGGGGTGGTGAATATGAGAAACTTAATTCTTTTTTTCAAAAGATTGGAATTTCTCATCATGTTTCCTGTCCGCATGCTCACCAACAGAATGGTTCTACTGAGCGAAAACACCGTCATGTTGTTGAAGTAGGACTATCATTGTTAGCTAATGCATCCATGCCTCTCAAATTGTGGGACGAAGCTTTTCTTACTGCCACTTATCTTATCAATATTCGTCCTAGCAAAGTCATCAAATTTGAGAATCCTATAACACGACTCTTTGGTGTCACTCCAGATTACACATCACTTCGTATATTTGGTTGTGCATGTTGGCCAAATCTTAGGCCATACAATACACGCAAACTTGCGTTTCGTTCAAAAAGATGTGTTTTTATAGGCTATAGCCCTATGCACAAAGGCGTTAAGTGCCTTGATGTTTCCACTAGCCGGGTCTATATATCTAGAGATGTTGTCTTTGACGAATCAGTTTTCCCTTTTGAGTCTCTCCATCCAAATGCCGGAGCTCTCCTTCGCAAAGAAATTCTTCTTCTTCCAGATTTTGATCAAGGGGGTGATAACAATTGTACTAACCAATCTGACAATATTCTACTTGCCCCTAGTATTATGCCTGTGCAGGTAGCTGAAGAAAACAGCAGAGAAAATGATCAAAATCATGAAAATTTGGCTCAAAATGATCTATTATTTCATGTCAATGGAGAAGAAGGAGGAGCCGGTGCGGAACCCGAGGAGGACCTGGCTGCGCCTGCCACGCCAGTGCGTCAGCCGGCCTTGGATCAGGCGCGCAGGTCTGTTTTGGATCGCACGCCGGGGCGACAGCCCGTTCGGGTGGATCAGGCCGCGTCGAGCCAAGCGGCGGGCCACTCCACGAGCGCTGCGTCATCACGCGGTAGCGGGCACGCGCGCACTACGCACATGCAGCTGACAGCAACAGCAGCTTCAGGATCTTCTGCGGAATACTTCACTCCGGGTTCGACCACACCATTGGCCACTGGATCTTCTGCGCCCTCTCAATCTACAGATTTGGAAGGATCTTCTGGATCTTCTGCGGCTAGTCACATTGAGCAGTCTTCTGTGCAACTACAGCCACAACCTGTCACCACTTCAAGGATTATGACTCGATTGCAAAAAGGGATTAGAAATCCCAAAGTAAGAACAGATGGTACTATCTTGTATGGCATGCTGTGTATTTCAGGTGAACCAACAAGATTGCGTGATGCACTTGGAGATCCTAAGTGGAAAAGGGCTATGGATGAAGAATATGGTGCACTCATGAGGAATAAAACATGGCACTTGGTACCAAGTCAAAGAGGTAAAAAAATTATTGATTGCAAATGGGTTTACAGAATCAAAGCAGATGGCTCCATCGATAGGTACAAGGCACGTCTGGTTGCAAAAGGTTTCAAGCAACGGTATGGTATTGATTATGAGGACACTTTTAGTCCTGTTGTGAAAGCTGCCACCATCAGACTTGTGCTGGCTATTGTTATTTCCAGAGGATGGAGTCTTAGACAGCTAGATGTTCAGAACGCGTTTTTGCATGGTGTTCTGGAAGAGGAGGTCTATATGAGGCAACCACTAGGGTATGAAAATAAACAAACACCTCATTATGTTTGCAAACTTGATAAAGCTCTTTATGGTCTGAAACAGTCTCCTAGAGCATGGTTCTCACGGCTGAGCTCACAATTGAAGCATCTTGGTTTTGTTGCATCCAAGGCTGATACGTCTCTTCATTTATAATAAGGCAAATATTGTCATGTTTGTGCTCATTTATGTTGATGGCATCATAGTTGCAAGCTCCTCACAAAATGCCACTAATGCTCTCTTGCATGATTTAAGTTCCGAATTTGCCTTGAAGGATCTTGGTGATTTACATTTCTTCCTTGGTGTTGAAGTTAAGAAGATTCAAGATGGCATAATGTTGAGTCAAGAAAAATATGCCTCTGAACTTCTAACTCGTATGGGAATGAAAGACTGCAAGCCTTCGCCCACACCTTTGTCTTCTTCAGAACAGCTTTCAGCGCATGAAGGAGAACCACTTAAGGAAGAGGAAAGCACAAAATATAGGAGTACTATTGGAGCTCTACAGTACTTGACTTTGACACGATCAGACATATCCTTTGCCGTGAACAAGGTTTGTCAATATCTGCATGCTCCTACTTCCACCCATTGGACAGCTGTCAAAAGGATTGTGCGGTACATTAAGCATACTGTGAGTTTGGGGCTTCAGTTCAAACGCTCTAATTCTTCACTGGTTAGTGCTTTTTCTGATTGATGACCGAAAATCAACTGGAGGATTTGTAGTGTTCTTTGGTCCAAACCTTATTTCTTGGAGTGCCAGGAAACAAGCTACAGTGTCAAGATCAAGTACAGAAGCCGAGTACAAGTCATTGGCAAATGCTACTGCTGAGATCATTTAGGTGGAATCATTACTTGATGAGTTCGGAATCAAGCAACGTCGTGTTCCATGTTTATGGTGTGATAACTTGGGGGCACCTATCTCTCAGCTAATCCAGTTTTTCATAGCAGAACTAAACACATTGAAATTGATTTTCATTTTGTACGAGAAAGAGTGGCAGAAAAAAAAATTGGACATAAGATTCATTCTGTCCAAGGATCAGGTAGCAGATGGGTTCACTAAAGCTTTGTCAGTTAAGCCTTTTGAAGAGTTCAAGAGAAACCTGAACATAGGATAGTTTAGATTAAGGGAGGGTGTTAGAAGTTTGAATGCTATACGCCATGTAATCTCAACTATCTCTCCCTCTATCCCGTATCCTTATCTGTCTCTTTCTTTTGTAACGGGATGAATCCTAGCGATCGTTCTATCTTGTAACCTACGACAGGTCTTCTGTCCGCATCAATATATAGCAACGCGGCTCTCCCCTTGGAGAGTAGGAACGCTTCCATCAATCAATCTAATACGAACCTGTCTGTTACTTGCTGTTTTCTTGAGTCTCTGACGCATCACCCCCATAACGCAGGTTCATGCATTATTTTCAATTTATGTCAAACCCTTATGTACTTGAGACAAATGCATAATACATAGCGTGGTTGAGAAGGACGAAACCACTTTACTCAACATCTCACTAACTTTGATGGTAGATACAAATGTCCATCTTCATAGTAAAGGTGCATGTAAATGTGGTCCATCCTAAGCTAGGATGGTATATAAATAAGCTCTCATGAGAACACATCTCTATAGTTTAGATAGAGAGAACATCGTGCATGGCACTATGCCGCAGGGGTGAGCTGGCCGCCAATTGGGGGCATACATATATACCACTAGGTTTGGGACGGATCGAGAACTCAATTACCATTGCTCCTTCTCTTTGGACTAGTCATGATAGGTGTAATCTTGTGAACCAGTGGCGCCGCCAAACTCATGTTACATACTAAGTAGAGTATTACTTATATGTGCCCACTCACTTATTTGGCCTATCATGATTAACCCAATCATGCTGCACTGCGAACGTCATGGCGCGGTGTCGAAGCGAGTCAAAGGTGCCAAATAGTTGTACCAGCGCATGTATGGCCAGAAATTTGAGCAATTGTCCTTCATGCCGAGTTAATTCTAGTCATGGAATGTTACCTTATGGATAGCCTTTTAGGATGTAGTATAAGTCAAATATAATCAGATTTATAGTTTGTTCCAGTGAGATTTATTTTTCAAGGACACAATGAGTTCCCAAAATTTGATAGCTGAAAAAGCATGTTTCCAACAAAATGATCCTAGCACTAGCACCATCATAGCATGTCCAATTTTCATATTACTCAGTATATACCATGCATCGGGACCAAAAGAATGGTAGAAGCAGCAGAGCCCCCACTAGTTCAACACACACACTTGTTCGCTTCAGTATCATGTAGAGTTACATACTTCATGCCCACGTATATACAGTATCATGCAGAGTTATATGTTTGTTTTGCGATTAATAGCAGGAAATTACCGTGCGCCGCCGGAAACAACTAGTGAATGCAAAAATGCTATTTGGTCTGAACTAAGTGAATGTCAGAAAATTGCTCTAAGCAGACCGAACTGTGGTTTGAATGGTAGTTCAGCTGTTCCAATGATTTATGTCCATCCGCTTGAGTATTTCCTGCGGCACTTTCCTCCTCACTGAACTGTTCATGAAATCCTGATTGACACTTTTGTTATCAGTCCCACGTTAGCAGTCAGATTAATGATGCCAGTATTAGAGCATCTCTAGCAGATCTGGTATATCCCGCCCCTCAAAAATCGGTTTATAGGATACCGCAAAACGTCTCATCCCCTTCCACTGCGAGGATCTCGTCAGGATGGATAGTGGGCCGGCGCTGGAGCTCACAGCAAGACGACATTCTCATCAATCTTGCGGCGGCGGTGGCGGCAGCGGCTAGCTACCGCACACCACAACAGCTGCAGCTACCTATAGCGGCGGCAACAGCAACTAGCTCGCGCAACCGTAGCTTGCGGGGCCGCGACAGCTTGTAGGGCCACAGCTAGGGTCCAGTGGTCACCGGCGTTGAGGTGTTCCGGCAAGGTCGCACTCAGGAAAGACCGTGGCGGGAGCTGAAAGTTCCCTCCCGTCAACCGTTTCTTGTTTTTCAGGTGCATGTAAAAATTGTCCCATTCCCATATATGTAGCGGAAACGGTCCGGAATATGCTGGATCCCCCCAAAAAAAAAGATCTGGGATGGTCGAGTATACAGGATCTATTCGGGAGGGTAAAATCGCCTCCACCCCGTAAACCGGCAGTTATTTTGCCGGATGGCCCGGTTTACGAAATCTTACCCCTAGATTTATTTTTGAGCTAAGTGTTACCCCCAGTTTCTTTTTTGAGGCAATATATAGGAGTACGAGTATTACCCCTAGATTGGCGATGAGAAATTTACGATGTGAATGGATTGTTGGATTGGTTGGCGGTCCAAAGAAAGAAACGTATCCAGCCCAGTAAAGTGTGGACGGCCCAGCAACAGCAAGAAGGAGACGCATCATGACAATTTAAACTTGCGGGGGACAACCCTAGTACGTCTTCTGCTCAGACTCTCGATCCCCAACGCCCAACCAAATCTGTAGCTGTGAGAGCGACGGCGCCGAAATGGCCAGCCGCCACCGCCGCCGCCGCGGCACCTCGCCGGCGGCGCCTCGGTCGCCCCTCGAAGACGAAGATCTGCTGATGGAGATCCTCCTCCGCCTCCCGCGGGAGCCCTCCTCCCTTCCCCGCGCATCCGCCGTACGCAAGCAGTGGGGACGCCTCGCCACCGACCCCAAGTTCGTCGCCCGCTTCCGCGCCCACCACGGGAAGCCACCTCTCCTTGGAGTCTTCGAGCTCGGCCACGAGATCAGGTTCCGCTCCGTCCTGGACCCTCCAGACCGCATCCCGCCGGAGCGCCTCTCCCTTGGTCGCTACAGCAACCCCCGGCATACCAAAGTGCTCGGTTGCCGCCACGGCCGCGTCCTCGTCAAAGACTGGGTGCGAGATGAGGTCGTTGTGTGTGATCCTATCACCGGCAAGCAGCACCGAGTGTCTATTCCGCCCAAGTTCAATGAACGCTACCCCTGCCTCAACGGGGCGGTGCTCTGTGCTGCCGGCGGCCAGGGCCATGTGCATGGCGGCTGCCACTCGTGCCCTTTCAAGGTGGTCTTGGTGTCCGAACTGGATCATCGACCCATCGCTTGTGTTTACTGCTTGGAGACCGGCATCTGGGGCGATATCGTCTCAACAGAGGCTAGAAATACTATTTTTGATATGTCTCCTAGTCCTAGCACCCTTGTTGGTAATGTTCTTTACTGGCCGTCTACCTATGGGCGAGACAACATACTTCAATTTGATTTGGACAGTCAGAACCTTGAGGTGATCAGAGGGCCTCGCTGTATGAATAATAGGTTGATCGACCACTTTCAGATCATCCAGGCAGAGGATGGTGTTGTTGGTCTCATCGTGTTGTCTTGCCATAACCTTCAAATGTGGAAAAGAAAGGTGGACTGTAAGGGTGTTGCCATCTAGTTGAGGCAGAAGACGGTTGCGTTGCGTAACATTGTTGAGCTCCCTCCTAAGATTAGGAAAAGGAGGGAACTGCATGGGAAATTTGTTGGTCACGATGAGGACAACAATGCAATGTTTTTATATATCGACGGCGATGTCTATATGGTTCAACTCAAGTCAATGCAATCCAAGAAACTCAAGGGGATCGGTTCTGCTAGTTACTGTTATCCTTTCACAAGTTTCTATCCACCAAGTGAGTGCTCATCCTTGGTCTTCATATTTTAGGAGTAACTGAATCTAATTATGCTTTGGATACGATCGCTCACATATACTTATTGCTATTCTTGAATGTTCACTTACAACTTGCATTTAGTAAGTAAATTCCGGTAATAAAACTTAGTAATTGTCCCTCTGCTTAGATGGACCAACTTATAGCCATATTTGTTTACTATATATTATCTTTTGGATACAATTGCCTTCTATCCTCGAAAATACCAAATCAAATGTAAAATAAGTAACTTCGTTGTCACGCGTTTGAAACCTCAGAGCTAGCTATATCTTTTTATCAGTTATTATCTGTTTTGATCTTGCTATTAATCTTAACCCCATCAATTCAACTTCCATTCAATACATGCTTTCTGTAATAGTGATTTTGTCATTTGTTAATGACACCTCCTGCATGTGATTGTTACATGTGTAATAACACATAAATGATCAATTTCTTGTATCGGCATCCATTTAGTTAAAATAGAAACATAATACCTAGTGTCACTTTTTGTTGGTAGAGTTTGTTGTTTTGGCATAATTTTGTTTTGCATGACAATGAATGAGTTTACATGAGTATTCTTGCCT
This sequence comes from Triticum urartu, assembly GCF_003073215.2. Lineage (NCBI taxonomy): Eukaryota > Viridiplantae > Streptophyta > Magnoliopsida > Poales > Poaceae > Triticum > Triticum urartu. Next base: position 6,941,607 of record NC_053024.1, read on the forward strand.
TTTTTTCTTCTTACCGGCTATATTATCAATTATGAGATAGCAAGTATAATGTTTTTATGAATATTCCTTTCATTTTATGACAAAGGTGGTTTTGTTTATCTATTGCTAGTCTCAAGTGACTTATAACGCATCTATTGCTCACAAAAAATTAGAACATCTATAGAAGTCAGTTATTTCGATCAACTTAGAACATCTTTGCAATAGTCTCACACGTGTCCATTTTCCTTTATTGCCGAATTTATTGCCTGACTTCTTATGCTTATAGTCCCAACTACTACTGCTGAAAATGGAGCTGAAATGTTAGGATGATCGTCTGATTTGATGTGCTAATGGGCTGAAATGGTTCAACAGGTAAGAAGATCTTCTGAATATAGTTTGTGAAATTTGGATTATTTGATTTTTTTTCTTTCGATATTATATATCTTGTGGCCAATGTGGGTAGCATGCACCATCAACCTACTGCCCGTTCGGCTATAGGGATTCATACATGCTAATAAGATAGACAAATTAACAATTAAAATAGTTGTGATGCTAATTAAAAATGACTTATGTTCCATCATATATGATATGCAAATGATCCACATATTGTATGCCCAAACTCCTCCGATGAGTTTGCTTGTTCATATTCTATAAGTTGAAACCAATGTATTTGTAGTCCATTTATTGACTATTAGAAACATCGGTCTCATCATTCACCTCCCCCACCAAACAAATTTGTGTGAAAAAACTGATGGCTTTACTTTGTTGTCATTGGTATTCTCAGGAGATATAGCCAATAATATGATATAATTATACTTTTGGGGGGGGGGGGGATATGATATAGCTATTTTCTATATTGTTGAGTTGATTTTTTTTGTTGAGCTGATCATAAGTTTGTACGAACTCTTGTCCGTACACTGTGTTACATAGTTGCGTCTATTTGATTTTCTGTTCATTCATAATGGGTTACTAACAAATGAACACTTCGGTTTTTCTCCAGGTGAAGAAAGGGCTGCTGCAGTTGCTAGTTGTCACTGAGTTTGTCGCATCACATTAATGTGGTCAGCGGTGTTGATATGTTTTCTTCAAAAACTTACCGTGCTTTAGTCTAGCCAAGTATGTAATGTAGCAGGATGAATACCTAATCCAGGGAGTTTCAGCTTAATTATCCTAGTATTATTTCAAGTCGAATTTCATCCTATCTTGCTTTTTCTATTTACATGTGCTTGTCAGCTCTTCTCTTGAGCCATGCCAATTTCTGCCACATGTATCAGCATTTGGGATCATATGCTAGGTAAAATAATATTGCATTAATTCCTTTGTAGACCTGGATGCTTATTATTATGGTGAATACATTGGTGAAATAATTGGTGACATTCAGTTTGTAGGCACTCAAAACTCTATGTAGTTGGATTTCAGGTTGCCAGAATGCTTTGGACAAAGATTCTCGAATGTTTTAAACTACATATAGTTGGATTTTTGTTTGTTTCTGTGATTGTTAGAAGAAGACAGAAATGCTTCAGAGACATTTAGTAAAGTATTCTGTTGATCCAATGATATCCTAACAAATACCTTATAATTAGCCTCCTTGCTGGTCAGTTACTTACATAAGAAAGACCTTTTGGCATGTAGAATTACCTTTGTTTTATCCATCACTCTACTATTTATTTTGCTAGTAATATTCTAACAAGAACTATATACAAATACCGTGTATATATAGTGCCAGTATCCTGTCATATAGTTGTACTGATTCAGGGTGGACACGATCCGGGCCGGTTAGGGACCGGACCGAGCCGCGCTTTGGACTGGCCGCGACCGGTCCAGACCGGACTGGACCGAAGTGCCCAGCGGGCCTGTTTTCCTGAACCGGACCGATGAGGAGAAAGCTCGGTCAGGACCGAGGGACCGAGTGATGGCGGGGCGGGGCGTGAGCTGTGCGTGTGCCCCGCGCCTGCATGCGTGCCGTGCCCCGTGCGTGTGCCCAGCGTGCGTGCGTCCGTGTCGTGCCCTGTCCCTGAAGAGAAACTCCTCCGGCTTCTTGCTGTAGACGAAGATGCAATTCATCTATGGTAGCGTCTCTACCTACATCAAGCTCGTACCAGAGAACTCCGCCGCCGGCACCGTCACCAGAACGAACACACGCGAACGAGAGACATCGGTGTTTTACTCTGCACACACTCCAGAGCTTTTCTGTTCTACAATATTTCTTTGCTATTTATTCATACTTACAGAACGGGAAACATGGCTTCGTGGCCCCTGACTTTCGCCGTCATGATTCACAACATTCGTGCCATCCAACGAGCAGACCGACGAGGCACGAGACTCACTCAAGCAGTTAGACCCGCGAGCTAAACTAGCTAACAGAAAGAAAGCTTTTGAGCCTAACCTGATGAAAAAACAAAGTGCTAACTGAACTAACTGAAAACGTGACAGGGGCTTGGGATTTATTCAACAGTATCTGCCGACTTAGCGGGCAAGATGGAAATGCAGTTCGTGCCCTGCGTGCACGGGCGGCACCACTTCATCGCGTCAGCAAGGCTGGCAGACGGCGGCCTTGGTCGGGGAAGAGAGATATGTGCATCGTGTAGGCGGCGTTCTGGACCAATTCATTGCGCAGGTCGGAAGATGGCGATGCGGCGGTGCTCCGAGATGCGGTGGTTCACTCGGGGGTTGCCCGTGGCCGCGACGACGAGGAACGGCAGCCCCGGTGACTGCGTTTTGTCGGTCCTGCTCGGGGGCTCGGTCAAAATCCGGACCGGACTGAGACTTTGTCGGGCCTAATTCCTGAGCTCGGCCCGACTGAATTTTTTACCGGTCCAAGACCGTACGGTCCGGTCCATAATGGGCCGCGAGCCGGGCCAAAAGCCCGCTCGTCACGTCCAGGCTGAGTACTGATAATCGTAGGCCAGAGTCAGGTCTGGGTCAATTATTAGTGGGTTGCCTCAGTTGAAGAGGATTGATTCTTGGAGATACCATTTTATTCATGCTCTTTTTTCTCATCACATTATTTAGTTTTTTTTGGGATATCATTTGCATTTTACAGCAGACGTGGTTTTGTTTACTATTGGTAGTATCTAAACAAATTTAGTTATTTTGCTAAGTTATATTGTATTCTCTTTTTGTACAAAAGTTATGTTACAAATCATCTATGAATATAGATTTATTTTGCTCAAGGCATCTCATATATGTAACCGAGTAATTTCTTCATTCTCTTATCCATTTGCCTTCCCATCGGAACCGTTGTTAATTGTATGTATTCTTATGCGTCTAGGTACAACCATTAAGGGTGGATCTAATGGACAAAATCCTCCATGATATATTAGTTGATTTTCTGGTTGCTAATGTGCTGTAATAGTTCAACGGGTAAGAAGATCCGAATATAGCTTGTGAGAGAATTGGAGTGCTTGGCATGGCTAGAGTTCCCGTTCTATTTAGATGTTTCATAATTTAAAATCTGAAAGCAATAGATTGGTCCCCTTCTTTTTGTTTCCACTTAGGCAAAACCAAACTTCAGATTAACTGCCCACATGACCTTGGATGGGTAGAAGCCCCGAGAAACTTAATAGTTAATTTTGTTATAAGAAATACATTGTAGCATTGAAAATCCCACCCTAAAAAGTTAGTGTTAAAAGGCATCAAGTACTTTATTATTATTTTTACATCGATATTCCTACAAGATGTATCCTGGAGTTTGATATTTCTTACAATGTTTTTCTTTGTGTTACTGCACTAATAATGTGTTTGTTTCTCTAGGTGAAGGAATGGTTGCTGCAGTTCTCACCGAGTTTGATGCAAATGCATCATTGTGGTCGGCACTGTTTATATGTTATCTAAAAACACAGCATGCTAGTATAGCCTAATGTAGCAAGATGCTTTTGAACACCTAATCCTAGAAATTTCAGCTTTCCCAAGTATAATTTCAAGTCGGATTTTGCTGCATCTTATTTTTTACTGAACTAATAATGTAGAGAGTGCAAAATGTTATTTGGTATGAACTAACTCGATGCCAGGAAATTTCTGTAGAATGTGTTACAAAATGGCTACTAGGTGTGGAAAGTCCACATGTTCAGTCATTTTATTAGTGGCCGAACCGTGGTTTGAGCAGTAGAGAATTATAGCCGGTCTACACCCTGTTGATCCTGTGGTGAGCACAGATTCGGTTTCAATCTGTAATCCTCCCAACTTTGTAGACGGGGGACTCTGTCTAGAACCACAAGAGCACACCATGGGAGGCACTCACACAGCTAATTTTCAGCACATTGTTGCGTGCTAATTCGAAAAGAAGATAGCCTCTACCGACAGAAAAGATCTTTTACAGAATCAGTGACCAGGTGAGAGGCTTTGTTTTTTGAAAGATACAAAATCGTTGCCTGCAATGATAACATAAAACAAACTAGTAGCCAGCAGATTCTTTAAAGATTTTTCTTCTATGTATGTAGTGTATTCATGAAGCGCACATATCGTTTAAACAATACCGCATCAGATGCTGGAAAAGCTTGAAAACAACTGCTTCCTCCATCAGATGCTGCAGATCTTGTGGGACAGGAAAATGATTACGTGTTGGCACGAATATAGCAGCTGCAGCACTACATCTGTCCAATCGTACAGGGCTAACCTGTTGCGAGAGGAGAGGTTTGTATCTGTATGTAAGGCTATGTTGGCGATGTCGATGTTGTTGAGTTCTTGCCAAGAGGCGACGATTCCACAAATTGCTGCTGTGAGCTGAAAGTCAACGATTCTCCGGCGATGGAGCTGCGGTTGGGAGGGTCCCCACACAGTGGTTCTGAATTTCAATCGAACAGGGCGGGTCTCCGATCGAGCAAATATAGTATATAGCTCGCGATGTTCCGACGTACTCCCTTCGTTCCAAAATAGATGACTCAATTTTGTAAAGTATACGTATATACTACTCCCCTGCAAATTTAGTTTCTGAGTATAAGTAGAGGAAGGAAGCTACGAGTAGGAGTCTACCACGTTCAAGTTAGTTTCCGACACGGCAAAAAAAAGTTTGTTTCCGACTCTGCAACAAGAGATCAAATCCCTTGAAAAGAAAAAAACAAAAGATCAAATCGACCTAGACAAAGAAAAGAAAGGACACCAAGGATCGGCCCCCCAAAGAAACCCACCCTTGCGAGGGCGCCGACATGACCCGCCACCGCCGCGGCCCCTCCGTGCTGGCCGTGCTGGAAGACGATGATCTCCTTTGGGAGATACTCCTCCACCTCCCGCCGCAGCCGTCCTCCCTCCCGCGTGCCTCCACGGTCTGTAAACGGTGGCGGCGCCTCACCACCGATCGCAGGTTCCTCTGCCGGTTCTACATGCACCACCGAAAGCCGCCCCTCCTTGGCTACTTCGAGTACCGCGAGGGCATCGTGTTCACTCCGGTTCTGGACCCTCCTGAGTCCTGACCGTATCCCTCCAACGAGCTTCGACCTTGTACGATATGACGGCCATCACGACGATGATGACAGCCTGCTCCGCTTCCCCATTGAGAACATTCTGCTCGGGTGCCGTCACGGCCTTGTCCTTGTTGGGGACTATTTGTGGAGAAGATTCGTTGTGTGTGACCCCATAACCAGCGAGCAGTGCCCCGTGGCCGTCCCTTTCGAGTTCCGTGGTGAGTGCTTCAACGGGGCGGTGCTCTGTGTCGACCGCGATAAGGGCCACGTGCACGACGCATGCCATTCGAGCCCCTCCCCCTTTAAGGTAGTCTTGGTGTCCATGTACAGAGAATACACAGATAATTATGGACAACCCATCGCCCGCGTTTACTCCTCGGAGACTAACACATGGAGGGGTCTCATCTCTACCGAGGCTTCACATAATAAGTGTTCTCATATTGGTCCTAGCACCCTTGTTGGCAATGTCCTTTATACTGGTCTTTACATAATTGGGGAGACAACATACTTGAGTTTGATTTGGACACACAGAACCTTAGCGTGATCAAGGTGTTAGAAATATACTTTAGACATGACATGAATAGGATCTTGAACCTAGTATTAGACCACCTAAAACAGATTAACAGAGAGGAGTTCTTGCGATTTCTTACTGAGTACCGAGAGAAACTTGCTGCCTGCTTGTGCACCCCTTGTGTAGCCCATGGCTCCACGTCTCCACCTTAATTAGCGTCTCCAACAGCGAGGAGATTGCTGGAGAAGAAAGGCAGCAGATGGGTAACGCAGCAGCTGGTTGGTGTAGACGTACAGGGTGCCGCCGGCACTGCTCTGGAGGTGGCCGGCGGTGGTAGATGGCCTTCGAGTCCCTTTGCCCTTCTTTAGGATCGGTGGTTAGAGAGTTTCTTACTACCGTGTAAAAAATCCACACTTCCCACAATAAGGGGCTCTCTCTTTATATACCAAGGGCTAGGGAACCGGGACCAAAACCAGAAGTTGTTATTTCGTGCCTCCGATCATAGCACAGATGAAGGGAACTAACTCCCCTTTTTTATCTCGGCCAGTTTTGACCTGAGATCAAAATTCCAACATTCTCCCCCTTGATCGTAAGGTCAACAAACATCATAAGCCCACTCTTAATAGAAATAACATACCAAAGTAATGTGTTACAATGACCAATGAGATATCACTGAACCTCAGTACCCATAGTACATCATTCTATCTCGAGATGGAAACATAATACTTTATGGGAGTTGGTTTATATGATGGTCCTAATTTCCAGGATCAAAAAGCTTTATGAACCCATGCCAGCAAGATATCATCATAAAATGGGTGGTAAGCCTTTAGTAAGCGATACCCCAAAACTATATAAATCAAACACCATAGGTTTGATCCTGGACTCTATCTTTCACAACGGAGACATTATGTCAATGGTTTTGGCAATAATTGACTTGTTGTTACTCGCATAGAGAATTGTGTGCTCATAATCACAGTAAGTGGCTTAGAGATGCTGTCTACCACTCTTAACTCGGGAATAAAACTTCTTGACATACAACCTGCCCAATAGCCTCTTGGCATGCCACATAAGTAAGTGCATTATTTCTAATGACATCAGTGTCATTATAGAGCTTTTCCACGATATAGCTCCATGTGCGAGAGTGAGGATGTAACATAGCGTGGAAACTTTAAGATCCACACATCTCGCAGAAACAATGTTTGAATATGCCAGGATATTGAAGTTATTAGACCTTATTAGTGAGCATGTAAACTTTATTCTCTTGCATATCTGCAAGACATTTCTCGGCTTTTCCAGTGGTCCATTTCTGGACTTACTTGTATATTTGTCAATTATCCCGATCACAAAACAAGGGCATGTTCATACTTGAATACACATATTGCTTCTGACAACTGAAGCATAAGGAACCGACATTATCTGATAGTTCATAATGGTCCCTTGGACACTAAAATGTCCATCTTTATTGCCGTTGACTTTAGTAGCAGGTGCGATAAGAGTACTACCACATAATATTTTTCTTTCGTACTCTATCGATGTATGTCGTCACAATAAAACTTATACCCCTTTTGGACCTACATCTTGGCGAAACTCGATACAAACAAAGTATAGGGCATGACCAAGATTCTTTATGTCATAAATAGAAGGTAGAAAATGCTTGGCCCGCCAAAAATATTCCATCTTCTCAAGGTAGTATACTTACTCCCCCTGGTTTTATGGTATGAGTGTCCCGACGCTCTTCTTATTTCATAATTGAATTTCTTGGGGCAACATACCTTGTGTTAACTTCACCTATTTGACAAAACCTTACGATTAAGTCATATATACATTCTTAACTTAGCTAACACAAGAGTATGTTATAATAATAACACAAGCGTCAAAACAACTCATTGAGGAAACTCTATTGAGTTCCATACATCATTAGAGCTCATTATCACACAAGCCTCTAAAATGATCATTCACACACATTATGAATCACAAGGAAATTGTTAAGTCTCAACATTGAGTATTGCAATATGTAGTTCTTCTCAACTTACCTGATGCGTATGAACAAAGATCTACTGGAGTTATCCTTAAGATTCATGTTCATACGCTCCAGTTCCCTGATGATCACTTTATTTGAAAAATGGAAAACATATCCAATATCTTGATAATAATCATTTAAGTTCTAAACCACAACACCGTTGGGCTGAAGATGGAAAAGAACCTAATGAATTGTGACAAATGATTATAAATGACGATAGTCAAAAATATAACCACGAGCCATGTGATACTGACAAACTTGCCATTTGAGTGAAGTGCGACATACGATTATAAATGACGTTGGTCATATATATAATCAACATGTTACATCATGATGGTCACTAGACTAGCAAGGTTTACTTTAGCATTCATGTGTGCTTCATAATGCTCATAAGGGATTAAGTACACATTAAACTAATAAAAGGAGTAATTTTTATCCATTCTTCTAAATAAGACTTGTTGCGTCTTAATTAGATAATTGACATTAGTATATGATTTTCATACATTCTCCAACCAAGACTTCACGTTGGTTCTATCTTTAATTGGAGAATTAACATACATATTTTGATCTAAGTAGGAGAAGTGAACGTGATATCTCATATTAAACGAGACTTCCATTCTCCCCCTCGAAATGTGGTCTAAAACCACAATTTCGATGAGGTCTCATTATTTACACTTCTCTTACATCTTTAATTGTAACATAACACATAATCTTTACAAATGATCCATTCAGACGAAAAACATAACTTGTCTCACCCTAGGGCGAAACTAACGTTACATAATTGGAGTTGACATAATAACACGGAAAATCATGTCATCTATTCGAGAAACTAGAAATATGTTTCTCCAGTAACTGGGAGCAAGAACAAACATCATCAATTAGATGAAGAATTAAGTATCTCCAAATCCTAGTGGAATAAATCCAATACTTTTCACTTTAAACCCCATTGCATTAGTAATGTGCATGATAGCACATGCATTTTGAGACCACTCCTAATGCCCGCCTTAACATCATGATTTACATCCTTTAGCATTAGCGGCATAGACGTTGAGAGATTCCTTAGATGAGAAAATGATCTCCACTCTCCACGTGGGAAAGTCATCAACATAAGGTTGTCTATTGAAAAATCAAAGTTTTGCATCATTATCATTGTTCATTGCTGGAAAAAAGGAGGTAACTATATGAACATCATAATAAAACATCATGCAAATTAATTAACCATGCAATGATATGAATTAAAAAACGTACTTAATTGTCATTCTAATCCGTATCACCGTTGGGCAGAAAACGGAAAAATAACCTTATTTCTTCATACATGACACATGAAAAATAATCAACGTTGGTCAGTATATTGTCATGTGCCATTAGGACATTCCCTCATCAAATCTCTAATCAAAATTTCTCGTTAGTTCCGTTTTGACTAGAGAAACATAAATCACATAATGACCAGCAATAAACATTGTCTAAATTAATAACCATCATTAACATAAAGCAACAACATAGTGCAATCCATTGTGTCATAGGACACCAGGATTCATAACAAGTTGTAGACATCATGAACATACAATTATTGACACTTGATGGACAATAAAATAACATTAAACATAACTGTCAAAATTATAATTAAAATTCTCAATGACATAAATGAAAATGACATTGGAATTAACGCAAAAGTATAAATGTCATTGTGAGAGATTAAATATTAAAATTGACATTCAGAGTGAAAAAGACATTAACACTATTGTCAGGGTATCATAAGATTTTCCAAATTATAAAATTTGGACATACATAAGGATTCACCAAATAATATATAGTATTTGGTAAATTATAACGGTCAAATAAATGGCAGCATGTACTTTGGATAGATTTCTTAATAATGTCATATAATGAATATGATACTTCATATCACATAAAAAACTTAAAACAAAACTTCTTTGTTTAGAAATCAACCATAATTTTATCAACACCATTTTGGCCCATCATGCTTATTTTCAATATTGCATATTTTAATTATACAATAGAAAATGAACCGGCATAATCTTTAGTATTTGCCAACGAGCACACTAGCCCAACATTATAAATGCATAGTGCAGCGTGGAAAACCACACCACACGACCATTAACATTTTTCGTGAGGTGGCCTTAGGCCATTAGTACCAATCAGACCATTATGAAATGTCATAAGGGTGCATCAATATAGACTTCCAAATAAAATATCCAGAAAATTTACAGTGAATCATGGGAAATTGCTCACAATACACATCATTTTATGCCACTACAATTCCATCACTAAAATGGCACAAAAAGTGACAATTACCCAAAAAACATAATCGATATCACATGACCATCACATTAAAAAAATACACATAAAATTTCCTACTAGGAAACTTAAACGTGATTTTTAACATACCTTCATGCAAGTAAAACATTTTTTTGGTGCATAAACATGACAATAACATTACTAAAAAATGCACCGACAAAGAAAAATGCCTAAAGCATATAATTCGGCCCATAATAACCCACGGTTTCCCACTAATAAAACTATATCATTGTTAACATTATTTCACATGATTTGGGGCATATAAATTTTCTCACTCAGAAAATTAGAACATTATAGCGTGACTTTCTGGCTGCTTTCATTTTATAACAATGCAAAAAAACATTTTGAGGATAAGCATAATTGAAAAATGCACTGAATAAAAGGAAAATGCACATAACATCAATTTCGACCCATACTGCTCATTAAAAGTTCGGGCCAGCAGAGAAAATCAGTAAAAGAACGTTTTTTTGTTAAAACAGTTTGGGCTGTAGCCCACTGGCACATTTGGCCCGTTAAGCGCCCGTGGCCGCCCGTGGCCGCCCTGAGCCCCGCATCGATCTCGACTGTCCGGTTCAATCGACGGGCCAGATTAGCCCGAGGCGGAACAAAAAACGGCAATGGGTCAAACCCTAGCCTCATTTCCCCTCTCTCTCGCCGATTTCCACGGCTCCCACAGGAAAAACTATCCCCGCGGTGACCACAGGCACGCCGGCCATGGTGGTGCAGCAGCTCCGTTCATCGGAGCAGCGTGCCTGGCCTCAAGGCCGCGCGCTCCTTCGCCGAAAGGCGCTCGCCGTGTCGAGCACATGGCGAGATTGTGAGCCGATCCCCGCCAGCGATGCGCACAATGCGCTGGACGGCGAGGCGGGGAGGCGCGCGCCGACGACCGCGACATCAGGAGGCAACGGCAACGTGCGCGGCGACTGCCATGCAGCGTGCGTCCATAAGGGAGGCGCCGACGGGTGCTTTTGTGCGTCGTCTCGAGGGACGGCGGTGTCCCGCCCATGGCGTACTCGCACGGCGGCGGCCGTGCGGACCCGCAGGCCGGCATCATCAACATAAGGCCCAGCCCCTCTTTCCTTTAATTTCTTTCGTCGGGGCTGGGGATTTGCGGATTCCTCCTCTATGGTTTGGATTTGGTGATTTTGGAGAACAAAATTTGGGGGTTTTCATTATTTTGCCAAATCACCTCCTTCTAATTGCTAAAACATGGGATTGTAACGTGCTAATTGTATCATGAACTTGATGCGGAAGCTTTGCTCAATTAATCTGAGAGAATAGATTGAACCTTCTGTCTAATTAGCATTAACCCATAGCAATTAGGCCTTGACCAAAACCAATTAACCTGAACATATATCATTGACTTAACAGAGGGCATTAATCTATAGGCATTAACCATCGATCTTAATCTGAAATCATTATGACTTAACCATGATAAACAGAAAATCAGCAGGGATCGGAACCTGGCTCTGATACCATTGTTAGAAATATACTTTAGACATGACACGAATAGGATCTTGAGCCTAGTATTAGACCACCTAAAACAGATTAACAGAGAGGAGTTCTTGCGATTTCTTACCGAGTACCGAGAGAAACTTGCTGCCTGCTTGTGCACCCCTTGTGTAGCCCAGGGCTCCATGTCTCCACCTTAATTAGCGTCTCCAACAGCGAGGAGATTGCTGGAGAAGAAAGGCAGCAGATGGGTAACACAGCAGCTGGTTGGTGTAGACGTACAGGGTGCCGCCGCCACTACTCTGGAGGTGGCCAGCGGTGGTAGACGGCCTTCGAGTCCCTTTGCCCTTCTTTAGGATCGGTGGTTAGAGAGTTTCTTACTATCGTGTAAAAAATCCACACTTCCCACAATAAGGGGCTCTCTCTTTATATACCAAGGGCTAGGGAACCGGGACCGAAACCAGAAGTTGTTATTTCGTGCCTCCGACCATAGCACAGATGAAGGGAACTAACTCCCCTTTTTTTCTCTCGGTCAGTTTTGACCTGAGATCAAAATTCCAACACAAGGGGCCTCCTGGTATGTATGCTTCTAGCAACTTCCAAATCATCCAGGCAGAGGATGGCACCGTTGGTCTTGCCGTGTTGTCTTACTATACCCTTCAATTGTGGCAGAGGAAGGTCAATCATCGGGGCATTGCCAAATGGTTGTCACACAAGACCGTTGCATTGGGTAACCTTCTTAGCATCCCTCCTCGAACTGGGAGAAACAGGGAATGGCTTGGATTAGTGGGGTATGATGAGGATACCAATGTAATCTTTTTAGGTATGAGCAGTGGTGTCTATATGGTTCAACTCAAGTCAATGCAAACCAAGAAACTAAATGTGACCCGTTCTCCAAATTATTTTTACCCATTCATGAGTTTCTTCCCACCAGGTTATTTGCAGATTAATGATTTTGTAATGTTAAACTGATCATCAGTTTGTACTTTGTAGTCTGTACACAGGTGCTTCTGTTAGATATTATCTTTATCTGTATTGGGTTACTTGCAAGTTAATACTTTTGTGCTCTCAAGAGGAAGAAAGGGATGGTGCAGTTTTTTGTGCTCTCAAGAGGAAGAAAGGCATCAGTGTGGTTTGCAGCGTTAAAAAGATGTTATCTGAAGAAACTTAGTGAATGCATATATGCCTTGGTCTAGTTATGTTTCTAATGTAACAAGATGCTTTTGAATACCCTGGTATTAATGCAAGTTGGTTTCTTTTCTATTGCTTATGTATGCGCTTGCGCTTGGGAGCTCATATCTTTCCGGCCATGACAATTTCAGCCCCAAGTATCGCCAAAAGGTGTGTATGTTCTGAGTGTGCTCCTCAGCTTTGGTTTGAAAAGCATGCCATCTCTGTCAGATGTAATGTGGTCATCTTCCACGCGTGCTCCGTTTTGCTTTTTCATTTGCCCTGAGATGATTAGCAGGAAATTAATGGGATAACTGCTGCACAGTACCTGACGAGGGAGAGAAAGAATGTTATTTGGTCTGAACTAACTGTATTCCAGGAAGTTGCTCTAGATTTTCCAAAAAGCATCAAATGCTGGATTGGAAAAATTCCACATGTTTATTGTTGCAGAGGAAGAGAACTGTGGCCTGCATAACTTTTCCCTTGTGTGGTTTTGCTTTTGGTGTTTACTCGACTGAAACAATAATGCTGCAGAAATCTGGTCGCCAGCAACATGTTATTTGTAGTGGTTCATATGAGCCACTACCGGAATCGCACCGGCATAGCCCTGAATGGCCGTCGGGACAGGCCTATGCCGACAGCCCCCGTCGGCATAGGGCCATCGGCAACATATCCATCGGCATAGCCAGGAAGGCCTTCGGCATAGAAAGGCCGTCGGCATAGGACCTACCCCGATGGTGTCCGTACATCTATGCCGACGGCCCTGGCTGTCGGCAACGTTATCGCCTAACGGCGGCCGCCGTCAAGTGTTGACCAACGCGTGCTCGACACGTGGCAAACTAAGCCGACGGCTAGGCCGTCGGCATAGACGTCGGCATAGTTTTAAACTAAGCCGACGGCTAGGCCGTCGGCATAGACGTGCCACGTGGCGAGCAGGCGTCACCCCTGGGGCGGGTCTATGCCGACGGCCTAGCTGTCAGGTTAGTTTGAAACTATGCCGACGGCTAGACCGTCGGCATGGACCTGCCACATGGCAGTCACTGGGAGCTCCTGGAGCAGGCCTATGCCGACGGCCTAGCCGTCGGCTTAGTTTGAAACTATGCCGACAGCTAGGCCGTCGGCATAGACCTGCCACGTGGCAGCCACTGGGAGCTCACGGCAGGCCGTCGGCATAGTTTCTGTCTGTTTTTTTTTCTGTTTTGTTTTAGCTCAATTCATTTGAATATATACAGCATCACACAACAAATATATGCATCACATAACAGCTGGCCCAGCAGCATCACACAACAAATTCATCATCACACATCATAAGAAGCATCGCAAAGCATAAACATATAAGTATCATCACCACCAAGCATATAAGAATCTCACAAACAACAATAAGAAACATCACAAGCATATAAGTATCATCACCACCAACACAGTCCCGGCACAACCCACCCCAAGATTCCCTCTTCGTCGGCCCGACGTGGCCGTTTCCCCCCTCCGGGGCACAGCGGCATCGACGCCCGTGAGGGGGGAGGGGGCACACCCCGGAGCCGCGTGCCTGCGCCTTCCACCATGTTTCCACAACCGTAGGAGGGCCCACCGCAACACCTGGCGGCATTGCTACCCCCCACAGGTACCCGGCCCGTCCCGTCTAACCTCTTCGTGACACGACGGAAGAAGGCCCGTGTGGGGGGCAATCGATATATGTTTTCTGTACATTTAAGTTAATGAAATTAGTATTGAAAAAAAAATAAAAAAATAAGAGAAAATACAAAAAATATAAAAATATTATTAGAAATCTACGCTTACAGCAAAAACCATGGGCCAGGCCTATGCCGACGGCCTAGCCGTCGGCATAGAAATGCCACCCCACGGGACCGGCGAACGACGCGGATCGATGACGTGGCGGATCGATGACGTCGGCGTAGCTATGCCGACGGCCACCGTTAGCCCGTCGGCGTAGCGTGACGCCGTCAAACTGCCGTCGCCGCCCGGGTAGACGGGCCCACGCAATATGCCGACGGCCTGCTCTATGCCGACGGCCCCCGTCGGTATATTCGGAGAAACGCCGACGGCTTATCTATGCCGACGGCCCCCGTCGGTATAGATGGTTATACGCCGACGGCCTTTCTACGCCGACGGCTTTTATTGGGCCGTCGGGGTATGCCCATATGCCGACGGGGGCCGTCGGCATAGATATGGCCGTCGGCAAAACAAGTTTTTCTGGTAGTGAGCCACAGTACTTGTCCTTCTCACGGAAACTAAGATATTTCCTGCTGATGAAAACATATGGGATTGGACGGCAGCGAGTCCACAATCGTACTCAAAACCGCAAGAACATATACTGTCCACTAGTTTGGTCCATATATATATGCGCCACTGGACTGTGCAGGCCTACAACACATGAAAACTGACTGAATTTCCAGAGATACCGGACAGTACATAGCTTATCAGTACGCCATGACTTTGACTGAAATCCCAACTCAATTACAATAACCACTGGACTGTTGTCGAGTTCTTGCCAAGAGGCGACGATTCCACAAATTGTTATGAGCTTAAGGTGGCGATTCTCTGGTGAGCTGCGGCTGGGCTCCGATTGGGTGGGTCCCCACACAGTGGTTCTGAATTTCCTAACCATCTTTGCTTGAGATGCAGAGTTACCACTGAATTAAACCGTCATTTTTCATCATCCATCTAATGCTTGTTCCTCGATGCAATCGCGATGTAAGGAAGCTACGAGTAGGAGTCTACCTACCACGTTCAAGTTAGTTTTCGAAAGCAACAAGAGATATTTTTTTTAAACCAGATTGCAACAAGAGATCAAATCCAGTACACAAAGAAAAGAAGGACACGAGGGATCCGGCCCCAAAAGAAACCCACCCTTACGTTTGCCCCAAGCGTCTTCGATCGGCCGAGAGTGAGGGCGCCGGCATGACCCGCCACCGCCGCAGCCGCTCCGTGCTAGTCGTGCTGGAAGACGACGATCTCCTCTGGGAGATACTCCTCCGCCTCCCGTCGAAGCCGTCCTCCCTCCTGCGTGCCTCCGTCGTTTGTAAGCGGTGGCGGCGCCTCGCCGCTGATCCCAGGTTCCTCCGCCAGTTCTATCAGCATCATCGGAAGCCGCCCCTCCTTGGCTTCTTCGAGTACCGCAAAGGCATCGTCTTCACTCCAGTCCTGGACCCTCCCGACCGTATCCATCCCGTGCGCTTCGACCTTGTACGATATGGCGGCCACCACGACGATGACAGCGTGCTCCGCTTTCCCATTGAGAACTATGTGCTCGGGTGCCACCACGGCCTTGTTCTCATTGGAGACCATTTGTGGAGAGAGGTCATTGTGTGTGACCCCATCACCGGCAAGCAGTGCCCCGTGGCCGTCCCTTTGGAGTTACAGAGGGAGTGGTTCAACGGGGCGGTGCTCTGCGCTGCCCGCGACCAGGGCCACGTACATGGCGCCTGCCATTTGAGCCCCTTTAAGGTGGTTTTGGTGTCCATGTACAGAGAATACAGATCTATTTATGGGTCACCCATCGCCCGTGTTTATTCCTCGGAGACTAACACATGGAGCAGTCTCATCTCTACAGAGGCTTCACATAATAAGTGTTTTTATTTTGGTCCTAGCACCCTTGTTGGTAATGTCATTTACTGGCCTTCACACAATTGGGGAGACAAGATACTTGAGTTTGATTTGGACACGCAGAACCTTACCGTGATAAAGGGGCCTCCTGGTGTGAATTATTCCGACAATTTCCAGATCATCCAGGCAGAAGATGGCGCCGCTGGTATTGCCGTGTTGTCTTACAATACCCTTCAACTATGGCAGCGAACGGTTAATTATCGAGGTGATGCCATATGGTTGTCGTGCAAGATTGTTCCATTGCGTAACCTTATTAACATCCCTCCTCGAACTGGGAGAAAGAGGGAATGTATTCGATTGGTGGGGTATGATGAGGCTACCGATGTAATCTTTTTAGGTACCCACGACAGTGTCTATATGGTTCAACGCAAGTCAATGCAAACCAGGAAACTAAATGTGACCCATTCTGCATATCGCTGTTATCCTTTCACGAGTTTCTACCCACCAGGTGACTTCTCATCTTTGGTCATTATATCTTAGGAAGTAACCATATCTTGTTATGTTTTCCACACGATTGCTCGCATACGGTAATTGTGACTTAAATGTTACACATACAGCTTGAACATAGTAAGCAATTTCCTGCGATAGAACTTAGTTAGCAATTGCACCTTTGCTAGATGGACAAATTTATAGCTGTACTATTTTGATATTTTTTATATTTCAAATTGTTTGTCTTCTTTATTTGAAGATACCAAATCAAATATCAAACTTTGTTGGCATCATTGGTCATGTTTGTTGGCAAGCTAAATTCTCCACTAAGAGGTAGCTAAGTGTATTGCATGTATGAATATTCCTTGCATTACAACAGATGTGTTCTTTTATCTACTGCTAGTATCAAGAGTGACTTATAACACATCTGCAGAAATAAGATGCATAAGTGAATTGTTTTGCCCAAGTTATATTTGTCAGCTCATCTTTCTAATTGTATCATATTGTCTTCTCTTATCCATTTTTCTTTCATGTGGAGCTGTTGTTGATTGTTGGAGTTCTTATGCTTCTAGGCACAACTATTTCTGGTGGAACTAATGAAGCAGAAATATTGCACAATATGTAGGGTGATTGTCTAGTTTGATGTGCTGAAACAGGCTAACGGGTAAGAAGATCCCATGAATATAATTTTTGAGATTTGGACAATGATGATTTTCTCCTGATATGTGGTGGATAGTTTGGGTAGCATGCACCCTCAAACTACTGTATATTCGGCTCTAGAGATTCGCACATGCTAGTTACATAAAGAAACAATTAAAATGGTGGACACGCTTAGTAATAAAAACTCATGCTGGATCGTAAATGATATGCAGATCATCCACATGTTGAAATGCACAAAGTTCTACCTACGTTTTGTTGTTTCACAATCTATAAGCTGAAAGCAATATATTAGTGGCCCATTTTGGTATTATAAAAATCATTCACCTCCTTTAGCTTCATCCCCTAAAAAATTTGTGTGAAAAAGGCTGAAGGGTTTACTGTAATTTCCTACATAGCCAGTAATTTTATATTGCTCTTACCTGTTGCTTCGATCAATGTTTTAAATAGTTATGATATAGCTCAACATTATGTTGCGGAGCTGATCATGAGTTTGTATGCCCGTACTCCTTGTTCATATGTTGCTTCGATCAATGTTTTAAATAGCAGGCTATGCCATTTAGCGGTGGCTCGGCTAGAAGCTATGAAAAGCTACAACTGAGCTATAGCAAAGCTAAGATCCATTTAGCGTTTTCCTTAAATCATGAAAACTTAAAAAAATAAGTATACAATAAGGCATTATATATGATGTATCGCATATACTTGACATATACACATGTTCGCACATCAAAGTCCAAGCACCAATCGGGTGTCCTAGTTTAACGATCATGCATCGCATCAATGTATCATAAATACCAGAAATGACAATAAAAATAATACAGAAGGGTGGTATTGTATAGCGGCTTAGTGGGCAAAATGACTCCAAATTTAGCGTTATAGCGGGAAATAGCGGGTTATCGTTGTTTTTAGTTTAGCATTAAAAGTGCATAGCTCTAGTGGGACAACTCTCAATCGGGTGTCCTTGTCCAGCCGGTGAGAATATCGTCTGAATATCATTTTTTTGATTTTGATTATTTGTTTTTTATAATGAAGAATTTCCAGCTGCCAATGTGGGTAGCGGTCAGCCCCAAATTTCTTTCCATTTGCATATAATAATTCACAAATGTGTACAACACTGGCAACAATTAAAATGATGACGGTGCCGAGGCAAAATGTCTCTTTTTTTAATTATAAATGATATCCAACCGTTGAATATAGTGTTGGTGTTGATATTGGCAGTGTGTGCCTACCTGGCCATCTCTAGAGTTCTCCTTGATTTGGCTGCTCCAGAATAGATAAGCTGAGGGCAGTATAAGAGTAGTGCGCATTGTTATTCATCAGTAATAGAATTCATCTACTTTTTTGAACTATGTGACATTCAACTCTCCCAACCCAATAAACTGCAGTGTCAAAGCATTTCAAAGATTTTCTTTGCTATTGTTAGTAATCCTAGGAGATATTGCCATGGATATGGTTTTCTTTTAAAGATCTTCTTTATGTTGTTGAACTCATCATGAGTTTGCATATATGTACTGTTCATACACTATGGTTAAACCATGTATACTGCATAGGTTCGACAATTGGAATTTGTTTTCTATTACCAGGTTACTAAGTGATTGACCATTTTGTTTTGTCCAGGTGAAGTAATGGTTGCTGCATTTCCATCGAGTTTGTTGTGTGGCATCAATGTGGTTGGCAGTGTTTATATATTATCTGCAAAAATGAACTTACTAAGTATGTGCCCTAGTCTAGGAATGTTACTTATTTCGCGGGATGCATTGGAAGACCTACAATATATAGTTTGGGGGGGGGGGGGGGGGCGGGGGGGGGGGGGGGGGGCATCGCCCCCCTCCCCCAAGCTCTAAGCCAACTTGTGAAGAAAATTTGTTCAGAGGGCCAACCTGCTGATGTCGAAGGACCTGGTGGGGTAGATTGGGGGCTCCAAAGCCACACAGTGGATGAGGTCGGTGGAGACCGAGTGTCCCCAGATGATGTTCCCCCACACAGCGCCCTTGGGTTGTACTGCTAAAACAGGTGGTACAGCGCCTTATAGTCCATTGGCCCTGCATCCACACGTAGGTTTAGATTGGATGTTGGGTCGCACAGTGCCATGCAAATATCCACACTGGTTTTAGTTAGTTACTACACGTACGTACTTGCGGAAAAATTAGCCCTATATATTGTGAGGGGAGGGCCAGTTGTAATCTCTTTTTCCACACCTGATCACTTGATCACCTTGTTTTCCGACTGCTTTCTGCTAAATCAATGAAGCCAGTGCTTAAGCTGGGTCTTCCAAAAAAATTTACCCATACGTACGTATGTACGTACCATTTAGCATCAGCTTCGAGAGAGCGCCTTTACATGGCGACGTCGACTAATAAATCTTCATATCCTTTCCCAACGAGGTGATCCGCTTTTGGGGTGGATTTGGAAACCGGACTGTTCAAGCAAGGATGGTGCGGCGGCAGCGGCATCCTCGTGGTGGACCTGTGTCCTTGGACTCCACCGTTGCGACGGCGTTTGCTCCAGCGCCAGCGTGGAGCTTGGGAGGTAGTCCAGGAGCGGATGCAGATTATGGTCTTTATTGACGGCATCTGTAAGATGATGGATCGTGTGCTGGTTCGTGGTACGTCAATGGCAGGTATGGTTTCCTCATTTGACGCCTTAGTCATGTGGGGCTGCCAGATATGGAGTTTGATGGCGTGTCCGGATGTTGCCCCGGCCTGATTCGTTCAACGGTAATGGTTTCGTCTTTGACGAGTCACCTTGGAGGTCCACAAAGTTGCATGTCAGCGATGGAGCCGCGTTGAGCTCGGGTGTGGAGGTGCTCCGTTGAATATAGTGTTGGTGTTGATATTGGCAGTGTGTGCCTACCTGGCCATCTCTAGAGTTCTCCTTGGTTTGGCTGCTCCAAAATAGATAAGCTGAAGGCAGTATAAGAGTAGTGCGCATTGTTATTCATCAGTAATAGAATTCATCTACTTTTTTGAACTATGTGGCATTCAACTCTCCCAACCCAATAAACTGCAGTGTCAAAGCATTTCAAAGATTTTCTTTGTTATTGTTAGTAATCCTAGGAGATATTGCCATGGATATGGTTTTCTTTTAAAGATCTTCTTTATGTTGTTGAACTCATTATGAGTTTGCATATATGTACTGTTCACACACTATGGTTAAACCATGTATACTGCATAGGTTCGACAATTGGAATTTGTGTTCTATTACCAGGTTACTAACAGATTGACCATTTTGTTTTGTCCAGGTGAAGTAATGATTACTGCATTTCCATCGAGTTTGTTGTGTGGCATCAATCACTAGTAGAAAAAGGGTCAAATGTGAAGCACATTAGTGCCGGTTTAAATTTGAGCCGGCACTAATGTGACCATTAGTGCCGGTTCCAATGGCTAGACGGGCGGGCATCATTAGTACCGGTTCGTGGGCAACCTTTAGTACCGGTTCGTGCCACGAACCGGTACTAATGTGGCCAGTGCGGCTGTGGTCAGGCTGGGGCCCCCACGAAGACCTTTAGTACTGGTTCATGCCATGAACCGGTACTAGAGTTTCTTAGTAAGCTGATTTTTAGTCCCACCTCGTCAAGAGAGAGGCAGTATGAGCGGTTTATAAGCCGTGAGTGTAGAGACAATGACGAAGAGGCGCAATGCTCACCTGCACGTTGATTAGCTTCAAGCCTTTCGGAATAGCATAGATAGCAGTCTACACTATTCCGAAAGGCTTGAAGCAAATTAACCAGCATTGCACCTCTTTTTTATTTTTAATAACTTATTTGAACTCCGGACTTCTTTTGTGTTCAGTATGCAGCATTCAAAGCGACGTCATCAATTTCCAACATGTTCTGACATCATTTGTTGTTTTTCGGTCATTTACCTAATTGTTTAGAGAGCTAAATGACCGTGAAATTGAAAATCACTACAAAATGAATTGTGAAAATGTTGAAACTTGGCATGGTATCATTATTTCACCCGTATAGCATGTGCGAAAGAGTAGAGAGGGTCACGGCAAATACTGGACGCACTTCGTGTACAAACTGGATAAACTCTTTCGGAGTATCAGGGTTTCGGACGAGAACTCATCTGTTACACGGGCACTTCAATGTTTTTTAAACTTATTTGAACTCCAGACTTCTTTTGTGTTCAGTATGCAGCATTCAAAGAGACGTCATCAATTTCCAACATGTTCTGACATCATTTGTTGTTTTTCGGTCATTTACCTAATTGTTTAGAGAGCTAAATGACCATGAAATTGAAAATCACTACAAAATGAATTCTGAAAATGTTGAAACTTGGCATGGTATCATCATTTCACCCGCATAGCATGCGCGAAAGAGTAGAGAGGGTCACGGCAAAAACTAGACGCACTTCGTGTACAAACTGGACAAACTCTTTCGGAGTATCAGGGTTTCGGACGAGAACTCATCTGTTACACGGGCACTTCAATGTTTTTTAAACTTATTTGAACTCCGAACTTCTTTTGTGTTCAGTATGTAGCATTCAAAGTGACGTCATCAATTTCCAACATGTTCTGACATCATTTGTTGTTTTTCGGTTATTTACCTAATTGTTTAGAGAGCTAAATGACCGTGAAATTGAAAATCACTACAAAATGAATTCTGAAAATGTTGAAACTTGGCATAGTATCATCATTTCACCCGCATAGCATGTGCGAAAGAGTAGAGAGGGTCACAGCAAAAACTGGACGCACTTCGTGTACAAACTGGACAAACTCTTTCGGAGTATCAGGGTTTCGGACGAGAACTCATCTGTTACACGGGCACTTCAATGTTTTTTAAACTTATTTGAACTCTGAACTTCTTTTGTGTTCAGTATGCAGCATTCAAAGCGATGTCATCAATTTCCAACATGTTCTGACATCATTTGTTGTTTTTCGGTCATTTACCTAATTGTTTAGAGAGCTAAATGACCGTGAAATTGAAAATCACTACAAAATGAATTCTGAAAATGTTGAAACTTGGCATGGTATCATCATTTCACCCGCATAGCATGTGCGAAAGATTCGAGAGGGTCACGGCAAAACCTGGACGCACTTCGTGTACAAACTAGACAAACTCTTTCGGAGTATCAGGGTTTCGGACGAGAACTCATCCGTTACACGGGCACTTCAATGTTTTTTAAACTTATTTGAACTCCGGACTTCTTTTGTGTTCAGTATGCAATATTCAAAGCGACGTCATCAATTTCCAACATGTTCTGACATCATTTCCAATATGTTCGGTCATTTACCTAATTGTTTAGAGAGCTAAATGACCGTGAAATTAAAAATCACTACAAAATGAACTCTGAAAATGTTGAAACTTGCAATGGTATTATCATTTCGGAGTATCAGAGTAGAGAGGGTCACAAAAAAACTACTCAGAAATAAATAGAAGAAAATAAATAAAGCAGAAAAGAATAAAACTATGCAAAAAATTACTCAAAAATAAATAGAAAGAAAATAAATAATGCAGAAAAGAACAAAACTATATAAAAAATTACTCCAAAATAAATAGAAGAAAATAAATAATGTAGAAAAGAAAAAATTATATAAAAAATTTGTTGGGGCGCTGCCCAATGGGCCTGCCAGACCTAGGGTGTGCAAATGCAGGCCCAGAAGGGCCAGCAGACTCACAGGGCAGCGCGCCCTAGTTAGGCCCAGAAGCCTGCTATATAGAGAAGCTCGAAGGAGCAGCCGCGGCTGGGTTTATAAACCAGTGCGGCTGCCCTTCGCTCCGCGAGGTGGGACTAAACATTGTGCATCGCCGGTGGCAGCGCACAACCATTAGTACCGGTTGGTGGCTCCACCCGGTACTAATGATTGGGCCTTTAGTACCGGTTCGTGGCACGAACGGGTACTAAAGGGGCCGTTTCCCGCCCCTTGGCCTGGCGAAAATTGGCCTTTAGTACCGGTTGGTGGCTCCAATCAGTACTAAAGACCCCTCCTATATATATGGCACTTACGAAAAAATCAGTTCCATCGACCACCAGTACTTCTTCTCGATCCAAATTCTTCGCCGCGCCCGCCGCCCGTCGTCGCCGTCACCGCCGTCCTCGCCGCCACCCTTCGTCGCCGTCGCCGCCGTCGTCCCCACAACCCGTCGTCGCCGTCACCGCCGTCGCCCCCGCCGCGCCCGTCGCCGCCGCCTCTCGCCCGCCGCCCGTCCCCGTCGTCGCCCACCCCCGCCCGCACGCCCCCACCCCCCGCCCCCCCCCCCCGCTCGTACACACACACACACACAGAGACACACACACACACACATACACACACAGACACATACACACACACATTGTTTTTACTTATTTTCTATTTTCTATTGTTTAGATTAATGTTAGATAAATTACATAGATAATAATGTTAGAATGTTAATGTTAGATGAATTATATGGAAAATATGTTAAATATTAATGTCAAATATATTTTACATGAATTAGAACAAGTTGAACTAGTTGAATTAGTATAGCTAGATATTAATTAGGTATATATATGAGATTTGAACTAGTTGAATTAATATAACTAGTTTATTTTTAATATGAAAATTAATAGAACAAGTTTATTTTTAGTAAGAAAATTTGGGTATATGAGATTTGATGATCTAATCAAAATATTACTATATAGAACTACCTACTTTATTTTAGTAAGAAATTAATAGAACTAGTTTATTTTTAGTAAATGCTTAGTTGAATTAAAAGAATTAGTTTATTTAGTTGAATTAATAAAACTAGTAAGTGCTTAATGTTTCACCTATATATGAACATATGTTAGATATTAATGTCAAATGTTAGATGAATTAGATATAAATTATATGTTAGATATATATTTAATTTAGTTATATGAGATTTCATTATCTAATTAACATTTTATTATATAGAACTAGCTACCTTATTTTTAGTAAGAAAATTAATAGAACTAGTTTAGTCGAATTAGTTGAATTAATTAGTTGAACTAGTTAGTTGAATTAGTTCAATTAATTAGGTATATTTTTCGTAAGTGCTTAGTTGAATTAGTTCAATTAATTAGTTGAACTAGTTTGATTAACAGAATTAGTTGAATTAATAGAACTAATAAGTGTTTAATGTTTCACCTATGAACATAGGAATGTCGTCTGACGATGAACACGATTTCATTATGTGCGAATACTGCGAAGACCGGCGCGGCCTGTGCGGCAGAATTTTTCTAGTTGATGATAGACGCTTCAGCATCAAGCTGGATGAGAACTTCGAAGTGGATACAGTAAGTCACAACGACAAGTCTTTTTTCGTAATTAAGCATGACTTATGCTTCATTTGCTTCAACTTTTAATTTTAATTTTTCACTATTCTACTAGCGTATCCCCTGCCATTCAAGAATTTTTTGTCTTGGATAAGATAGGTTTCAGTCCTAACGAAACTATGGAGGTAAAAAGAGTTTACTTGAAGACCGAGCATGGTTATACCTTCAACGTCAAATTATACAATGCAGACACATACACCTATTTTGAATGCAAAACTTGGCAAGCACTATGCAAGGCTTATGCATTTGAGCCTGATATGGTTATCACCTTTGATATTCGTTCAGAAGATGATATTGAAGGTAATAGAGACATCTGGGTCGATGTGCAGACGCCTCCAGTTCTACCATTATGTGAGTTTCTCAACCATATTTATGTCTTCGATATGAGATTATTTGAACCAGTTGAATAATTAATAGATCTCAATTTATATTGACAGCTTACTTCCAATCAAGCAAACATGTCCGATGATTGGTAGACAGGACCGTCCACTGTCCCGGGGCTGAACTAAACTGCGAGGAGACAAGTCATTATGTTTCATGGCTTGAGCATCTTGGTGTTGTCAAGACAAATTTCTTTCCTGCACTTAGAAATGTTAGTACTCAAAACGTACCAATAGTGTTCGTACTGAACTACGGTCACATATATTTAGGAAAGATGGTAAGATTTCTATTATTTCTCCTCAGTGCATCTTTTGCATACATTATTTTTTTAAGCTAAACTTCATTGCTAAGTATGTTACTGTACGATGTTCTTCAACAGGGGCTCCCGATGAATGTTGTGCCTGATTGGATCGAGACTAAAGGTACCATGAATATTGTTAGTTTACGGCCAAGATATCCTACAATGCACTTTAGTGCATTCAAGATTTCTAATAGCGAGGAATGCTTAATAGTAAAAGACTGGAGCAAAATTGTGAACGATCACAGAGAAGTACTAGGGGGCAGCAATCAAAAGCGCAACCCGCGATTAGGAGACAGGTTCATCTGCATGCTCCAATATGATGAATCAGCAAAGCTATACATGTTCTATGCTATTTTACCTGAGAGAGAGCAGCAGGAGTGATTAATTAGCTAGTTCATGCTCTTAGTACTTGTCCTCTCATGTCCGTGTTCTTCGTCCTAAACTTAATCTCAAAGAGTGATTTGCTTTTGTGGTGTTATAAACGCTTATAATATCATTACCATGTTGAACTCGATGATATCTTTGCTATGAAAACCGTTGGTGATGATATATATGATGCAAGAGTTTTTATATTAATATGATGATGATGATGATGATGAGTTATTATATCATTTATGAAAGAAATTGCATATTAGTTTCAACAGGATGGATTCTAGCTAAGTGATCAAGTATATGCCATATCCATATTACCTCCATCACTTAAGTAGGTGATCAAGTATATATAATATGGATATGACATATACTTGATGACTTAGCTAGGATCCACGCATCCAGTCAAACTAATCTGCGGTACATTCACCTAATGATTTAACAACTCATTATACTGTAAAACAATCACTAAATTAAATTGAAAACACAAAATTAAAGTAAAAAATAAAAAATAAAACCAAAACACACCCAAACATTTAGTACCGGTTAGTGTTACCAACCGGTACTAATGTCCTACACGCCCACGGAGCTGGCTCGTGCCACGTGGTTGACTTTTAGCACCGGTTCGTGCTGAACCGGTACTAAAGGGGGGGGGGGGTTAGTGCCTACAATTTAGTGCCGGTTACCGAACCGGCACTAAAAGGCCTTACGAACCGGTGCTATTGCCCGGTTCCGCACTAGTGAATGTGGTTGGCAGTGTTTATATATTATCTGCAAAAATGAACTTACTAAGTATGTGCCCTAGTCTAGGAATCTTACTTAATGCGCGGGATGTATTGGAAGACCTACTTTATATTTTATCTGAAAACCAGAAAATTGCTTCTGTCACCTTGAATACTCTATCGTATCTGGTTTTGTGGTTCAACTTTTGAATGTATTTGGGTTTGTAACTGCTGTTTGGAACGTTAATATGTGAAATATTTCCTTGACTATGGGTCGACGTTCCTTTTTTTAAGCCTTGCTTTTTAAGTTGACGTAATCTTGTACACAGAATGTGTTCTTGGTCTAGCTAAGAGCAGGAAGCTTTTGAATACCTACAATCCTAGGGACTTCAGTTTCCCCAAGTTTGATTTCATCTATCCTCTTTTATTACAAGTTTGATTTTATCTATTCTTTTAACTGGTCTTAGTTAAAAGAATGCTACTTGTAACTAAGACCAGTGGGTTTCATTATATGAAATAAGAGAGGGGGGCCTCTCTTTTGCTCATTTTTTTTACATGTTTATGCCTGGTAGCTGTTCTGTCTTCTGCTAAGAGAGATCGAACTGCATTTCTGATTTCATTTGCCGTCATCAAATCAAACATTAATGAAGTAAGAACTATACAATGCAATACAAAGAGAAGGAAGAACACTCCTTTTCTTCTACTACGTACGTTGTTGGATATAAACAGAATGTTCCAACCATTGTTTGAAATGGCATTCCATCCAGGAAAAGTTAGTGGTATGGTCCAGTTATATGGAGATGTACTTAAGGAGTATGTCACAGTGATGAAGAATCGTATCATCTCTAGAAAATCTGCACAGCTGGCAGAAATAAAGATAGGGATGTTTCACTAAAGATAGAGAAATGTCATGTATCTCGAAAATTCGCTTCTGAGCATGAACTCAGATGGACACGAAATCTGCTCTTTCCATTCACCTCGAGATGCTTGCCCTAGGTCGTATTTCCCGCAGTACAAGTGCACGTATTGGTGTGAAAATCTTACCCGGCCCGCGCATTTACTGCTGCTGGCTAACGTTACGATCGTCCAGGTCCAGATCCTCATCTGACGGAGCCTCCTGTTTCAATAGGCTTCATGGACGGGAACTCATGACGGCGCCCTCAAACGGTCACGTACCTCTCCATAAAATCTACAAACGGCCGCTAGGAGCGCGAAGCCACCAAAGACTGCCAGAGATGTGCACACTGATTGCTCAATGGCTAGCTCCTCACAAGTCACAAGTAATGGCAGACTCAAAATTTTCTTCTTTTTTTGTGAGGAATGTCAGCTGTCAGTTTGTTTTTTTTTGCAAGGAATGGCAGCTCTCAGCTTGCCGATAGCTACAACAAACCGCAAGGTTAAGGTTTTAGTTCTTGGTGTTATGATGGTTAATAGGCCGAGAGACCGTGGGCGGCGCCTCCACGATTTGGAGCTCCCCGCCGGATCTGGACGGGCGCATGAAGAACCACTTGCTGCCGTTGGACTTGTCCATCATGGCAGTCAGTGATGGACGTGTGCGGAGGAGAGGAGATGCGGTGGTGGGTAGGGCATTGCCGCCACCCGGGCAGACGGACCCGTGCCGTTTCAATGCAGACGCAGCGGCCGGAGTCTTCCCTGTGGCCGTGTTGCATGAATGCCGAAGTGGTCAGCCCTCCGGTCATGTCCATCTGGCCGGCATCAATGAGGGTAGCCGGCCGTTTGGTAGCACCCTCTTTTATCGGCCTGAATGCGAGTGGAGGGTTCGGCAGGTTTCGGGAGCGACCCGTCAGCGGAATCAGCCGATGATGCTTGTCTACTTTTCAGTTACAGAAAGACACAAAATAGTACAGTGTATGTATAGCTGATGATTACTAGCCACGTAAAAAAGACACATGATTCAGTAAACTCAACGTTTTGCTTGATTTCTTGCTCATTGAGAAAGACACATGATTCAGTAAACTCAACGTTTTGCTTGATTTCTTGCTCATTGAGAAAGACACAAGATTCACAAAGTGTACATAAGACACAAGACCCAAGAATCAGTGTACAGTGAAGAGAACCCTCAAAATTCTGAAGCATGATGTCCATTCAGTAAACTCAACATTTAGTAAACATGAAGCCCATTCAGTAAACTCAATAGGATTACAAATTACTGCTTGGTTTCTTGCTTCCTGCAGTTTTGCTTGGAAGACTTTGCCTGACACAAAACGGAAATAAGTTAATTGTGAGATGGATAAGAAGTGATGCACTGGCAGATGGTCATTGGCATAGTCGAAAATATAGTAGACAGATGGCCATGCTTACATATTTGAATCCAGTTGGTAAATAATTACTTGTGCAAACCAATTCGAGCATGAGGTTTGGAGATCGTTCCGCTTCCAGGATGTGGATTCAGTGATAATTCTGTAGTTGGAAATCACCATATGAATGCTCGACTATACTATGTGTTCACAAAAGGCAGTTTAGTTAGCAGAAGAGTTTTGAATAAAGAGTATTTTGCAATGAAATGATGAAAGAGCATGCTGTCAAGTTGTCCCTCCGCGAACAATCAGCAAAGTTTAAAGCCTGATCAGCTGTACAAATCTTCAATTGTTTTTTGAATGGAGTGAAATGAGAGGAACTTTATGACAAGTACCCCCAACATGATTGTATGCTTTTAGGACTAATTAACTAGGCCCTATCAAAAGAATCTGAACAATGCCCCGAAAAAAGAATTCAAAGGTTCTCACTGGACTCAAAACACCAGCACCCTGGTTCTCACTGGATTCAAAGGTACAGTTCTCACAAACCACCAATACTGCTTGTTGATTTTTCTAAGACGTGTGTCTGCAACACCATTTATTTCTATAAAACAAGTTTGTCAAGAATAATATCATTCGACCATTGAACCATCACATAAACAAGGTTGTTTTCTGAAAACTGACACTATATAGGCAATTCACACTTCAGAAGTTAAGACTAATTCTTAAGTATGTAGTAGTACTTGAAGAAAATATATGTATATGCTAAAGAATATACATATCCTCGTTGTGGACATAACGCCGCCGCCTCCGCCGACCATATCATCGGGGCCACCGAGTAGGTGTGCACAGTCCCGGGTAACTCAGTCTTGGTTGCAACTTCCATGGCTCTCACTTGATCTGCAATTTGCACATGGAACAACATAGTTATCTGTATGTACATTTCACATATTAGCCGTAATATGTGCTGCTCAGAGAGCGATGTACATATCTGTCAGTATTGTCTGCAAGTGTATACCCCTCATCATGTTAATGAATTCAGAGAACACCCATTGGAAGTTCTCACTTGCTCGTTACGCACCCAGACACCAGCTAGAATTACGCTCTGGAAGTGATTGTTCACTCCAACAAACAACCCAAAGGGCATGTCATAGAGATTAATTAGTCCGATACGTTGTGTCAAATGTGATGACATCACCAAAGAATTTGTACTGCAGATTGTTGTTTTCATTTGTCCACAAGGGTCGTTGCGCTGTATCTCTTTAAACACAGGAAGGGTCTTGTTCACATCATCGGCAGCCTGGTCTCGACTTATCCTGCCACACAGATTCGGGAGAAGACCGCTTTGTCAAAGGCACATTCTGAGATGAACAGGAGAAGCTGCCAACTATGATGTACACCTTGTTGAGGTTCACATTGTTCCCCCTAAGCTGCTTCACTAAGTCTTTTGTCTACATATCTATGTGCTTGTAGGACGGCCAATGAACCTTTTCACCGCAAGTAAGGGACATTGAATGGTTGTGGCTTGACTGGTGTTCAGCTATCAACCATCCATTGTGAGCAGCTCTAAGAAGTCTGATCATTGAAGGGCACTCGCACCGGCAAGACCAGCTATTCTACTGCTCAGGATTTCCCTACAAATGAAAATTACTTTTTGTTCAGCTTAGAAGTGAAATTCAGTGCAAGCAATAAAAAAAACTTTGGTTTCATGATTTTTTTTGGTTTAAATGCTAACCGAGGATCCATAGACGATCTCCTGCATACAATTTGTCCGCTCAACATTCAGACAACAGTTGCCATATCTTATACTCCCTCTGTTCCGAATTACTTGTCTTGGATTTGTCTAAATACAGATGTATCTAGACTCATTTTAGTGCTAGATACCTCCGTATCTAGACAAATCTAAAACAAATAATTTGGAACAGAGGGAGTACAACTTATAGAAATCGTAGGCTTCCCTAGGGAGTCAAAACTCATCCCAAAGTCTGGTTTCTCTACATTGTCCGATTTGTTTCTTCCAGTGGAGTGACTCTACCAGGGGCAGAGTGCCCTATCCGGAGGTGCACGGCCAATTCTCAACCTGAAATCATATTCAGATGTTTTAATTGCTGAATTCGTCTTTCATATACCAGGGTATATCAGTCAATGAATGACATGATCCACCTACAAACACAATATATGCTAATTGTACACACGAATTACCACAAAAATTAGGAGTGCAGACTGCAGCCAGCTGACACTAGTAATCATAGCCCCATGCATCCATTGACATACACAGAAAATATGTGACATTAGTTGCAAAAATCAAAACCATCTCGTCATAAAGAACACTAATTTCATTTGTACCTCTGGTCCACCCCGGCACCTCTGGGTTCACCTTGCCGGTCGATTCCACGGACTGTTTTAGTGATTCTTTCTTCTAGCCGCCGAAATTCATGTGCTCAACAACGCCGCCGAAGTGTCCAACCACAACCGTGCGGGAGTCGACCCTCACCACCAACGGATCTGGCTGCTCAACGTCCGCAATGACCTTTCTGAACGGAAACCTACAGCAGCATCAACAAATCAAAGGCCAGTCATCGCCATAGTCCGCTCGCACATCAGCAGGGAGCAGGACGAAAGGAACTGAAGAATACGGCTGAGCAATTACCTATCAACCAGATCCAGTAGAAACTCGAGTGAGTTGTCGGGCAGGGCAGCAGCTCCTCCCATATTGCTCGCCGCCGCCATTTTTTCGCCCTCCGCCGACGAGCTCGGGAGGGCCGGGGGAGGGAATAGAGAAAGGTTGAACTGACTACAGGGCACCCGTGGCTGCGCCGTTTTTGGAGCTAACGGCGTGTACGCAATTCTGATCCACAGCACAGATTTCGCCAACGGACGCGAGCCACGGCTCGGCTCGTCGCCGTCACTTTGCTTTAAAAAACGCGGCCCGCGAATGACCGTACACCACTGTTCCCCATCATATTTCGTCGGTCGACCCATTTCCTTGAGATGCGTATTTGTTCTGACAGGCCCACTAGCCCAGATCCCTAGAGGTGGACCTACGACCAGGATTGCGTGTTCAGATGGTCCTGCTCTCAGTTACGCCGCTCTCCATGTATCTTCAGTTTATGTCACCTGTGCCATATGAGACAACTTCTACATCGCATCATAAATACCTAAGTAAACTTTACAGAATATGTTGCAAATCAGTCTGTGGCCGTGCATGCAAATTGCCACAAACTGGAACTTGCAGCAGAAAGTTTGCATTTAGGCTCTGTTCGGTTTACAGGAAAAAGCAAAGGAATCAAGTTCCTATAGTTTTTCTCCCCATCGACCCGTTCGGAATGAAGGAAATGCAAACAGTAAACGTAAGATAAGATGTGCCTATCCCTACGATTCCAGAGGAATTGAAACATCCGCCTCAATCTTTTTTCTCGCATAGGCCCGAGGAGAGAGAGAAGCTCAGACACTCACAATCAATAAACAATGTTTCCTTGCATGTGGCCAGTACAACAGAATACATTTGATCTATTTTATTAATAGGAAAGTGGTGGTTGCACCCACCTTCGGTGCACCCATGGAGTAAATAGTAAATTTAAAAAATTAAAAGTTAAATAAAAAATTCTGGAACTTCGTGGTTGTGATTACGAGCAAATGTTTTAGAAGCTTGCAAACTTTGGTCACTGAAAAACATCAAATTATCTCCATACAAATGATGCACTGCACCCATGTTGCTATTCACATGTTTCCAACACAACCTTTGTTTTTTTTGTACAGCGCTCCTCGGATGTCATTTCGCCACCAAATTTTGCAAGCATCTAAAACATTTGGTCAAAATCACATCCACAAAATTTCTGATTTTTTGAAATATTTTGCTAAGTTTTTTATAGTACGTACCCAATTTCACCACCAAATTTCAAATTTACATGAATAAATGATTCTATCAGGTTCTAAAAGCGGTACATATGAACGAAACAAGCATATGTACCGCTTTTAGAACCTTTTGTGTTTTTTCTTATATCTTTTTCTATCGTATTTCTTATATCTTTTTCTACCTTTTAGAACCTTTTTTATTCATTTATTCATGTGAATCTTTTTATTCATTTATGCACCGCTTTTATTCCCGTGGTTCTATTGACCGCTTTTAGAACCTTTTGTATTTTTTCTTATACCTTTTTCTACGTGTTTCTTTATCGATTTCTTTTGTTTTTTTTCTTTTTCTCAAATACATGTCAATTTTTTAATACACGTTCTACATTTTTTTTGTATACTTGTGTAACTTTTTTTATACACGTTGAGCATTTTTCAAGCACATGAATTTTTTTTGAACAAACTTGAGGTTGCATGGTTAGGAGGACAGTGATATCCGATCCTCAGCCCACCAAGATTCAAGTCTTAAACTTGACATTGATGCCCACATTTTTCTGAATTTATATCAGACTTTCAGCGATGCTTGTTCAGTGGGAGACGTACAGGTCGACTACGAGGTACCTGGGAGGCATAGCGGTTCAGTCTTTCGGAGGAGCTCATAGTGGTAGGGTGTGTGTGTATGTGTTCATATGGGTAAATATATACTCGTGTATGTGAGCGACTTCGTTTGGACTGTGTTCATGCAAAAAAAAAAGCATGTGATATTCAGTGTGTAGGCGTCCAAAACTCTATATAGTTACATTTCAAATTTCCACAATGCTTTAGATAGAGACCGTCTTAAATATTTTAATCTACATATAGTTGCATTTTTTATAGGAAAGCCACAGGCCGAGCCCAAAAAAAGGCTGGAACCTTGCCTGGCTTTAAATTAACAAAGCCCTCAACCAGACAGGATTACAACGAAGTACCACAAACGTAAACAAGCAAAGGAATTGGGGATGCAACCCCAAAGCAGCAGATGATATGTGGCGCTGGAGGAAGACTAAAATGCTACGGCCAAAGAGGGAAGGCTACAGCTTGGGACCTAACGGAGGGCCTGATGGGGTCGCGTCATGAGAAAGGGGGCTTGCTCCCTCCAGAGCAAGCAGGAAGAAAGAGGCACCGATTAGGACCACCACACCAAGCAAGCTATCGGAGACACAAGCCACAACCCATAGCAGTGCTTCCTCATGCAAGAAGCACGACAAAGACACTAGCCACTGAACAGGAGTGCCCCGGGAGAGCCATACCTCGCCAAAGAAACCATCCCTCATTTTTCGATGCGTCCAACTCGCTGTCAAGGGGAAAAAAAATCTTATACGACCCGGGTCGCACGCCCAGATCGTGAGACCATCTCCAGTGATTGACGCGTGGCAAAAACAAATCTAAAAGCATCTGACGGAGATCCCCTGTTCTACTAGTATTTCCTTCTCCAGCATCGTCTGCTTCTGACGGAGATGCCGCTGTAGGTACGAGCCGCCGCCGCAGCTCTTCCGCTGGCTATGTGGTGGAACCGCCGGCGCTCCACCCTCCTTCCCCGTCTCTTTCTATCGTCTCTAACCACGGCACGACGGTCTCCACGAGGGGAGGAGCGGCAATGACGGCGGCAATATCTGCTTCAACTCTTTGGAGGGTAAATTGCATGGAGTTCATTCACAAAGAAAATATTGCATGGATTTGAAGTCAATCTTTTCGTTGTGAATCAATCAACCAAACAATCTGGGAGAAAAATTTCAGCCAAGAATCTGTACGAGTGTGGTTGTGTTTGCATGAGGAAGAGCAGGCAAAGGTGTTGTGCTGCTAGGGGCGAGCTGCCGGGCCTCCGAGGAACGCTGTGGGGATGGTGCGCCCAGTGGTTCCACAAGCAAAGGAGTTGTGACGGCGTCGCCGACGGACGGACGGAGCAGCCGTGATTAGAAGAAGAGTGGGGCGCTGGAGAAGAAGGAAAGAGGGGATTTATTGCTTTTAGATTTGTTTTTGCCATGCGTCGATCACTGGTGAAGGTCTCACCATCGCGGGCATGCGACTTGGGTCATATAAGATTTTTTTTCCTTTACCCTCTCGCCTAAGCCGAGGGCGTCAACCCACCGGACAGACAGGGCCACGTAGTGAGAAGGGCACGCCATCATGAAGAGGAAGCCGGCCGAGCACGGCGAAGCGTCACCACTGAAGAAAGAACCACCGCCACCAAGAACGCCGAAAAACGGGCTGCAGCCGACCCAGCTCCCCGCAAACCCAAAGCGGCACCTTCAAGAAGGTGACCGAGCCATGGCACTGCCGCCGCCCAGCCAAGGATGTGGGATTTCACCCGGGTGCAGGGGAAGGACGAGGGGGAGGAAACTGGACCTCAAAGTCGCCTTCAAGAAGGAAACAGCGCCTGGAGCGCTGCCGACATCATGGCCACTGCAGTCGGCAAAGAAGTTACTCCGATCCAGAGCTCCTCGCCCCAAATCTGCGCAGCCAACCACCGAGTAAATTGTATAAAATCACCACTTTGAAGGTTAGGTTTGAGAAAAACACTACAATATATTTCTTTTGCAGAAAACATCATGTCTTCAGTAATCTTTTTGCAAAAACCACTGATCGACGGATTTGGCTCGGTTAAGCACGCTTATGACAGTTGGGGACCCTTTTTGCCTATGTGGCGTAACATTTCATGCTAGGTCAATTCTAATCTAATTTTACAAACTAGTAGACACATTTTACACAGACTCCCCTAACGCAAAAATAAAAAATGCAATCAGATCCTCACCACAGGTTGGGGCGGTCAACGCAGCCTGCGCTGGGCACCTCCTCGCGCAGGAGGCCAAATCGGGGCAGCGACGGCATCCCTCGCCGGATCTGGCAGCCGGCGCTGGGCGCCTCCTCGTGCTGGAGGCCAATCGGGGCGGCGGGGTGGCATACCTCGCCGGATCTGGCAACCGTTGATGGGCGTCTCTTCGCGGAGGCCAAATCGGGGCGGTGGCGCAGCCTCCCTCGCCGGATCCGGATCTGGCGGTGCTGGGGGCAGAACGGGGCGACGCCTGGAGCGCATGCGCGAACCTCCGTCTGCAGCTCATGTCGAGGGGCGCAGGGAGCGTTGGGGCCTGCTTGAGGTGGGCCCTTACCCTCCTAGACGGTGCATGGCGGCGGTGGCGCGGTTGAGCAGAGGCGGGTGCGGCTGGCAGTGGCTGGAGCACGGCGGGGCAGGGAGGTGAGCACGACGCGACTGGCGGATGGTGGTGGCTGTAGGGGAACGTAGTAATTTCAAAAAAATTCCTACGCACACGCAAGATCATGGTGATCCATAGCAACGAGAGGGGAGAGTGTTGTCTACGTACCCTCGTAGACCGAAGCGGAAGCGTTCACGCAACGTAGAGGAAGTAGTCGTACGTCTTCCCGGTCCAACCAATCCAAGCACCGTTATTCCGGCACCTCCGAGTTCTTGACACACGTACAGCTCGATGACGCACCCCGGGCTCCAATCCAGCAAAGCTTTCGGGGAGGAGTTTCATCAGCACGACGGCGTGGTGACGATCTTGATGTTTAACCGTCGCAGGCTTCGCCTAAGCACCGCTACAATATGATCGAGGTGTAATATCGTGGAGGGGGGCACCGCACACGGCTAAGGAACGATCACGAAGATCAACTTGTGTGTCCTAGGGTGCCCCCTTGCCCCCGTATATAAAGGAGCCAAGGAGGGTGCGGCCGGCCCTAGTAGGAGGCGCGCAGGAGGAGTCCTAGGACTCCCCTCCCTTTCCTTGTCCAAGTAGGAGAGGGGGGAGGAAGGGAGAGAGGATAGGAAGGAAAGGGGGGGCGCCGCCCCTCCCTCCTTGTCCAATTCGGACTAGGGGGAGAGGGGGCGCGCGGCCTGTCCTGGCTGCCTTTCCTCTTCTCCACTTTAGGCCCATGAGGCCCATTAACCCCCCGGGGGGTTCCGGTAACCCCCCGGTTCTCCGGTTTTATCCGAAACTTCCCCGGAACACTTCCGGTGTCCGAATATAGCCGTCCAATATATCAATCTTTATGTCTCGACCATTTCAAGACTCCTCGTCATGTCCGTGATCACATCCGGGACTCCGAACAACCTTCGGTACATCAAAATACATAAACTCATAATGAAACTGTCATCGTAACTTTAAGCGTGCGGACCCTACGGTTCGAGAACAATGTAGACATGACCGAGACACGTCTCCGGTCAATAACCAACAGCGGGACCTGGATGCCCATATTGGCTCCTACATATTCTACGAAGATCTTTATCGGTCAGACCGCATAACAACATACTTTGTTTCCTTTGTCATCGGTATGTTACTTGCCCGAGATTCGATCGTCGGTATCCAATACCTAGTTCAATCTCGTTACCGGCAAGTCTCTTTACTCGTTCCGTAATACATCATCCCGCAACTAACTCATTAGTTGCAATGCTTGCAAGGCTTAAGTGATCTGCATTACCGAGAGGGCCCAGAGATACCTCTCCGACAATCGGAGTGACAAATCCTAATCTCGAAATACGCCAACCCAACATGTACCTTTGGAGACACCTGTAGAGCACCTTTATAATCACGCAGTTACGTTGTGACGTTTGGTAGCACACAAAGTGTTCCTCCGGCAAACAGGAGTTGCATAATCTCATAGTCATAGGAACATGTATAAGTCATGAAGAAAGCAATAGCAACATACTAAACGATCGGGTGCTAAGCTAATGGAATGGGTCATGTCAATCAGATCATTCAACTAATGATGTGATCCCGTTAATCAAATAATTAACAACTCTTTGTCCATGGTTAGGAAACATAACCATCTTTGATTAACGAGCTAGTCAAGTAGAGGCATACTAGTGACACTCTGTTTGTCTATGTATTCACACATGTATTATGTTTCCAGTTAATACAATTCTAGCATGAATAATAAACATTTATCATGAAATAAGAAAATAAATAATAACTTTATTATTGCCTCTAGGGCATATTTCCTTCAGTCTCGCACTTGCACTAGAGTCAATAATCTAGATCACATCACCATGTGATTAACATCGATAGTTCACATCATCATGTGATTAACACCCATAGTTCACATCGCCATGTGACCAACACCCAAAGGGTTTACTAGATTCAGTAATCTAGTTCACATCGCTTATGTGATTAACACCCAAAGAGTACTAATGTGTGATCATGTTTTGCTTGTGAGAGAAGTTTAGTCAACGGGTCTGCCATATTCAGATCCGTATGTATTTTGCAAATTTCTATGTCAACAATGCTCTACACGGAGCTACTCTTAGCTAATTGCTCCCACTTTCAATATGTATCCAGATTGAGACT
Organism: Triticum urartu; assembly: GCF_003073215.2. Lineage (NCBI taxonomy): Eukaryota > Viridiplantae > Streptophyta > Magnoliopsida > Poales > Poaceae > Triticum > Triticum urartu. The sequence continues at coordinate 6,979,648 of NC_053024.1, forward strand.
TAGAGTCATCTAGATCAGTGTCAAAATTTGCATCGATGTAACCCTTTACGACGAACCCTTTTTGTCACGTCCATAATTGAGAAACATATCCTTATTCCACTAAGGATAATTTTTGACCGCTGTCCAGTGATCTACTCCTAGATCACTATTGTACTCCCTTGCCAAAATCAGTGTAGGGTATACAATAGATCTGGTACACAGCATGGCATACTTTATAGAACCTATGGCTGAGGCATAGGGAATGACTTTCATTCTCTTTCTATCTTCTGCCGTGGTCGGGCTTTGAGTCTTACTCAATTTCACATCTTGTAACACAGGCAAGAACTCTTTCTTTGACTGTTCCATTTTGAACTACTTCAAAATCTTGTCAAGGTATGTACTCATTGAAAAAACTTATCAAGCGTCTTGATCTATTTCTATAGATCTTGATGCTCAATATGTAAGCAGCTTCACCGAGGTCTTTCTTTGGAAAAACTCCTTTCAAACACTCCTTTATGCTTTGCAGAATAATTCTACATTATTCCGATCAATAATATGTCATTCACATATACTTATCAGAAATGTTGTAGTGCTCCCACTCACTTTCTTGTAAATATAGGCTTCACCGCAAGTCTGTATAAAACTATATGCTTTGATCAACTTATCAAAGCGTATATTCCAACTCCGAGATGCTTACACCAGTCCATAGATGGATCGTTGGAGTTTGCACATTTTGTTAACACCTTTAGGATTGACAAAAACTTCTGGTTGCATCATATACAACTCTTCTTTAAGAAATCCATTAAGGATTGCAGTTTTGTTATCCATTTGCCAGATTTCATAAAATGCGACAATTGCTAACATGATTCGGACAGACTTAAGCATCGCTACGAGTGAGAAAATCTCATCGTAGTCAACACCTTGAACTTGTCGAAAACCTTTTTGCGACAATTCTAGCTTTGTAGATAGTAACACTACTATCAGCGTCCGTCTTCCTCTTGAAGATCCATTTATTTTCTATGGCTTGCAGATCATCGGGCAAGTCAACCAAAGTCTACACTTTGTTCTCATACATGGATCCCATCTCAGATTTCATGGCCTCAAGCCATTTTGCGGAATCTGGGCTCATCATCGCTTCCTCATAGTTCGCAAGTTCGTCATGGTCTAGTAACATGACTTCCAGAACAGGATTACCATACCACTCTGGTGCGGATCTCACTTTGGTTTACCTACGAGATTCGGTAGTAACTTGATCTGAAGTTACATGATCATCATCATTAGCTTCCTCACTAATTGGTGTAGTAGTCACAAGAACAGATTTCTGTGATGAACTACTTTCCAATAAGGGAGATGATACAATTACCTTATCAAGTTTTCTACTTTCCTCCCACTCACTTCTTTCGAGAGAAACTCCTTCTCTAGAAAAACTCCGAATTTAGCAACAAAAGTCTTGCCTTCGGATTTGTGATAGAAGGTGTACCCAAAAGTCTCCTTTGGGTATCCTATGAAGACATATTTCTTCGATTTGGGTTTGAGCTTATTAGGATGAAACTTTTTCATATAAGTATCACAACACCAAACTTTAAGAAACGACAACTTTGGTTTCTTGCCAAACCACAGTTCAGATTGTGTCGTCTCAACGGACTTAGGTGGTGCCCTATTTAACGTGAATGCGGTTGTCTCTAATGTATAACCCCAAAACGATAGTGGTAGATCGGTAAGAGACATCATAGATCGCACCATATCTAATAAAGTACGGTTATGACGTTCGGACACACCATTATGCTGTGGTGTTCCAGGTGGCGTGAGTAGTGAAACTATTTCACATTGTTTTTAACTGAAGGCCAAACTCGTAACTCAAATATTTTACTTTTGCGATCATATCGTAGAAACCTTATTTTCTTGTCACGATGATTTTCCACTTCACTCTGAAATTCTTTGAACTTTTCAAATGTTTCAGACTTACGTTTCATCAAGCAGATATACCCATATCTGCTCAAATCATATGTGAAGGCCAGAAAATAACGATACCCGCCGCAAGCTTCAACACTCATCGGATCGCATACATCAGTATGTATTATTTCCAATAAGTCAGTTGCTCGCTCCATTGTTCCGGAGAACGGAGTCTTTAGTCATCTTGCCCATAAGGCATGGTTCGCAAGCACCAAGTGATTCATAATCAAGTGATTCCAAAATCCCATCAGCATGGAGTTTCTTCATGTGCTTTACACCAATATGACCTAAATGGCAGTCCCACAAATAAGTTGCACTATCATTATTAACTTCGCATCTTTTGGTTTCAATATTATGAATATGTGTATCACTACGATCGAGATCCAATGAACTATTTTCATTGGGTGTGTAACCATATAAGGTTTTATTCATGTAAACAGAACAACAATTATTCTCTAACTTAAATGAATAGCCGTATTGCAATAAACATGATCAAATCATATTCATGCTCAACGCAAACACCAAATAACACTTATTTATGTTCAACACTAATCCCGAAAGTATAGGGAGTGTGCGATGATGATCATATCAATCTTCGAACTACTTCCAACACACATTGTTACTTCACCCTTAACTAGTTTCTGTTCATTCTGCAACTCCCGTTTCGAGTTACTACTCTTTAGCAACTGAACCAGTATCAAATACCGAGGGGTTGCTACGAACACTAGTAAAATACACATTAATAATCTGTATATCAAATATACCTTTGTTCACTTTGCCATCCTTCTTATCCGCCAAATACTTGGGGCAGTTCCGCTTCCAGTGACCAGTCCCTTTGCAGTAGAAGCACTTAGTCTCAGGCTTAGGACCAGACTTGGGCTTCTTCACTTGAGCAGCAACTTGCTTGCCATTCTTCTTGAAGTTTCCCTTCTTCCCTTTGCCCTTTTATTGAAACTAGTGGTCTTGTCTACCATCAACACTTGATGTTTTTCTTGATTTCTACCTTCGTTGATTTCAGCATCACGAAGAGCTTGGGAGTTGTTTCCGTTATCCCTTGCATATCATAGTTCATCACGAAGTTCTACTAACTTGGTAATGGTGACTAGAGAATTCTGTCAATCACTATCTTATCTGGAAGATTAACTCCCACTTGATTCAAGCGATTGTAGTACCCAGACAATCTGAGCACATGCTCACTAGTTGAGCGATTCTCCTCCATATTTTAGCTATAGAACTTGTTGGAGACTTCATATCTCTCAACTCGGGTTTTTGCTTGAAATATAACTTCAACTCCTGGAACATCTCATATGGTCCATGACGTTCAAAACGTCTTTGAAGTCCCGATTCTAAGCCGTTAAGCATGGTGCACTAAACTATCAAGTAGTCATAGCTAGCCAAACGTTCATAACGTCTGCATCTGCTCCTGCAATAGGTCTGTCACCTAGCGGTGCATCAAGGACATAATTCTTCTGTGCAGCAATGAGGATAAACCTCAGATCACGGATCCAATCCGCATCATTGCTACTAACATCTTTCAACACAATTTTCTCTAGGAACATATCAAAATAAACACAGGGAAGCAACAACGCGAGTTATTGATCTACAACATAGATATGCTAATACTACCAGGACTAAGTTCATGATAAATTAAAGTTCAATTAATCATATTACTTAAGAACTCCCACTTAGATAGACATCCCTCTAATCCTCTAAGTGATCACGTGATCCAAATCAACTAAACCATAACCGATCATCACGTAAAATGGAGTAGCTTTCAATGGTGAACATCACTATGTTGATCATATCTACTATGTGATTCATGCTCGACCTTTCGGTCTCCGTGTTCCGAGGCCATATCTGCATATGCTAGGCTCGTCAAGTTTAACCTGAGTATTCTGCGTGTGCAAAACTGGCTTGCACCCGTTGTAGATGGACGTAGAGCTTATCACACCCGATCATCACGTGGTGTCTGGGCACGACGAACTTTGGCAATGGTGCATACTCAGTGAGAACACTTCTTGATAATTAGTAAGAGATCATCTTAAAATGCTACCCTCAATCAAAGCAAGATAAGATGCATAAAAGATAAACATCACATGCAATCAATATAAGTGATATGATATGGCCACCATCATCTTGTGCCTGTGATCTCCATCTCCGAAGCACCGTCATGATCACCATCGTCACCGGCGCGGCACCTTGATCTCCATCGTAGCATCGTTGTCGTCTCGCCAATCTTATGCTTCCACGACTATCGCTACCGCTTAGTGATAAAGTAAAGCGTTACAGCGCGATTGCATTGCATACAATAAAGCGACAACCATATGGCTCCTGCCAGTTGCCGATAACTCGGTTACAAAACATGATCATCTCATACAATAAAATTTAGCATCATGTCTTGATCATATCACATCACAACATGCCCTGCAAAAACAAGTTAAACGTCCTCTACTTTGTTGTTGCAAGTTTTACGTGGCTGCTACGGGCTTAAGCAAGAACCAATCTTACCTACGCATCAAAACCACAACGATAGTTTGTCAAGTTGATGCCGTTTTAACCTTCGCAAGGACCGGGTAGCCACACTCGGTTCAACTAAAGTTGAAGAAACTGACACCCGCCAGCCACCTGTGTGCAAAGCACGGCGGTAGAACCAGTCTCGCGTAAGCGTACGCGTAATATCGGTCCGGGCCGCTTCATCCAACAATATCGCCGAACCAAAGTATGACATGCTGGTAGGCAGTATGACTTATATCGCCCACAACTCACTTGTGTTCTACTCGTGTATATAACATCAAACCATAAAACCTAGGCTCTGATACCACTGTAGGGGAACGTAGTAATTTCAAAAAGTTTCCTACGCACACGCAAGATCATGGTGATGCATAGCAACGAGAGGGGAGAGTGTTGTCTACGTACCCTCGTAGACCGAAGCGGAAGCGTTCACGCAACGTAGAGGAAGTAGTCGTACGTCTTCCCGGTCCAATCGATCCAAGCACCGTTACTCCGGCACCTCCGAGTTCTTGACACACGTACAGCTCGATGACGCACCCCGGGCTCCGATCCAGCAAAGCTTTCGGGGAGGAGTTTCGTCAGCACGACGGCGTGGTGACGATCTTGATGTTTAACCATCGCAGGGCTTCGCCTAAGCACCGCTACAATATGATCGAGGTGTAATATCGTGGAGGGGGGCACCGCACACGGCTAAGGAACGATCACGAAGATCAACTTGTGTGTCCTAGGGTGCCCCCTTGACCCCGTATATAAAGGAGCCAAGGGGGGTGCGGCCGGCCCTAGTAGGAGGCGCGCAGGAGGAGTCCTACTCCTACCGGGAGTAGGACTCCCCTACCTTTCCTTGTCCAAGTAGGAGAGGGGGAAGGAAGGGAGAGAGGAGAGGAAGGAAAGGGGGGGCGCCGCCCCTCCCTCCTTGTCCAATTCGGACTAGGGGGAGAGGGGGCGCGCGGCCTGTCCTGGCTGCCTTTCCTCTTCTCCACTTTAGGCCCATGAGGCCCATTAACCCCCCGGGGGGTTCCGGTAACCCCCCGGTTCTCCGGTTTTATCCGAAACTTCCCCGGAACACTTCCGGTGTCCGAATATAGCCGTCCAATATATCAATCTTTATGTCTCGACCATTTCAAGACTCCTCGTCATGTCCGTGATCACATCCGGGACTCCGAACAACCTTCGGTACATCAAAATACATAAACTCATAATGAAACTGTCATCGTAACTTTAAGCGTGCGGACCCTACGGTTCGAGAACAATGTAGACATGACCGAGACACGTCTCCGGTCAATAACCAACAGCGGGACCTGGATGCCCATATTGGCTCCTACATATTCTACGAAGATCTTTATCGGTCAGACCGCATAACAACATACTTTGTTTCCTTTGTCATCGGTATGTTACTTGCCCGAGATTCGATCGTCGGTATCCAATACCTAGTTCAATCTCGTTACCGGCAAGTCTCTTTACTCGTTCCGTAATACATCATCCCGCAACTAACTCATTAGTTGCAATGCTTGCAAGGCTTAAGTGATGTGCATTACCGAGAGGGCCCAGAGATACCTCTCCGACAATCGGAGTGACAAATCCTAATCTCGAAATACGCCAACCCAACATGTACCTTTGGAGACACCTGTAGAGCACCTTTATAATCACCCAGTTACGTTGTGACGTTTGGTAGCACACAAAGTGTTCCTCCGGCAAACGGGAGTTGCATAATCTCATAGTCATAGGAACATGGTATAAGTCATGAAGAAAGCAATAGCAACATACTAAACGATCGGGTGCTAAGCTAATGGAATGGGTCATGTCAATCAGATCATTCAACTAATGATGTGATCCCGTTAATCAAATAATTAACAACTCTTTGTCCATGGTTAGGAAACATAACCATCTTTGATTAACGAGCTAGTCAAGTAGAGGCATACTAGTGACACTCTGTTTGTCTATGTATTCACACATGTATTATGTTTCCGATTAATACAATTCTAGCATGAATAATAAACATTTATCATGAAATAAGGAAATAAATAATAACTTTATTATTGCCTCTAGGGCATATTTCCTTCAGTGGCCGGCGCCATTGAGGCTGCTGACTGTGTGGCAGGACATGGCAAGGGCCTGGGCAGCACATGGGAGAAAACTTGCGGATGTTTTAGCTTTTTTACCGTCTAACGATGTATTGGGTAAAATGTTATGCCACGTCAGCGAAAAATGAGACCTATCTGTCATAATCTTACTTAACAGCGCAAGATCCGCCGATCAGTGATTTTTGCAAAAATATTACCGTAGACGTGTTGTTTTCTGCAAAAAAAAATGTATTGTAGTGTTTTTCGCAAACCTAGCCTTCAAAGTGGTGGTTTTGTGCAATTTACTCCCAACCATCGGATCCGACCGAACTGACAAAGAGGAGGCTACAACACGAAGGCGTTGTCTTCAGATCTTACGAAGGTGAGGCTGCATGGAAGCTCTCCACACGACACCCGCATCCACCGCCGTCTCGTCGCCCACGCGACCGAGTGGAGGCGGCCCACAGCACCGGCACGCGTCGCCCGCCGCTAGGACGATGCCGCCCTCACCAGAAGAAGCCGCCGCCTCAAACGCTAGGTTCGAGCCCGAGCGGTGTCGCGGCCGATGGTCTCGCCCGCCACCCTCATCGACAGCCGCGCGGGGGACCCGGCGCCGGCGAGGGATGGGATCGAGCGGGAGGGGGTAGGCAGCCGTAGGGGTTGGTCACCCCGCGACGCACTTGAAAGGGCGACGCGAGGGAGCCATAGGGGTTGGTTGCCCCGCGACTCACGTGGAATCATATACTCCCTCTGCCCCATAATATAAGAGCGTTTTCAACACTAGTGTAGTGTCGAAAACGCTCTTATATTATGGGACGGAGGGACTAGTTGATTTCAATTATTGTTAGAAGACAAAGATATTTCAAAGACCTTCAGTAAAGTATTTAGTGTGCGGAGCTCATGATATCCTTCAAGAAAACCCCAGTTTTTAGCCTCCATGTTGATCAGCCATATATATGTCAGTTACTTATGTTAGAAAGACCACATAGCATGTAAATTACCTTTGTTTTATCCTGTCACTCTGCTATTTATTTTGATAGTAACATCTTACAACAAATGTATACAATTACCCTGTATATATAAATAGAATATCAGCATCCTGTCATATAGTTATACTGATAACTAGAGGAAGTTCTGTAGTGTGTTGCCTCAATCAAAGAGGATTGGCTGTCAGAGGCATCGTCTTGTCCATTCTCTTTTCTGTCAGCACATTATTTGGTTGATTTTGAAACAAAATAATTTGGTACTTCAACGTGATGCTAGCTTCAATGTTGGTTTGTATAAAAGATTATTTAGGCTCCAGAGGATTTCAGCCGTTAGTTTTTCACTTAAAATGATCACAATCGTCATTTAGGACCGTGGATCAAACTTTACTTCACCTTTTAAGGGGCACTTTTATTTACCATTTTTAGCATCACTCCAAGCTTTATTAATCAGTGATAGAGAATTTTGAAAAGCCCGGAGGCTCCAAAAACCAAACGTGTCTACCTGGAGCTAAATCAAGCAATAATCTAGCTATGGTATGGGCATCTTCATTATTTTTTGTGCCCTCAAGTGTATACACTACTTTATCTAAAGCCACGCCCATATCTCTAATTTCTCTAACTACAATAGCATTTTCGCGTAGAGACACTTCATGAATACCTCGGACCACACCAGAACTGTCCGTGGCAATAGGCATTGATCTAAAACCTGCATCTCCGGCTAAGCAAATTGCCTCCCTGCAAGCTATCGTTTCAATGGTAGGCTTGTCCAGAACGCCACTGATGACTAGGGCCGAAGCACCTTTTTCGACAAATGGTGGATTTTATTGACTCATAATGATGCATCAAGAGAATACAAAACACAACCAAAAGAAAAGAAAAAGAGTTGATATGGTTGGTTAGTGAACGAACCCACGCTCCATGCTAGTTTGGCTCCGGTCGTGTAGACATGGCCCTGGCCTACTTACTGCATGGAAACCCACAGGAAATTATGGACGCGGGCTTTCTCCGAGTAATAATCAATCGGCTGTATTGACATCCTCCTGGGGCCAGAGTTACAGATGTGTTTGTTCATTTCAAGTGTTCAGAGGGAAAGCAAACCCACCAGGATCAGGCCAACCCACAGCGTGGCCCGAACGACCCTGGTCTCGGCCCCTCAACTGTACACTGCAACTCTGACATGGGCTACGAGCCCAATAACCAGAACCGTATCAACTCTTCGGCCCTCCTCTAGGCTGGAGTGACAAGCGTGCACCACCACGCCCGGCCGACACGGTAGCTTTGACCCGCGTATTTCTGCTGGTGCTTGCCTCGACCGGTTGGCGGTGTGGGACTATTATTACAACCAAATCGAACCCCCCTATGGCCACGCGCGTTTATAGCTAATTACCTACGTTTGTGGTACATCATGCATGAATGAATGCATGCATGAAAATCAGTACAACAAATGAACTGCTATGCCTATGTACACCTTCTACGTACCCGTGTGCTGAGCGCCTTGGTCCAGCTCGTGTATTGTGTGGTGGGTGCGGGCACGGGCTGTCGGCGCGGTCTGAGATAGTGGTGACCATATGGTATGACCAAAGGAGAAAAAATGCCTCGTCCCCATACCCTGCCGCCACCGAGTTACTGCCGCGAGCAACCGGGGCAACCCTAGTTGTCGCTGGTCCGAGCTTCCTCACCTTCCCTCCCCGCTTCTCACTGCTGCCAGAGCGTGTTGACATGAGAAGACCGGCCGGCGTGGGCGGCGGCGGGGATATATCTCCCTTCCGTGTGTGTTGGGTGGCGCTGCCATGCCTCTTTCGGCCGGGGGGGGGGGGGGGGGGGGGGGGGGGGATGGTGCAGCGTGGGACGCGGTGGGCCTAGGTGAATTGGCGGTGGCGTGCAGGGCTTGTGGTACTGACAATGGCGCAGACTGAGTTCCTGAAGCCAGCGCGGGGTGGTGGGGGCGGCCTCCCTTCCTTTTTGGTCCTTGCCGGTGGCGTGCACAGCCTGGGGTGTGACAGTCGTGTTGCTCGATGCCCGCAGTGGCCACAAGGTCGCACTCAATGGCTCTGATCGGTGGTCATGCTCGGGCGGCTTTGATCTAGGCCCAGGCAGGTTAGGCTTGTGTCTCCAGGTAGGCGAGGATGGGCTCAATTTTGGTGGTGCGAGCAAGTGGCGAGCTGCTATCAAGGGGCATGGTGACTTTGGGATGGCGCCTGCGTGGCGGCCTACGGTAAGAGATAGCGGAGGCTAACACACCATGGGGAGCTGAAAGTGGAAATTTTTAGGGGCACGTACCTGCCAAGCCTTGACCGGCCGCTCCATTGCTTCACGATTCGTGAATGGTTAAATTCCACACGAGGTCACAGTAATTTTAAATATCAGTCATTGAAATTTACGAGTTTTTATCTGAAACTTGTGATTTTCTTGCTTGCTCTTACCAAGTTACATAGATAAAATTTGATGACATTTTTTTGTCGGTTGAAGGCACAAAAAATGTGATTTTATCGGTCGCTCGTACCAAGTCTTAAAAGTCGAAACTTAACATTTACTATTAGAATTCGTCAAAACATATTCAAAATGGATCTTATTTGAAAGCCCTCGTTGCGAGAAACACGAATATGAAAACATAACTTAATTTGGAATGTTCGTTTAAAAGATATAAAAAAAATTGGAAACCCAAAAATAAAAGCACGTGTGTGCCACAAATCCTTGACCGGGCTGAAAGTGCATTCAAGCAAAGGTGGATTTTGATAATTCATATCAACATATCTCAAAGAACTAATGATACTTCAAAGTTTATTTCAGAAAAAGTTCTTTTAGAAACAATATTGGAGAAAACTATTCTTTTGAGAATAGATGCAGTCACATAGACAACGATGATCTACAATATTTGGGAAGCGACTCCTCTGACGTGCGCTATGTGACATTGGGCCATTCACATGTGGACCATGTTACCAATGGGCCCACATGTCAGTGGCAGAACAGCAGGGTGCCGTACGTTAGAGGGTCCTCATCCCTATTTTTGTTGGGCCAGACCAACACCACTTAATGCACGCACGAACAATGGGATGTTTGCCTGTACATAGCGTAACCGCTCAAAATAACATTTCCAGTCACATTGGTTGTGGGCAAAGTGGTGTTGCAGGCCCGCACCATGTCCTGGATATTGCAGGCATGATAGCACGCGACAGCCCTCTCTCTCTCTCTCTCTCTCTCTCTCTCTCTCACACCACACACACACACACAAATTCAACTTTTATTTCACCTTAGCTAGATTAAATTACCCATGTCATTAAACTATAAGTTCATTTTTAAAATAATTTATATATTTGAATTCCTGGTTCCAAGACCTTTAAAACTAGACTAATCCTGGATACCTTCCAAACACGTTTTCAATTTTTCACATTCCATATGTGAAAAATAAATAAATCAATAGAAATATGTGAAACCTATTTAACCCAAATATGAAACTAAAATGTCAACTTGCGAAATTGATTATTTCAAAATGTGTAACGATTTATTTGAAGAGAGATAAATACGTTATTTAAATGTATACAATTCAAATAGATGTGAACTTTGTGAAACAAGACAGTGTATAGTGAAACGTAAGTTCTAAAAGTGAAAAACAATATGTAGCTGAAATGTCAACTTGTGAAACTTGTTAATCGAAAATGTGAAACAATGTATTTGAAAAGAGTGAAATATGTTATTTCAAAATGTGCAATTGAAATAGATGCGATTTTTATGAAACAAGCCAGCCAAAAGTGAAACGTAGGTTCTGAATTGTGATATAGTAAATAAAGAAAGTGAAAAATATAATGTATCATTGTGAAACTAATTATTTTGAAATGTGTGACAGTTTATTTCAAAAGTATGAAATAGGTTTGAAACAAGGCAGTGAATTGGCGGTGGGCCTAGGTGAATTGGCGGTGGCGTGCAGGGCTTGTGGTACTGACAATGGCGCGGATTGAGTTCCTGAAGCCAGCGCGGGGTGGTGGGGGCGGCCTCCCTTCCTTTTTGGTCCTTGCCGGTGGCGTGCACAGCCTGGGGTGTGACAGTCATGTTGCTCGATGCCCGCAGTGGCCACAAGGTCGCACTCAATGGCTCTGATCGGTGGTCATGCTCGGGCGGCTTTGATCTAGGCCCAGGCAGGTTAGGCTTGTGTCTCCAGGTAGGCGAGGATGGGCTCAATTTTGGTGGTGCGAGCAAGTGGCGAGCTGCTATCAAGGGGCATGGTGACTTTGGGATGGCGTCTGCGTGGCGGCCTACGGTAAGAGATAGCGGAGGCTAACACACCATGGGGAGCTGAAAGTGGAAATTTTTAGGGGCACGTACCTGCCAAGCCTTGACCGGCCGCTCCATTGCTTCACGATTCGTGAATGGTTAAATTCCACACGAGGTCACAGTAATTTTAAATATCAGTCATTGAAATTTACGAGTTTTTATCTGAAACTTGTGATTTTCTTGCTTGCTCTTACCAAGTTACATAGATAAAATTTGATGACATTTTTTTGTCGGTTGAAGGCACAAAAAATGTGATTTTATCGGTCGCTCGTACCAAGTCTTAAAAGTCGAAACTTAACATTTACTATTAGAATTCGTCAAAACATATTCAAAATGGATCTTATTTGAAAGCCCTCGTTGCGAGAAACACGAATATGAAAACATAACTTAATTTGGAATGTTCGTTTAAAAGATATAAAAAAAATTGGAAACCCAAAAATAAAAGCACGTGTGTGCCACAAATCCTTGACCGGGCTGAAAGTGCATTCAAGCAAAGGTGGATTTTGATAATTCATATCAACATATCTCAAAGAACTAATGATACTTCAAAGTTTATTTCAGAAAAAGTTCTTTTAGAAACAATATTGGAGAAAACTATTCTTTTGAGAATAGATGCAGTCACATAGACAACGATGATCTACAATATTTGGGAAGCGACTCCTCTGACGTGCGCTATGTGACATTGGGCCATTCACATGTGGACCATGTTACCAATGGGCCCACATGTCAGTGGCAGAACAGCAGGGTGCCGTACGTTAGAGGGTCCTCATCCCTATTTTTGTTGGGCCAGACCAACACCACTTAATGCACGCACGAACAATGGGATGTTTGCCTGTACATAGCGTAACCGCTCAAAATAACATTTCCAGTCACATTGGTTGTGGGCAAAGTGGTGTTGCAGGCCCGCACCATGTCCTGGATATTGCAGGCATGATAGCATGCGACAGCCCTCTCTCTCTCTCTCTCTCTCTCTCTCTCTCTCACACACACACACACACACAAATTCAACTTTTATTTCACCTTAGCTAGATTAAATTACCCATGTCATTAAACTATAAGTTCATTTTTAAAATAATTTATATATTTGAATTCCTGGTTCCAAGACCTTTAAAACTAGACTAATCCTGGATACCTTCCAAACACGTTTTCAATTTTTCACATTCCATATGTGAAAAATAAATAAATCAATAGAAATATGTGAAACCTATTTAACCCAAATATGAAACTAAAATGTCAACTTGCGAAATTGATTATTTCAAAATGTGTAACGATTTATTTGAAGAGAGATAAATACGTTATTTAAATGTATACAATTCAAATAGATGTGAACTTTGTGAAACAAGACAGTGTATAGTGAAACGTAAGTTCTAAAAGTGAAAAACAATATGTAGCTGAAATGTCAACTTGTGAAACTTGTTAATCGAAAATGTGAAACAATGTATTTGAAAAGAGTGAAATATGTTATTTCAAAATGTGCAATTGAAATAGATGCGATTTTTATGAAACAAGCCAGCCAAAAGTGAAACGTAGGTTCTGAATTGTGATATAGTAAATAAAGAAAGTGAAAAATATAATGTATCATTGTGAAACTAATTATTTTGAAATGTGTGACAGTTTGTTTCAAAAGTATGAAATAGGTTTGAAACAAGGCAGTGAAACATGAAATGTAGTTTTTGTATTGTGAAATAGTAACCACACAAAGTGAAATTGCAATGTATCATTGTGGAATAGATTGTTTCCAAATGTGAAATAGGTTATATTAAAAACTGTGCAATTGAAATATACGGAACTTTCGTGAAACAAGGCAATGGAAAGTGAAATATGGATTTTGAAATCTGAAATAGTAACTACAAATGCTGAGGATATCGCTTATCGTTAGCATCTCGGTCAGCTAGGGATTAGAGATTAATCCGAAATTAGCCGATTAATCAATTTTATCGATCGACTATTAATCGGCTGTTTTTTTTGCAGATCTCAGGTTCCCAACACTAAAATATGCTATATTCAACACCAAAATAATATTGGACAGAAGTGTTAGCTTGATTCCTAGCCTTTGAATCCGCTTACAGTGACAAACAAAATAGGATAATTGTACATATTCCAAAACAAGGTCGATAAAACACAAATAAACATAGTTTTTGCAAACATAATGTTTGGAATAGGCCCGATTTATCGGTAGATTTTTGATAAATCACTTGTCAGAGTGATAAATCGGCCCAAACAATAAACGGTGAAGATAAGGCATAATCTTATCGGTCACCCCATGAGTAGCGATAAATCGCTGAATCGGAAGATTTATTGAGCAGTGGTAATTATAGAAAGTGAAATAGCAATGTATCATTGTGAAACTGATTATTTAGGAATGTGAAGTATACGTTTGAATGTAAATGTTGTTGAAAAATATTCAAGATTGGTCTCATTTTAAAGATTTTGGCACAAGGAGTTCAAATATAAAAAAGTTTAAAAAATGAACATATGGTATAAAAGGTATGAATGTTTTAAATTAGCCAAGGTGAAAGAAAAGGTATATTTTCTTGTGTGGGAGAAGAGAGAGAGAGTGGGTTTTGCAAGTGAAGTATTGTGGTGGGCTAGCCATTGGAATACAAAATACTAGTTCATAAGCATGGGAAAACCTTGAGGTGTCACTAGCTGATTGGGCAAGCAGTTGTCAGTAGGTAGCGTTAACGCGCAATTTTTTGCTTTGCAATGCGAACCCAAAAACCTCACCCTCCTAGCTGCTAGCTCTTCGTTCCCAAACTGAAAAAGGAATCACGGAGGTGGCTGGCTACCGGTCTCCATTCCGAGAGATGCTGCTCCGCTTCCCTGCACATTTGTCGTCCCTCCCACATGCCTTCGCCATCTGCAAGCGTTGGTAAGCTGGCGACCGAATATAATTCGAGGTTGTGTGAATTCACCGAAGAATTGGGTCTGATTCCTTACATCAACATCATCTGCCTCGTTGACATGAGCCTCAATGCCTCAAGTGTCCTTGCAGCAATAAGCAAAATAATCAATGTGGCAAGGCTATTGAGGCGGATAGGCTGCATGTCAAGAAAAATAAATTATCGGGGATGAACTATTTAGGTATTATAGATTTGGGTGCTCTTTTTCGTGGTGTAAGCTCTGATAGCTGCATGAAATCTCTGAGACAGCTCCTAGAGTGCACAATTTTATGTCTTGAATAAACATGATAGGAGAATAAGTCAATTATTTCACACATAAACTTCCACCACCAATCAATGGCTATAGATATTGCGTGATAGAGTATGTGATTATTCTTTTTTTTTCTTTTGAAAAACGAGCACTGAATCCACGCTGTAGTGATGAATCCAAAACAAAGTTAACACAACAAAGAGCTTGCCCGAGACATCTATCCGTGCTATAATTAGTCGCTGGCAAGATAAATTTAGTCATCGACTCGCTGCCTAAGGTAAAAGTACTCCTCGTACTGTAGTTTGGTTGGGCTCCGGCTTGAGCAACATTGTTGAACTGGTACAGGCTGATTTACCTTCTTACACCCCCCCCCCCCCCACCCCCCCCAAAAAAAACACAAAAAACAAAAACAAAGAGCTTGCCTGAGCATTTGCGCGGGCCACTTTGCTTGTCCGAAAGAAAAAAAGCAACTAGATGTCCCGAACAGATCCAAATTAGACGGCACAACTATCTGATCAACACAGCTTATCTTATTCATTCATCGATGCAATTAAACTAGCGTTACAGCGCAACAACCTGAAAGATAAAAAAGAGAAGAGACGAAAAGAAAAGAAAGAGCAAGCACAACAGGTGAACAACACTAGTACAGCAATTCACTCTGTCCATTAGTAGCCCACCGGCCGGCCGGCTCGCTTCATTCGATTCACCATGCATCACTCGGCGCATGCTGGCTGCATGGACATCCAAGCGGCGGACGTCGGCGGCGACGCCTAGTTACTGCTAGAGATGTGGCCGTTGCGGCCAACCTTGGTGCACCTGGGCGCGGGGCCGCCAAAGTAACTGTCGTGGCAGTAGTAGCCGTACCGGCCAGATGGAGTCACCACCCTCTCGCAGTCCTCGCAGGTGGCGGGGCAGTGCTCGAAGTCGTCCAGGCAGCGGCAGCTCCGCAGGATAGACCCGCCGCACCTCTCGTGGTCGCAGCAGCTCGGCCGCCCCATACCCGGCGGCAACCCCGCCGTCACTCTCCCGGCGCCATCGGCCCCTAGACCTGCACGCACCCATTATATCCGTATCTATACAAATCTAAAACAAGTAATATGGATCAAAGGGAGTAGTAAAATGCCCAGGGGTGAACTATCTTGTCGATCGAATAGTGCGGAAGTCACGTACCATGGGTCGGGAGACGAATAATGGTGTCTTCGGCGACGGCAGCGGAGAGGCGCCCGACCAGGGAAAGCGCCAGCAGGGTGGCAACAATGTATGTCCTCATGGCCACCGGCTGCTCAGTCAGCTAGCTCTTGCTCTTGGGTGAATGAAACCTCCAGGCACCGGTCCCGTATTTATAGCCCCGGCAGCACTTCATGTCAACAAGTACTCCCAAGCGTTGATCTTTTGTTTTTTGTTTTCAGAATCCCGTAGAGCGTTGAATTTGAACACCATGGTGCATCATGTATAGGGGCGCGTAGGATTTCATCATGTGCGTTGCTCCCAAAACGTGCAGCGAATCAGGAATGCACGTGAACGCGTCGGGGCGTGCAAGCATCTCGTACGTGGCCTGCACCTGCACGCATACATATACGATGATGGTGGCGTGCATGCTTGCCTTTGCCACCGACGGATCAGTACACTAGTACACTTCTGAGTTTTAACTCGATGATCACTCCTACCTATGCACTAGTTAACCAAAGAAATCATCCAAGAATCGGAGTCCATGGGCGGCAAAAGCGGATCGGGTCGCATTCGCATCATACCTCCAGCGTGATTCCGTTTTGAGAAACACAGGCCAGTCAGCTCGATAGCGGATTTTTTTCTCGACAAAGGACATATTTCCATCCCGTGGATATATAGAGGTGATACAGCCATAGAAAGCGAATGTCTGGGCTACTGTACAACACAATGCACACAACCAACTCCAACACAACCAAAGGAAATGCCCTTGCAGCACTAATACAAAGCCCATCCTAATATGGGGTAGATGCTCTGCGGAGATTACACATCATCCAAGATGGGACAAAACCTCCCTGGTCATACGCTCAAGCTGGGTTAGACGCCGTCGTAAAAAAAGGTCTCTATCTTCCGCGAACCGCCTCATATAAGGACTTGACAGAAAACCTAGCATTCTGATGCAAGTTTCATCAACACTCACCCAATCAGTTTGACAGCTGAATGAGCTTCACACATGTGATGTGAGTAATTTATTATTCCATGCTGCGTGGCTATGCCCTATTGGGTCCCTACTGAATGGAATATTAGGGTTTGCTTGGCCCAAGACTAGTGCAATTGTGACAAATTTATCTCTAACAATCTGATGTAGAATTGCGTAACCAAGCCACTATATCTGGGGAAGTTTACGCCCTCATGTTTACCCACTTGTTTGAAAGCAACTTGAGAACATGTGGGATGAGGACACGTGCATTAGTTTGGGCTACTGTGGGGTACAAATTCATGGTGACTGTAGTTTTTCGTTGTAAATTTTGTCAACGTGATTCGCGTTTTTGTGTGTGTGTTGGGTGGCTCTACCACTTTACGCTGGATTTGCTCCACCGGTTTGCTATTGGTCCAATGTGTTTTGAACGACGTGTTTTGATTGGCTTGCATGTGTAGGCTGGGGCCGGTGTTCGATTTAACCACGTTCCTACGATTGGATCTGCATACTTATCCCTGGCCATCACTTTGTTTTTTCCCTCCTTATTTCCTTTCTCTTGCATGTGTGCGTGTGTCAAACGGACCTCTCTCGGCAGGTGGGCCTGTCTTTTCTCGCATATTCTGTTGAGAGTGCCACATTAGCGTCCGGTTTGCAATTTTGCTTTCATTCGTAACATGTGTGTCATTGGTCTGCATGTATAGGTTGTTGCCGCTTTGGCTGCGTGTTCTGGGCGTCTCGCGTCGGGTTGCTTTTGTCCGAGCTCCTATAAATATGGGCTTTCCCTGCTGCTGCTCCTTCAACTCGGCCGCGTGGTCATCGCCCAGTTCCACCTTATTCCTGGCCTTTGTGGCGTCCCTGGGCACGCTGTCGCTCTTCGTCGCCACGGTCACCTAGGCCGGCGGCATCTCCGGCTGGTCCACGGGCGACGGCGCGCCTGTCGACTCTGGGGGCTCACTCCGCCTGTCGTCCATCGGCGACCGGCAGCTGCTCAACGGCTCCAGTGTCGTGCTCTAGTCATCCGGCACCGTCGTCGCCCTCCAAGAGTGGCAACCTCGTGCTCAAGAACTCCGTGGCGGGCGTACTGTGGCAGTCCTTCGACCACCCCACGGGCAGTATGGTCATGTCACAGACCTTTGCCTCCGGCATGAACCTCAAATCCGGCCCCTACGTCTTCATCGTTGACAAGGCCACCGGCAACCTAACGCTCAGGTGGGCCATTGCTGGCTCCGCCACCGTCGCCTACTTCAACAAGGGCTACAATTCCACCTTCACCGCCAACAAGACGCTCAGCTTCCCGACGCTCAAAAATCAAGACGCAGACGAACGCATCGTCTCTCTCACCGACAACATGCTCTCCTCCTCCATTGTCGTTGCCTACAACAGCAACTACGGTGAGAGTGGCGACATGCTGTGGTTCGTGTGCCTTGACACGGACGGCAACTTCGGCGCTTACTACGCCGGTGCGCCAGTGGCACGGCGACCGAGCAGTGATCGGCGGTGGCGGACCAGTGTGTGGTGTTCGGCTACTGCGGTAACATGGGCGTGTGCTGCTCCTCTCCCTCTCCTACACCGTTCAGCGTTGCCTTCTCTAGAATCTACACGCCACGCACCGCCTAGATCATCGCGGGGAACACATCCATCTAGAGACAACAAGTTTCTTCCAGGCCAACCTTGGCGGCCTCCGACGACTGGCCAGATCCAAGCGATGTGGGTTGCGCTGGCGAGGCTCTTTCGCTCGCGTCCTCTCCTCTGCCCAGTGTCGGTCTAGGGGTCTCGCTGCAAAACTGACATCGCCCCGTGCACACCTCGCACCACTACCATGTCGCCTTTGTTTCTAGCTCCTCCATCGCCTACGATGGTATATGGGGTTCCTATGTGGCAGCGTGACGGCCATGCTGAAGGCTGCGCGCTCTGCGGGTCTGGAATACGCTTGCCACGTCAGAGGTAGCAGGGCTGTGGGAGAGCACCGTCGCTAGGTTCAACGGCGCGATGGATCACGGGACGGTGGATGTGCTTCACGGCTCACCTGCCGCACGCACTGTCGGTGGTACGTAATGCTCACTCTAACAATTGTGAGTTGGGACATGTATGTGCACGGCAAGTTTGCTGAACTGGAGTCGCTAAGAACAGCGAGAAACAAGGAGCACGTCATGATGCTGCCGCCAAGCACAGATCGCTGAAGGTGAATGGCCATGTTGACCACGTGGTGTGGGGTCTTGTGGCTGTTGGGCCACGGCCGCGCGGTCACGCCGACGTGTGTCCTGCCCAAAGACGTGGGTGATAAGGGGAAAGTATCTAGTGCTCCCAGGCCTAGGGTGGTCCCGGTGCTTCGATGCGAATTTTTTTTAAAGTGTTCAAAAAATTCTGAAAAATGCAGCACATCGACGGAACATCGATGTCTCTTGTCACAAAATTTCAAATCAAAATTCGAAACATTGCTCGAGATACAAAAATGACAAATTTGACATCAATGTGAAAATTCAAAACATTTTCAGAATTTTTTGAACATTTTAAAAATGTTTTTCGGACATTTGGAGCACCGGGAGCACCCCAAGTCTGGAAGCACTAGATACTTTCCCGGGTGATGAGATGATATTGTTGCTTCGCTGACATACTTATACTGTAAATCGTTATAAAAAAATACGCATACTGTAGATCTGTCATCAAAAAACAAAGTGATACTGAGCAAATTAGTCTCTTCATAATTATGAAGTGGTGTGGTGCGCATGCCCTTTGTTTTTCTGGTTTACCAGCGGTGGATTTGTACAAATAGATAATACGTACTAATTTTATAGAGCTACTTCTTGCTGAACATCCCCCTGTATATCTCTGACTAGCTATTTAGCTCTCCATTCAGAAATCAGTTGAGGAAGTTTTATGTAGATACGCGGGACTCTATAAATTAGATTATGGGACTTTCCCTCTGCATGATTTTATGGTTAGCATTTATGCCACTTTGTCCTCATGCTATGTTTGTATTTAGAAATTGGACATGTTTAATGATTTTATGTTCTCTTCTTGGTTTTTGTACAAGATCGGAACACGTATTTTAGAACGGAAGGAGTAGTTCTAATTGATGCATAATAGTACTATATGGTAGTTGTACTTCTGTTCAAAAAATTGTACGTGATTCATAAAAAAAAATGTAAGTGGCATGTGGATGTACGCTTTGTTTACACCATGTCTTATCCTGAATGGGTTGGCTTCTGGTTTCGAGGATTATTTTCCAGCTCCGCCTAAAGATTAGGAAACAAAAAAATAGTCATTTAACATTTTGATTGAAACTGTTACTGGACTTTTTTGGACATTTTTTGTTATTTTTGTAAGTTACCAACATTGCTATATCTTCATCTTCGTTTTAAATATTAGAAAAGGTAATATCACTAGGAGTTATAGAACTTATGATGGATATTCAGTTTGGTGCTAGAACTTTAAAAATACGGATTTGTGATATCTAACTTTATGATGGCTTCAAATACAATGCTTTCTATCCTACCTAAAATCTAAAAAGTGCATACCCACTGTTTGGGTGAACCGAGCGGCCGGCTCCTGGCCACTCGATCCCGCGCGGACATAGTCCAGGTGCCATATGGGCTGAATCATATGGACTGGTTTTGGATTGTTGCTCTTTAAAATAGTGGGCCAGGAAATATAATTAGAAGGAAAAGTAGTACGTGATGTGCATTCTCTCTCTCCGCATGTGACTGATTTAACTACCTTCCTCAAAAATTAAAAAAGTCATATTTTTCGAACCTTGCATCGGAATTCAGATTCGTTTTCACCTTTGGACTCCTCACATCGACAGCTTTAAAACTAGATCACGCATAGGTATGTTTTGATGAAATTTTTTTGATGCCAACTTTGGAGCTATATGATGCAACTTTAGCACTGTGTTGTGCAACTTTAGTACCACATGTTGCAACTATTTTCAAAATAAAATTTTAGAGCTGGATAATCCAACTTCCTATGAGGTTGCAACGTAGCAACCATGACAACTTGATTTGCAACTAGTCTACTGTCGTGGCCAACTACCTAGTTGTAGATGTGCAACCATCGTCCCTACTTGTAATGTAGTCTACTTGCACACACATTGATGTTTAGTTGACAGGAAGACTAGTTGCATACACATATGTTCAATTGACTTTTAATGTAGTCTAGTTGCATACACATTGATGTTTAGTTGGCTCGTAATGTAGTCTAGTTGCATACACATTGATGTTTAATTGGCTTGTAATATAGTCTAGTTGCACACACATTGATGTTTAGTTGACTTGTAATATAGTCTAGTTATACAAACAAAGATATTTAGTTGGCAGGAAGACTAGTTGCACACACAATGATGTTTAGTTGGCAGGAAGACTAGTTGCACACATATATGCTCAGTTGGCTTGTAATGTAGTCTAGTTGCACACACATTGATGTTTAGTTGGCAGGACACTAGTTGCACACACACATATGCACAATCGACGCGGCAATGTAGTCTAATTGTACACACATTGATATTTAGTTTGCAGGACTAGTTACACACATATATGCTCAGTTGGCGCGGGAATGTAGTCTAGTTGCACACATATTGATGTTTAGTTGGCAAGAAGACTAGTTTGTCGAAACATCCCCATGCAGGATCTACTTTTGAAGAGCACGTCGCGAGGGTTTCAACAGTGAAAACGAATCTGAATTTCGACACGCGGTTTAGAAGATATGTCTTTTATAATTTTAAAAGCTAAAAATTAATGCACAAGAAACGAACATGAGAAACATTAATGCAGTGACATGCAGACATCCATCACGTGAGAAGAAACCACATAGAAAGTGATTAATTAGCAGTGTCCTTTTTAGCCACAAGGATAATTACGCGCAATATTTGGCAAAAAAAAACAGCAAGCCGCCTAGGAGCGCTAGCGGGCACCCAGCCGCCCGCTAGACGCGTCCTCTATCCTATCCTGTCTCGATGGCATGCCAGTGTGGCAGTGGCCCACACGTCACTACTGGGAGTAAAAAGAAATCAGATAACTCCCTGGATTATATAATTACACAGAATAGCACATGCGGGTCCTTCCTGTTAGCAAACAGTATAATAGGAAAATTATACACATATAGAAATAGAACATCATACCTCCAGTAGCAATGCTAGACGCATAATAAACGTTCAATTCGGTGACTACTGCCTATATATCCTTTTTGTACAGACAGTGGGCTAGCTAGTTGAAATGGACTATTGTCTGTGCAGCCCATTTTGCACCTTTGTTTATTTTCAGAAATTTGTACTCCTCCATTCCTAAATATAAGTTTTTATGAAGATTTCAATATAAACTACATACGGATGTATATAGACATATTTTAGAGTGTAGATTCACTCCTTTTGCTCTGTGTGTAGTCTGTATTGGGATGAGATAGTATGTAAATTATTATCAGGAATAGAAATAAGTTCTAAATATTCGTGTCTTATAAGTATTATATATATATATGTTTTATAGTTTAGAGTAATACAAATGTGTGTAAGCTTTATATTCACAAATATTAAATTATTAATACAAACATTTATGTCTAACACACAAATAATTGTAGTTGAGATTTTAAATTATGGATATGTTTAATTATATGAACATTAATCTACACAAATGTGCTGACAATCATTAATTTTTTATATGATTAAAATAATAATTTCTAAAATTAAATGTTTACAAATATGTGTATTATTTTAAATTATAATACATTTCTTAACTGATAAATATTGTATTGGATATACAAATATTTTTAGAATAATAGATGAACCATTCAAGCGAAAAGTGCTTCCAACTTCTTATCACTGTGTGTCTGTATCTCCATGTACAGCCCGGTATGTAGGGGGTGAGCTGTATATGGTTTCAGTAAGCAGTTCTTGTTAGAGGTGTATCAATATTAATCGTTCTACTTGTGTCCATGCATTTGAATGGTCGTAATAAGTCAACTTTTTTGTCATCTTCAACCTTTTTATGTATCGTTATGCCTCTCTTTAATTGTTAGCGAATGACTATTTATTACTCTATTGTTTGGACCATAGTCTACATAGTCGTGACTGGTCGATGAGCGCGGCGTGTCGCCGCGCGGGCTAAGCTAGTATTGCACCATAACTAGGGAGGATTGCTACTTCTGAGCTGCATTGTGATTTTCCCGAAGAGAAAGGGTGAAGCAATATAGTAGCGGATAGTATTTCCCTCAGTGAGAACCAAAGTTATCAAACCAATAGAAGAACCAAGCAAATGCCTAGTAAGTAGTACCGACACACACAAAAGCAAATACTTGCACTCAACGCAGGGAAAAGGGTTGTCAATTGTCAATCCCCTTGAACTTGTTACATGCAAGGATTAAATCCAGTAATGATAAATAGATAAATTGAAAAGTATGATAAAAAAGAGTAAAATTGCAGCAAGGTGTTTTTGGTTTTACCAATATGAGTTAATTAACCAGAGGACCATAGTTTTTACTAGAGGTTTCTCTCTCGAAACATAGTATATGGTGGGTAGACAAATTACTGTTGGGAAATTGATAGAAAAGCGCAGACTTATGACGATATTCATGGGAATGATCATGTATATAGGTATCACGTCTGTGACAAGTAGACCGAAACGATTCTGCATCTACGATTATCACTCCACCAATCGACCGACTCCTGCCTGCATTTATGGTATTAAGTTCATGACAAACAAAATAGCACTTTAAGCATGATGACATGATGAAGACGGAATAAATCCATGCAATATGATTAAACCCCATCAAAAATATATTGGAAAATGCCCAGGGACCATGTGGTAATTTCCATTTTTTATAGGGGTTCTTCTATTGCTGGAAAGTTTAATGGATTGAGGTGTTGTTTCACAACAAAGAGAAAATGTCGTAAACTATTATTATTAGTAGAACGTCTGTGGGTTTCAACGGGCTTCTAAAAAATAAGATGCTACTCACCAAGCTCAAATAACCAAGGACATTGGCATATCAGCTTGCACATCTTTTGTCTTGCAAATCAGCTAACAGACGTCATATTCTCAAACACAATCATGTTATTGACAACTCAAAAGAAAATACTCCCTCTGATTCTTTTTTCTTTGCGTATAACTTTGCCCGTTTCTTCCTAATTAGTCTGCGTACTACCTTTTGCTGGCGACTGTTTTCATCTATACCCTGCACCTATCGCGTACGCATTCATTACTTTGGCAGCAGCACCGGTGCTCCAACCAATCAGAGTGGCATGCAAACGGGCCCATGGCGCATGCATGCGGGAGAAAGAAGCAGATTGAGGCGGCCACCCGATCTGTTGTATGCAATGATTAAACAAATTGTGCTCTCTCCGTGCGTGCACAGGGACAAACTCGTCCAAAATATACACAGTGAGGACCTCCTTGGTATCTCTGCTTCACCTTATGCTCAGAGAAATAAGGATCGGAGGGAGTATGCTTGTAGTTGGAATGGGTTGTGTATTATTCAGTCATCTAGGCACGATCTAAATCCATAACATCACAAATACAATCCCAAATTTTACAGAACTTATTCGCACAATCCCCAACACTCGAATCCCTTAATCCCATGTCCCTCCTCTGCCAGCGACGACCCACCTCCGCTACTATTCTTCTTCTTCCTCTCCGCCCGCCTCTACCTTTTATACATCGACCGTGTCACCATCCTTCTAAACCATGCCACCATCGCCGGTGCTTACGACCTCGCACTCCCGCACTTGAGTTCGTTAACCCGTTGCCTCTCCACCATCGGTGATGACCCACTTGTACTACTATTATTCTTCTTCTGTCTGCCACCACTAATTTTATCTTTGTCCACCCTATCGACCCGCCCACCTCTCCCTACCTAGCCACCTGACCGTCATTAGGGTTTAGCAAGTGTTGTCATGTTCTATCTCGTCGCCCCCTGCCTGAGTCGCCGCCTCTGTCGTTGGCCATACCTCTAAACCTTGCCACCATCTCTGGCACCCGTGACCTCCAGACCCCACACTTGACTTCGTTAACCCTAGTCTGTCCTTCACACTTGATGTGGCAAGCCACATCATCTTCACATAGCGATGACTTGACAAATCGTCTGCAACCTCTCATTCACTGAGTCGTGTATTCACTTAGCTTCACAAACGTAATATATATGCATCCTTGCCATGCAGTTAGAAACTATAGATTGCCAAACGACTTGTTCTTGTGCTCACCTTCGACTACAGTATGATCAACCAGAACTTGACTACTATATCTCACAACACCTCCACTATAATAAACTATCCTCCATCAATGCTAAAAAAATGAAACTGGAGGTAGATCAAACCAGGGAAAAAGATAAATTTGCAGCAGCAACACTGCTAAAAATAACTAATTAATAGAAGACCAAAAGAAAGAGTAGCATGGTATGTTCCAAATTGTTTTGAGAAAACAAACGCATACCCATCTGCGGTTAAAATAGAACTTTACAACCAGGCAGCAAGCCTGGTAAGCTATCTCAAAAAAAAAAATAGAACTTTACAAGGTCCAACTTTAAATGCTGATAGCAGATTTCAGACTTGCTTTGTGAGAAGTGATATGGCTATCTGGGATAGAATTCTTTATATTTTGATTCAGGCATTGTTGTTGGCACATGCTTTGTTGCTTTGTGAGAAGTGATCTGCCACCAAAGATTGAATTCTTTTTACATGCAGACACCATCTATCTTTCTACATAATAAAAGTCAATTGACAAATACACAGAGTTGCTACTAGGCATACGCCTTCATTCACTAATAATTATTTACTTATCATGCTCTAGTGTAGACTATAGTTTTAAATAGCACACTATCACGGCGCTATAGTGTTTGGATGGGCATCTCGCCCCTTGGTGGAGACATTGTTAGGCAATATTCGAAAACATACATAATGGCATAGTAAAGATATTGTGTTTGCCTTATATAAATCATAGTGAAGCCATCCGAGATAATGGATAAAATATTTAGGCACAACTGCACATGACACCATGTAGATATGCTAATAAGTGGTAACAGGCTGCCAGCAGGTAGAGAAGCGCGGTTCACAACGGGCGTGCGGGAGCGGCGCACAAAGAAGCACGAGTGCAGTGGCCGCTGGTGTTTGGATATGTGCGGACAACATAATGGATTCACACAAGTCGCTATTGTGGTCAAGATCTCATCCGCATTCTTTCCCTCGGGAGAGATTTGCTGCACTTGATGGACGACGATAGAGTCTCGATCCGAACGAATTAAAGAAAATACCAGATTGGAGAAGAAAAAAATGAATGTGGAAGGTGAAGGGAAAAAAACCAACGGCAGGCGGGAGGAAAGAAAACCATTGTGATAGGGTGGTGGTGGGAGGTGAGGTGAAACTTAACCGATGGGACGAAACTACAACGTGACTACTTCTTTTCTAAAAGGTGGATATAACCCCGGCCTCTATATCTAGACGATGCATGCAGCCATTTTATTAATTATTCATAAAGACCATATAAAGCAATACATCAGTACGCCTGCAGCCACCATCTGCTACTCCTATTTCCTTGATGAATGTGTGCCAACTGTCCGAGCCTAATACCAAACCGATATCGCACCAAAACCTAACATCTAAAACCGGATTCCCCATCCCAACCACATACCAGGACTGGGTCACACCGGTCTGGCACACTCTCAGAGACTGCCGCCGCCATTTTCCACCGGTCCTTCTCCAAAGCAGGAACTGACACATCGACCTTGCCTGGCCTGCCGTCGATGCCACCACGGCGCCAGACAACTCCACCATCTTGCACCTATCCGTCCACACGCACCCGTCGCCGATCGTCCGAAGCGCCAAGCCACCGGGATCCGCCGCCGGCCTTGCGACAGATGTAATACCGCACCTCATCTTGTCCCCTCTGGCCAGCACTTACTCCAAAACGATGCCCACAGGAGGGACAATGGCATCGAAGGTGCCATCATCGTCCGTTCCAGTAGACCTAGATTTAGGGTTCCCCCCAGAATATCACGAGTAGGGTGCCACGACCTGCAACAACGATGCCTCGAGAAGAGAACGACATCACAGACACCGCCAACGTCCGCCATGACCATAGTCGGCGCGATTTTTAGCGGAAGTCGCGTCCCCCGATCTCGCAAGTGGGTGGAGGCGAACGGAGCCTTGCCGTGAAGACGAGTGCCACCGTCGGCACGCCGACAGGGAGCCTTCAGCCTCCCCTCACCGGTCCTCCTCGCGCCACCGGCTGGCCAAGGCCATACCCTGACGGATCTGGGCAGGATGCCAGATCCGCAGCCTTCGATGCCACCGATCTACAGGCAGCCGCCCCGTCGCTAAATGGAGCGCCGCCACCGCCACCACCAAATCTCAGGTCACCGCCGGCCTTGGAGGCTTCGCAACGGCGCCGCCCTGACTGCCGCCCCCGGCCTCCTCGCATGCAACGCCTCCTCCGCCCACAGGAGATGTCGTGACACCCGACCACCCTGGATCTGCGCCGGTCCCGCCGCCACTGCGGCCCGTGCCGGCGGCAACGGCGGTTGGGGAGGGCACGAGGGGAGTTGGCGGCTAGGGTTTGGGGCTACTGGCCTACCAACTCCCCCTTAGGAGTAGAGATGAGCCCCAAAGCAACTACTCCCTCCGTTCCTAAATATTTATCTTTCCAGAGATTTCAACAAGTGACTACATACGAAGCAAAATGAGTGAATCTATACTCTAAAATATGTCTATATACATCCGTATGTGGTAGTCCATTTGAAATCTATAAAATGACTTATATTTAGAAACACAGGGAATAAAATACATGTTTGGCTTTTTAGCCTCCAAAAGATAGCTCGCATCTGTTCAACAAGCGCATCACAATAGTTTTAATCTTTGTTTAGTTTTGGCAGAATATTTGGGATCTTATATCAGCAAGAAATTTCGGATATTTGGATATTTGGCAGAATTTCTAGTTAACAAACTATAAATGGGCAATAGAGAGATATTTGGATAAACCTCCCCTTTTCCTTGCAAAAAAGATAGAGAGATATTTTGGGGAAAAATCATTTGCGCCATTAGAAAAGCTAACAACATTTGTGCTGGTTTTGCCCAAGAACATTTACTGCATAATGGTGAAGACATTGTGCCTGAAGGTGCCGCTGTCATCACCGGAGCCGGGTAAAACTTCTTGTAGTAGACAGTTGGAAAGTTGTCGTGCTCAGACCCCATAGGACCAACGCAGTAGAACAACAACCACCGCTGATGAAGTGTAGCGTAGATCAGAAGGATTCAACCTGAAGACACATGGAAATAGATGAACGACCTTTATTCCATCTTCAGGGAGCCGCCGCCATCTCGCCTTTCTAAGCAAGACACAAACCATACCAAAATTTGAAGAAAGATCTAAAAACGGAGCCCTCCCACCTGCAAGGGCCGGGATCCACTCCACCCCCATGGACCTAAGGCCACCGGAGACGAGGCGAACCAACACTGGCGCCGGCGGGAGGCAAGAAACCCTAGCTTTTTAGGGGAGGCAGCCACTGGCAGGGGACCCTAGCTTTTCACACTCTGTGTTTTTATCCAACTGCATTATTGATAATAATAACAGATCAACCTAAGAGTATATTACAGTCACCAGGTGCAGAACGTCGCGCGTACCCTGCCAACCTCTCCGATCCCTTCCTCCGGGAGTGGGTCAAGCCTGACTACAAGCCAATCATCACCACCAACCAGGACATCAACGCGAACGCGTTCCGCGATCCCACGATTGTGTGGTACGGGCCTGACGGGTACGTAATTTTTTTACTGGGGGGGGGGGGGGGGGGGGGGGGTGGGGGGGGGGGGGGGGGCGATGCCCCCCCCCCCCTTCCCGCTAATCACACACAGCTCCGCCTCTGACATTGAAAGAAGTATTTCTTTTTAATGTATGAAGTCACTGACATCTATCATGCATGGTTACAAACTACTATATACCGTGTCCCCTAAAAACAGAAACTATATACTGTGATGTGATATACACGTAGACATTGTATGTTGTATGTACATGATACATGTGAATTATGTGCAGACATTGGAGGTTGGTGGTGGGCAGCAAGGAGAACATGAGCGGGGTTGTGGTGCTGTATCAGGGCTGAGACTTCAAGAAGTGGGCCAAGGAACACCGCTCGTTGCACGGAGGGCTCACAGGAATGTGGAAATGCCCGGATTTTTACCCTATGGTGGTGGCTGGAGGCAGCCAGCACCACCGGAGCGGCGTGGACACCATGGAGTTGCACGACCGCACTGTTACCGAGGAGGTCAAGTATGTGCTCAAGGTGAGTCTAGACTTGACACGGTACAAGTACTACACTGTCGGCACCTACGACCATGACAAGGATAGGTACACCCCCGACCCTACCTTCCCAGACAACAACTACGGCCTCCGCTACGACTACGGTGACTTCTACGCCTTCAAGTCCTTCTTCG
Source organism: Triticum urartu (assembly GCF_003073215.2). Taxonomy (NCBI): domain Eukaryota; kingdom Viridiplantae; phylum Streptophyta; class Magnoliopsida; order Poales; family Poaceae; genus Triticum; species Triticum urartu. The sequence continues at coordinate 7,009,108 of NC_053024.1, forward strand.
ACCTGGCAAAGAAGCGTCGCGTGCTCTCGGGCTGGGCAAACGAGTCCGACACCATTCCTGATGACTGCCACAATGCTGGGCCGACATCCAGGTAACTAGCTACGGTTCCACATGAACAAAATGTCTTTTGCTAGTATGTTTTCTACCGTACGTGCTGAGATCCAAACGTATTATTGTTGCTGAATTTTTCAGGTGACACCGAGGAGGAGGTCAAGTCGCTGCGCTCAAAGCACGTAAATGTCAGCAACAAGGTTGTCAAGGGTGGGGTGTACTTCGAGGTCACTGGCTTCAAATCCGTGCAGTCGGACGTGGAGGCGGGGTTTGCCATCAGGAACCTAGACAAGGCGGAGAAGTTTGACCACGGGAGCCATCAGGCCCGTCCCCCTCGTCCCTCCCCTCGCCCCCCTCGTGTCGCCCCCGCAGGCGACCCGGGAGAACCCTAGCCGCTGTCCTCCTCGTCCCTCCTCCGCCTCCACCTCTCTTCGCCGCTGTCTGCATTGCCGCCGGGCAAAGCTTGGCTGACTGGGCGGCGGCGGGGCATCTCTCCCCCTTGGAGCGTCTTGGGCGTCTCGGGACGACCAGATCGCGAAGAGGCATCGGGCTAGCGCAGGGTTTGGCGGCGTGGCGGGCGAGCATCTTGGCGGCGGCGCGTTGCGGCGCTGGCGACACGGCACAGCAGCTGCGGCTTGGATGCGACTCCACGGCGAGGTGGTGGCTGTGTGGTCTTCAAATCGGGTGGTCGCGGGCGCCGCCATGTTCAGGCCGGATCCATCTGGATCTGGCGCTTGGATGTTGTCGGCCAGCGCAGGGTGGTGGTCTACACCGCTGGCCTCGTCGGATCGTTGGATCCGGCGCCTGGAGATCAGTGGCGGTGCCAGAAGTTTAATGCAGTGTAGTCAATTTGAAGTGGTGTTGTCAGATAATTTATATTTATTTTTTGCAAGATATATACATATATACATAGATTTTATCAAAAAGCTGGGTAGTCAATTGACTTCCCAGCTTACATGTGGCTTCGCCACTGCTGGAGATCTACGGCGGCTGTCCTTCTTGATCCTTCTTTCTGGTGGGTTGAGCCCCATGGTACTTGCATCTCTGCTGGTCTCGGTTCGTCTCGCTGTCGGATCCGGAACAGTCGGAGGTTTGGTGGTATATGTTGGGGACCGGAGGAAACTTTGGCCGGCTGGTCCGGTCCGGCATCGGCGGTGTCCCACGGCGTCGTTACCCTCCTTGGAGGCGAAGCCGAGGTCCCTCCTATCCACATCCGAACCCCTTTCAGACGAAAGTTCAAAATACAGTCTGGATTGGGCGGCGGCGGTGCCCTGCGCATCGTGACCTCCATGGAGGCGCCGTCTTGGGAGGCCGGGCGAGAGATGCTATGGGTGGTGGGCGCCGTGTAGCTCTAGCAGTGGCGACGGTGTGAGCTCCGGGGGAAACCCTAGATTTGGGTCTACAGGATCGGATGATGATGGCACCATCGATGTCGTTGTCCCTCCTGGGGGCATCGTTTTGTAGCACGTGCTGGCTGGAGGGGACAAGAGCAGGAGTGGTGTTACATCTACCGCGAGGCTGACGGCGGATCCTGGCGGCATGGCGCCGTGGAGGTTCGGCGATGGGCGCGTCTGGATATGGACTCGTGCAGGAGGAGGAAACTATCTGGAGTCATAGTGGCGTTGATGGCAGAGAAGTCTGGCAAGGTCGGTGCAACAGTTTTGCTCTTAGGATGGACCAAGGGATGGTGGAGGTGACGGCCCTTGCAGTGTGCGGTGCTCACTGGGAGTGTGTCTGACCGGTGTGGGACCCAATCCAGATAGTGGCTTGGAGGGGACACCCGGCTTTAGATGTTAGGCTTTAGTGCGATGTCTGTTTAATATTAAGCCCGGACATTCGGCACGCCTTCGTCAAGGGGATAGGAGTAGCAACGGTGTTGTCAAGATGGTGGCTTCAAGCTTATTGATGTATCACCTTGTATGGTCTTTACGAATAATTAATAATATGGCTGCATGCATCGTTCAGATGCAGAGGCCAGGGATACATCCTCCTTTTATAAAAAAAACGCAAGAAGTTCAACAAGCACGTCAAAGGTAGCGTTGGGCCGTTCGGGCTCTGGCTGCTGGCCTCCAACGACCTCAAGGAGAGGACGGCCGTCTTCTTCAGGGTGTTCAAGACCAACGACACCAACTACGTCGTCCTCATGTGCAATGACCCGACAAGGTTACATATAAGATAAACTACCTCACTAAAGTCACATGCATCAAGGCCACCAAGATCCAATAGTAATTCCCAGTGATTGCTATCAAACAGGTCGTCATATGAGTCGCAGATCTACAGGCCGACCTTTGCCAGCTTCGTCAACTTCGACATAGCCAAGACCAAGAAGATCGCCCTCAGGACATTGGTACGTATTAACGTATATATGGAACCACATGATGAGTGTATATGCTCTGGACTGAAATGCACCACTGCAAGAGGGGTCTAAGCTTGCCATGTGTCAAACTTCAATTCAGATTGACCATTCTGTGGTGGAGAGCTCCGGGGCCGGCGGCAGGACGTGCATCCTGACGAGGGTTTACCGGAAGGCCACCGGGGACGACACTCACCTCTTGGACTTCAACAACGGCGAGTCGGACATCAAGGTCACCAACCTGCACGCGTGGGAGATGAAGACCCCCACGATGAACAAGCTGCTGGAGCAGTAGCAGCAGCCCAGACGATCAGGATTAGGAGTAGCCTACAGCCTAGCCGTAGCTAGCTAGCTTATTAGTGTCGGTGAGATGGATCAATTAGGAAAGGCTAAAGGTTTAGTCATGCATTGTTAGAGAGGGAAATGGTAATGTAATAGTTTAGAACTCGGACTGTTCTTCGCTATGGGTAGTTGTATTGTAGCAGCACTTGGTGCCCATGGAAACATGGGAATGAATAAAAACTTGAGAGAATGAGTCCATTTCTGCCTTGAAGAATTAATGATCAGTTCGTGTACCTTTTTGTTCGTCAAGGTGCTGCTTAACTTCAAGTCATGTGTAGGTCGTCTTACGAGTCGCAGATCTACATGACCCCTTAAGATTGAGTCAAATGAAGAAAGTGAGTACATGAAATTTATTCTCCACGTCCTAGCAAAACCCACTACAAGGATCCGGGTCTATTGCAACAAAATCGTTCGTCGCAATACATGCCAACTTGTGGCAATAAGTACCTATTGCCACAAAGCATCATTCGTTGACAGCCGTTGCGACTGGACACATGGTAATAGGTTATTGCCACAAAAAAATAATTGTGGCAATAAGGTGTGCTATTGCAACAACCATGTGGGAAGTTGCCACATGTTTTCCCGTGACAACACTCACGTTATGCCACAATTCGCTTTGTGGAGATAACTTTAATGCAACATGTAACGAATCATGGCCACTTATAGCTCGTGACAATAGACATTTGTGGAAAGAACATATGCCAACGATGCTCATTTTGTGGCGCGTACTCTTCCGTGGCAATAAACTATGGCAACAATTCTTGTTTTCGTGGCATTAGGCATTTTGCCACGAACCGCTACACTTGTGGCATTAAATTATGGCAACAAATATTTTAGACGTCGTAATAGGAAATTGCAACATACTAGTTTTGGTGGTGATAAATAGGTTTCACCGCGGGTGAAATGTTTGTAGCGAGAAACTATTGCGACAATTTAAACTGTTCGTGGTGCTAACATGTGGCAACCAAAACTGGGTTGTGGTAATAGCCTACTGCAACCGTAAAAAAAATACAGGCGTTCAATTAGAATATTCAAAACCATACGTATAATATGTAGATTCATAAAATTCATAATTCTCATAGCAAATATCCACCAATATTGACACTATAAATGATGAAACAAGAATAACATGATCCAACACATGAATAATCCAAGCTGATGAAGAAGCATGCTGAATGCACATCATTGAATAATTAACCAAAAGTCAGTGCTCACGTAAATATACTGGGACTCTGTGTTAGACCATGTTTCATTCTTCGTGTGGGTGAGTTCCCACAGAGCAATACAATCTAACTCTTCTCCAGTTTCCAAGTTTCTCTGCAAGTAATATAGCAATGAGATGCTTGAAACATGAAACCATAGTTAGCAGCGAGGCATACATATTTAGTTAGACTCATACCTTCTCAAAACTTAGTTGCAAATAAGATTTTGATCCAATTCTGTCTATTGTCTTCAGTTTCTTACGGGTATCGGTGTTCTTTTGGCTGTATTCCTATCAAGTCATTGAAAGCAAATATAACCAGTCAGACAAGCAATTTCATCTTAACACATAGTAGACAAAGAGTGATCTTAGAGATAACCTGAAATTTTGAATCAGTGCCAAAGTACTCAGTCATCCATGCAACAAAACAATTTTCTTTTCACTCTCCTAGATTCAGCTCTACTGTAGGTGCTAACAACTTGAATTCTCCAGCAAGTATATTACCAAAGATTTTTCTATTACATACTTTCCAAATACAACACATCCCAAAATGGCTATTTCCATGGAAAATAGTCTATTGATCTATTGGTAAATAATCTCTATCTCTGCCATGTTTTAGATGCCTCATCACCATGCAGGCCATAGAATGTCCAAACATTGCAAGCCAAATCAACAATCAAACAAAAGTACAACTATATGCTTCGACATGAGCTTGGCATATGGCACAATTATGATCAGGGATGAAAAAAGTTTTTACAATGGACCAGATTTTGAGTGTTAACTTTGCTTTTAAATTGGTGCTAAGAAATACCTTACAACTGAGCACTTGAGCTTGCAAGAGATTTCCAAAGCGAACTGAAATGGGGGAGAAACTTGAGGTGCCCATCAGCAGTTTATGGTCCTTCAATGTGAGAAAAGAGCATGCGTTCATTCCACTTGTTTGACCAGGAGAGCCCTCACCTTTTAGTATGCCCACCAAAGACTAAGGAACGCCATGGAACCAGGAGCCCTGGCAAACTAATATCAATATAAGTAAGGGGACAAAGCTCATGACTAAGAATAAGAAAGCTTGAGTTATATCATATAGCAATAGATGGATTAATATTCCCTAGAAAAGGACGGATCACATGGCGTGATGACATTGGAGCAGAAAATACATGTGCACCACGTAGCAAAGCTGGGCAAGAAATCAGCCCACTTCTATTTTCTACATTTGTTCTCTGTGTAGATGGATTATAAGATTGGATGGTAAAATGTTGGCATAACACAGTACATAGACGATGCCTCGCCAAATCATAATGAAAGAGAACAAAATTATCAAGATTATGTGTAGTAAACAAAAATAAACATGGTTACATGAGTTACATAGTGGAAATAATCTCTTGGCAAAGGAGAAGACCCTTGGTGTCGTGGTTCTCTACAGTATTTTATTCAGTTTGCCCGACGACAATTCATTCTGAAGCAAAAGAAAGAGCAAGATTAGAGCACCCACTTCACTACTCCTTGGGCATATATTCGGTTGTTCCCAGAAGCAAATTAAGAAAAACATAAATAATCTGGTAAGTTTACACCGACAGAAAAATGGAAATTGTGTACATTTGATAGAAATTTACATATGAATATCCCAAGATAAGTTTAGTGAATTGATTATATTGGACCCTTTACACCTGGTGATGCGCAAATAGAGAACCATACATAACCGGTAAATATTTGCTAGAATTAGGAGGCAATAATTACCATGGAGCTCACAACAATAGGGACTGAACAAATGATTACTAATATAAAATCAAAAAATTAATTAGAATGGCATACCTTAAAAAGAGAACTCTACAATGCAGAAGGTAGCTCACCATTGAAGTATTACCTATGCGGTAGCAGCATAAATCTCCTTAGTCTACTATAGATTAAAAGTGTGATGAATTATCCAGTAATACATGCATGATAACTTGAAAAACTCAAGTGGCTAATTAAATGGAGGCAAAGACGTAACAAACCCGAACAAATGTTGGAGTGGGTTCTGAATGACCTACACCAATCGCTGAGAAACAACATTGAAATAGATGTTCATGATAAAGAAAATTAAAAGATGATGTTAAGCGGCAGTGTCCTGAATAACAAAGCATAAGAATAAGGAGATCCGAACATAATTTGCATAACTGTCAAGATTTTCTTTCAGGAAAACAAAACATATTCGTGTTAAGAAGGGATACCTTATCCATCTCGAATCTCAGTCATGAACTCGTGATCAGCAGGTAGATGCCAATACATTGCTGTCATTCATGCAGGAGTCAACATATATATGTAACTTGCTGGTGTGGCCAAATGAAGTCAAGTAGGTAACAATCAGCTAAAAATATATTTGTTAATGTATGGAAGGTCCTACAAAACAAACCTAGAATCTACAACAAAAGTTACTAAGCAAATCAAAAGCTTTTATAACCGGTGACTGTATCAGATATACATCCAGCTGAAACAACAATTACACCATCAACTATAATACAGAGATCAAGTAACCATTTGGAGGCAATGATATAGCCGATGTGGCGCACTTTAATACTATGTCGTAGTCCAATGTGTATCTAAAAATTTGTAGGTACAGTACCGAAACATGAGAGGCATGAAACCATATATGCTCCTTTCTATCTTTGATATTTCCGGTGAAAGTGGCCAAAGTACCCAGCCAACTTTAGCACACAGATAACATATCTGCAAATAACAGCGAAATAATAATAATTGTATGGATTAGTAATTACAACTATGATACTGATACTACGTATGTGCTTTTGAGGTCACCAAAGGGGGGAGACACGAAGCTGATGGTGGAGACCATAGGAGCGATGCCGCTCAGCTGTTTAAAAGGGGCGATCTTAGCGGGGGCAGGGGAAGTCGTCCGAGAGCCGGATGTTTCGTTCCTTTTTGGGCAGCAGGACGGTGTTGGAGGTCATCTATGGTGAGGCATAGTTGTCCCACGTAGAGATGGCCGGGGTTGACGCATTGAGGCTGTATGGTAGCGCACGACCACGACTCTGTGCTGCTCCCGGCGGCGGCGAATCTGGCCTGCTCGTTAGGATCATGGGGGCGGGATACGGCGGCGGTACTGCATCTACAGCACTCGTTATGGAGGTTCAGGGATGCGGCTTGGTGATGAACCTGGTCGCAGCATCTCCACCTCCGGGTCGGCCATGTGGCGAGCAACCCCGACGTAGGCAGGCCGGCACTGCGCTCGTGATGCAGGGAAGAAGACGGGAACTCCGTCGGCGCCGACACCAGACCGCATCGCTGTTGTTGGCAGCATGGCCGAGGACACGGAGACGCGGCCCGTGTCGGCGGGCACGGAGGAGAGGGAGGAGGGCGAGATCGAGGACGACGACTCCTCGTACTGCAGTTGACTCCGGTGTGGTTTGCTGTGTTGACGCCGTGACGGAGGAACGAGGACGAGACCTCAGATCCAATCACCCATGAAGACGCCCTGTGATTTGGTTTAGAATAATAATCGTGGGTAGTTAGGAAGGCAAAGGATAAGTAGACTCTATTTGTTTTGGTGGGAACACAAAATATTGGCGCAAACTACAGTAAACTGAAATTAGGTGGTGGGAAAGTAATTATTTTTGGATGGAATGTTTAGAATAATGAAATAAATTAGAAAAAAATATTTCAAAGCAATATGAGATATATATGCTGCTAAAATAATATTACTAAAATATGTTTGTAAGTTATTTCTTTTTTAAAAGACCACCAAATCCGAGAATCATGGAGGGGCGATCCGGCGCCCTCCCTTCTAACGTTCTCGGCGTCGATATTTGTATATTTTTTATTTATACATTGTTTCCCGGTTATTTAGTATACATGTATGGTGCGTATAAGTAGTTCAACGTGACCAATCCATGGCATCATATGTTTAGAGGATACCATATTTTGCACTGTTGTTGTCATTGAGTGTTTTCAAATCCCGACAAACCGTCTTACCACCGTTATCTTCCTTCCGAACTAGATCAGGAGCTTCCCGATGAAATCGTCTCACGCCCGTCATCTTCCCTAAGTACGGCGGTAAGCAGCATGTGGGAAGCTTGCATCCATGGCCGGTGGAAAGGCTCGAGCTCCCGGGGGAAGATCGGGAAAAGGGACAAAGGAACTGCTTGGTCAGCACCGAGGATGGAGGAAGAGGGCGACGGGAGCCATGGCCGACCAGGAGCGACGTGCAAGGTCAGAGGGGCGGCTCGTCGGACGGGGCTTGCCGTCCTGCAGAAGTAGGGGTTGCGACCGGTGCTAGCGCGTTGTCGCCGGACGATCCGGCTATAGGTACGTACAACCAGGTTTGCACTACAATTTCAGAAATCGTTTCAGAAAGTAGCAAAAACTTGACCAATTTTGAACTACAGCCCACAGAAAACATCATGTGACCCTCACTTTAAAACTACTAGGTTATATTCTTGCCTTGAAACATAACTACAGATGGGATGGGTTGATGAGACGGTCGATCTATGTCAGTCTCGATCTCACATTTTGATCTTGAGATGGGGTGATCTAAGCATCTTTCATCTTACCGAACAATCCATAGAGAGTTCCTCCGCGCTAGAGTAGGTCCAACATAATCATGTCATTTTTGTTTCAACAACAACCATAGATATTCAACTCTGTAAATTAATAATCAAACCAATTTTGTTCTGAGATCTTTTGTGTTAGGAACGTGTTGTTACAGCAAGGATCTACAATTGTGTATCTTTGTTTACTTCCTAGTTGCCATGACAAAATCCAAACTTTGAAAACAAATATTGCTTTGCAATGAAGTTAAATTTAGTTCTAGCATTTCACACACAAAAAAAATCTCTTCCGGCCAGCAAGAAAATTGTGTGCAGATCTCTATGTTTCTAAGCTCCCTCAAATGAGAGCGCTCCGGCCTATGGTCGTGTGGTGGACCCTGTCTATCAGCGCCAGGAAGCGACAACCCGAGCTGGCTTAGACATGTATTTTGTGTGTCGTTCGCGCAGGATTTTTCCGTATCTTCGAGTCGTCCATATGTTGTGGCAGTGCTTCGTGATTTGATTGGGTTGGAGCTTCTGATTTTGCGAGTTGCCACCTGGTCACTTTCCTGCTTTGAAGTAACAATCCTTTATTTGATACCCTCACTCTCCTGCAGTGTAGATTATTACTCCCGATTAAGTGCCACATCCTACATAATAGAAATATTTCTCTGTGATTTATACTTCAGATAATTGCATCTATCGTCCTCGTAGTCGCTAGCTGGCGAAGTCCAACTTGGTCCTGGTGGTTGCAAAGTACTTCAATACGGTCCCGTCATAAGAAAATACGTGCTCAATACGGTCTTTGAGCTTGAAACAACAGTCTACACATTGCATAGTATCTCGTATTTCTATAGCTAACGGGTCAATTTGTTTGTGGGCCGAGTAATAAAAAGAAAAAAGCATGCCGACAAATAAGAGGAAAAAACACGACGAGGGGATTCGCATGCGCAAGGTTCTGCCCCATCGCTGGGCAAGCAAGCCACCAGGCCAAATCAGTGATATGTTTAATATGGTGATACATTGTCTATTATATAGATATTCTGGCTTTTAAAAATTTCATATATTTAGAAAATGTTCATGAGTTTTTTCAAAAACGTTCATCGCTTCCCACCAGGGCAAATCTGTGATATGTTTAAATGGGGATGCAACGTCTATTATATAGATATACTTATCTTTTAAAAAATTCATAAATTTATAAAATGTTTATGAGCTTTTTTAAATATGTTCATCGCCTCAAAAAACAATCATGATCGAAAAATAAAGTCCGTTTCCACAAAACAAATTCCATGATTTTTTTCAAAATATTCAAAACAATGTTTCGGAATTTTAAAAAAATATTTCAATTTTTTAAAAATGTTCGCCGATTCAAAATAAAATTCGTGAATTTCTAAAAATATTCTGCACAAAACTATGTTTCTGAATTTCAAAAGTTGTTCCCCAATTTCAAGGAATGTTCGCCTATGCAAAAAAAACTTGTCGACGAGTTCCAAAATAATTATTAGTCCATCGTTATTGGGAATTTTGTCAAATTATGCAAAGTTTTCTTTTACACTGTAAAAACTTTTGAAAATTTCTCATACATTATTTGTAAACTATGCATTCTTTTACATTGTATAAACATTTTGGAAAATTTCACATATATTATTGGTATATATGTGACTATTCCTTTAAGTGTCACGTTTATTTTTAGAATGGGAATAAACATTTTCTGGACATTGTTGGGAATTTTTCAAACAATGAGGACTATGTACAGTGTATTCTGCAGTATGACACGTTAGCCCGGTCCCGCTCGTCTGAATGGGCCCATATGTCAGTGGGATATATGAGAAATAAAAGAAAACAGAGCACGCGGAGGGTGTCGAACCTGAGACCTGTGCGCTGTTTACGCACGTGCTAACCACGATACCAAGCGTGTATGTGCTATAAATGTGGAGATGCACTTATTATATATTTAGTTTTTAATCTATTTAGGTTTTTTTTGGGTGAAAACAAATCTATTTAGGTTTTTGGAGAAAATAAATCCATTTAGGTGTTTTTTAGCAACAGAAATCCATTTAGGTATACATAGTCTTTTCCTTTGGGCTGGGAGGGCCTGTATATTTCGTTTTAAAGCTATGGCCCAGTTGTGTTCTGTGTGCTCTGGTTTTTTGTTCGTTTTCATTTTTTTGGCGGTCTCCTATTTGGCGTGAGCGACCTGGTGTATACTCAGCACGTACAATTGTTTTTTTGAAATTGTGAATATTTTTAAATTCCTGATATTTGTTTTCAAAACGGTAAACATTTTTACCAATTGGGGTGACATTTTTCGAATTAAAATTTGTTCACCAAATTGAAAAATGTCCACCATAATTTTGAAGTTGCGAACATATTCTAAATTCATAAACTTTTTTACAAATTCTTGAATCTTTTTTGAATTCACAAACATTTTTTAAATTGCATACATGTTTTTTGAAACTCGTCAACATGTTTTTTTACATAGGCGAACATTTCTTGGCCATTTCAAATCCAAATTTAACGAGTTAAATATGTATTCCTATCAAGAAAGTGTGGTCTAACCATTTATAAACTGTTTCCACATTTTTGGTTAATTAAAATTGGTGTAATTTAGAAATATTTTAATTACTCCTTAGAGCTTGCAAAAATTATAACTTAATATCTATAAATTCGAATAATATATTTTCCACTATTTTACTTGTAACTAATGCAACATCACACCGATGTTGCAATATCTTTTCAAATACTACCACAAAAGTTATCATGTTGAAATACCTACTCTCTATTGCAAGAAAATGTCTGCTTTGCGCAATGGAATTTTTTTGTCGCAATGTCGCAGCCATATGGCAAGGCCAATTTATTTTGTTGCAATAGTTAGCCAATTTTTTGCAACAATATTTGATAACTAATGCAACGTCATGCCTGTGTTGCAATATCTTTCTGAATATTGCCACGAATAGTTATTCTATTGAAATAACTAGTATCTATTACAACGAAATGACTACCCTCACGCAACGGAATTTATTTGTCGCAATAACGCTGCCATATTGCAACGCCGATACCGTTTGTTGCAATACGAGGCCTCTATTGCAACAAAGTTAGTATTTATCGTGACCAAACTAAGTTATGGCACTATGTGTGACCTATTACCACAACCAGAGAATTTGTGGTAATATTGCATTTTATTGCAACAAATGGTAGTTATAGCAATAAATTTTGTTGCAATAGACCGGAATCCTTGTAGTGACCGTATGCGACATCCACCGCCTATGAAAGGCCACCACTCCTCCCCTCCCATTAAAGCTAAGCTTGGTCGGCTCATCATCATCTGCCCATTAGCCTCCTGCACACTGTGGAGTAGGAGGTTTAGTTTCCGGGGCTCATGTCCGGCTGGACACGGGAACAGGTGCCGGTGGTAATTTAAACTAGGTTTAGACTTTGGTTTAGTTGAAATATGTCGAAATATAAAAAATTTGGTCCTGTTTAGATGAAACGCATCCGGTTTTTTTATGTAAAAATTATCCAAGTACCTCAGTGAATAATAACGTATTCTGCACCCTGGATGATGAACGATAATCTTACATCTACGTAGTGCCTACGAAGGCCTACGTATTTTTCCATACTACTAAACCTCCTGGCTCCCTGATTTCAGCAGGGGTGGGCCCCTGCCCTCCTACAGATCCAATCATCTTTCTCCACTAGTAAGTTTGCACGTGCAACGCACGTCTCAAACGTAAAACAGGTGAATTCACATAATATAAAAAATAAATGTTTTTTAAAATATAAATCAAATGGATACACAATGTTTGATGTCGCTCAAATTGTATTTTCAAAAGCGAGACACAATAGTGGTTATGTTGCTGCATAGTGTAATAGCAGGAAAATATTCTCGTTTAAATAAAATCAGCAATTATTTATTAATGCAGTAATATAGGAATGTAGTATAGTCTTCTCTTCGAGTGTAGCCAGGAAAAAAAAGTATAAACTGCCTTACGGTGCAATTATATTGTTCAAGATGCTTAATTCTCGAATCTTATTTTATTCTACTAGTATGCATAGCAAAATATACATTTATACTAATTTGGATCAAACTATATATATTTTTTGGTTGTGTGGACTGCCAAAATTATATAGCTACCTACTATGGATAATAGGAAATAAAAGATGATATGTGACTACAACGACTTCTATATGAAATAAAGATGATTTACTAGAACTAATTGAAATGTAAAAGGGCTAAAAGAAATCCAATAATTATCATGATAGAAAATATTTTTCTGGTTTTGTATGTGTTTATGCATTGGCAACCATACTAACTTACAATGATGTAAGACGCTTTGTACGTATAGAAACTGAAATGAGTTATGAAGAAAAATAAAGATGGAAGGAAAAGTATTCTAGAGTATTTGTCAAGCTTAACCTTATCAAGCTTTCAGGTCAGCTTCTAAATTACAAAAAAAATGATGAATCCTCAAATAAGAAAGAGCCAACAATTTGGAACATGCTACAGAACTGGTGAAGATGGAAAGCATTCATCCTCTTTTTCCTTGTCGTAAGGAGTAGCTTCAGCATACATTTGTAACAGTGTAATACCTGATCCGGAAAAAATTGTTCATTATTATTATTGGATGAAAGAGACGCACAGACAAAGAAAGAGAGACGGTGCAAATAAGGCCTTAAACAGCATGTCTTCAAGTTTGATGACTGCAGATATGTTGGATCATTTGAAACTGCACAAGTATATAAGAATAAATATATGTTCCAAAATAGCGAAAGGTATTTGGTTTCTCTGTCATGAAACAAAATAAATCCGATTGAGTACAGTTTATATGATTTCTCTTTACCAATATACGGCAGCTGTATTAGGACATATCCTTTGAAGGATCTATTTATTGGAACTCAGCCAGATTAGTTTCTTCATTGGATCCTTCTATATGGTAAAATTCTCTTTATTGGAACGCAGTAGAGATTGCATACCTTTACAGAACAGCGAGAGATATTCTCTAACAACAGTTACGGAGTCATGTGACCCGTTTTAGATGTATAGAATCATGTAACTGAAATAGTAGTACATTTTCAATATCTTGCCTCCTACCGAATCTTACATAATTTACCGGATTGCTATGCAATTATGTTAAAGTGACGCGTGTAAAGTTTTCTCTAAGAATGAATCATATATTCTGATTTCCAACCTATCTCTGGAGATAGTGCCTAGGCAGGTGCAAACCACCTTAATTCTAGGTAAAGCAAGGTCATACGTAAAACACACACTGATCAAATAGCACAAATAAGGCAATTCTAATCAAGGGGATGACGTTACCTCTTGATACGATCCAGTTTAATGCATATGGTGGTACGAAGTAAAGCCCAAGGAAGCCGACATGAACATGAGAAGTAATCATGGGAAATAGACTCTGCATCTTGACTTCTTTAGTATCCCTCTTGATCCTACTTTGTAAGACAAGATTGCTGCATTCTTATGTACGTGCCATATATAATTACACATTTTTAGTACAGCAAATCGGCAACCTAAGATAATCCCAAATCTATAATTCCAGATTGCTTGAAGCCCCACGATTCTTATTTAATATGTAATGCACGTGCACCCACTGAAAAGACACTTTGTCGGCGTGGGTGCTGTGAACGGAGCTGAAGTCAACGTGGATGCCGATGGTTGCCGGAGAGCATGCCCTGGACGTGGATGGAGTGGTCGCAGTAGCAGCAGAAGAGCGCCTGGCCTCCAGGCAAAAGACGATGGCGGCGATAGCACGTGTGTTCCCGGAGGAAGACGAAGCTCCTCGCGCTTCCCCCATCGTGGCTAGCGTGCATGATGGCGGCAGGCGGCTCGCGATTAGCTTCCTAATAGGATGGATGCGTCCGAGATAAGTTTTTTAATAGGATGGATTTGTCTGAGATTAGTTTCCTAATAGGATGGATGCATTCTGATTTAGTTTCCTAGAATAGGATGCACCCGTGATTATTAGTTTCCTAATTGCTCAGGCGTGGAGTTTCATATTTTCCTCCACGGTGGAGTACGGTCAGTCAATGTAAATTGCTAAGTGCACATAGAAAATGGTTTAGGTTAAGGCTAACCGTTAGATTGATTTTAGTGGGCCTAATCGTGCGGTGGTATTGGATCTGTGTACGCTTTGTGGGGTGTGCTTAAAGAAGTTCGTGTTTGATTGTTTAATAGTAGTATAGATATAGATAATAGGATGGATGCACTCTGATTTAGTTTCCTAGAATAGGATGTACCTGTGATTATTAGTTTCCTAATTGCTCAGGCGTGGAGTTTCATATTTTCCTCCACGGTGGAGTACGGTCAGTCAATGTAAATTGCTAAGTGCACACAGAAAATGGTTTAGGTTAAGGCTGACCGTTAGATTGGTTTTAGTGAGCCTAATCATGCGGTGGTATTGGATTTGTGTACGTTTTGTGGGGTGTGCTTAAAGAAGTTCGTGTTTGATTGTTTAATAGTAGTATAGAAGTATAGATGATACTGTTTACGTAAAACACGTAACAGACCTTACGTAGGTCTAGCTTTGCCCGGTGATGAAATAGTGGACATGCTTGAGAAATTAAGGCCTTATTGAGCAAATAAATTTCGATTAAAATCGGGCACACTTGCGCTATTATTGGCGTAACATGTCATCTGATAAATATATGTACAGTTGGTTTACATAACAAGCCTGAAACAATTCATCGAAGAGAAGAAGAAGCCTGCGTACGTGCGACAATACTAGTCCAGACACGTACGGTACGGTGTGTCGTCCTGGGCTTATGGTTGCTGCTGGTAGTAGGGCAGCACGGTGTAGACGGTCTGCAGGACGGTCAGGACGAGGAGGAGGACGGCGGCGAGGAGCGAGACGACGGCCCAGGGATTGGCGGCGTGGTTCCGGATGAGGCTCGCTCGCCACTGGTTCCGGCGCTTCTCGCAGTAGGTGTTGACCTGGCCGTGCAGGGTGCGGAGCGGGCTGTACTTGTCCAGCTCCGCTTCGTTGGCCAGGCGGTTGAACATCCTGGCCACCTCCTTGTCGCTGCCGAGGCCATTGGAGATGATCCTCTTGGAGCAGACGAGCTGGGCGTCGGCGGCCGACTTGATGATGTTGTCCATGAAGAAGACGTAGGCCGTCACCTCGTTGGCACCGGCGCCAGCGTGCAGGCGCTCGAAGGCCATCAGGCTGAAGAGCTTGTGCTCCGTGTAGTCGTCCACGGTGAGCTCCGGGACGTGGAGCGCGCCGTCGAGGAAGCCGATGTCGTGGAGGCTGCGCGTGGAGCTCCTGGCGAACCGGATGCCCGCCTGGTCCAGCTCCGTGGCGGAGCGGATGAACTCGTCTTCCCGCCCCTTGACCATCTCGCGCGGCAGGCCGTACAGCAGGCTCCGGTGGCAGACGTCGATGGGGTGGAGCGCCAGGCTGCCGTCACACATCTCCGGCGGGTCAGGCATCAAAGACACGAACTTGAGCACCATGTTGTTGATCGCGTCGTGGGTCTTGCTCGTATAGGAAATAACATCACATCATCAGTCCTTGAGTTGTGGATGGTCTGGTCTTTGGTGAGAGATGTGTGTATACCATACCGCTGCATCGGGGCCGGACACGACGGCGACGAGCATCTGGAGCACCAGCAGCGGCAGCTGGTTCTCCATCATCAGCATGTCGCGCCGGATGTAGGGGAACATGTAGAGCTGGCCGTGCCGGCTGAAGACGGGGTCGCTGGCGGCGTAGTCGCTGCGGCCGTCCTCGGCCGCCGTCCTCATCACCTCCATCAGGAAGCAGCCGTCCATCACCATGACTCGCAGGAACTCGTCGGTGTCGCGGCGCCAACTGTCGTCCAGGTCCATGTACGCCTCCTCCAGCCGACCCACCACCTGCTCCAGCGCCTCCACGAGGTCCCGCACCGGCGTCCCGGTGCGCCGGAGCAGGTGGAGGAGCGCTCTCTGCTTGTGCTCCTCTAGCGGCTCCAGCTCGGGGCTGCCGTGATGGAAGGGGCCCAAGGACACCAGCTGCGGCTCGTAGGGCGAGATGTAAGCGTACCTGCTGTTCTTCTTCCTCACGTGCGCCGGCACCCGATAGATGGAGTGCTTCCGCCACCGCGCCGCCTCCACCAGGGGGTCTGCGCTGCCGTCCAGATTCACAAGCTCCTCGACATCCGCAGCCCACGACTTGCCGTTGAGCCGGCCACCGCCTGCCATTTGGATTTGGAACCACCGTACGTACGTCAGGGTGCGCGTGGGATCTTTTGCTTTTCGCTTTCCTTCTTCAGCTGAGCTGCCATCACGTTACCTTGACGGCTTCGATGCTTACCGAGTCAGACGTTTAGATTTATATATATATACAAAGACGTTTTTGCTACTGTATTTCTCATCGGAGTAGCTCACGAATAGTTGTGTCTCAGTCACACTTAGCTGGCTGTTGGCGATGTGATTCGAGCAAGGGAGAGACTGACGGGCGCTTGCGTTTGTTTAACTCGAAATGTCCCTGATGCGTTGCTCCGAAATTTCTTGCTGATATAATTAAGAGCATCTACAGCCGGTGGCGCCGCTCAACAACCACTTCTGTATGAACAAATCAAAATAGTTAACTGCTTACTGGTGGTGCTGCTACGAAAGAAATGCTTGTTTGCGACTCAAACATATCTTCCAAAGTAATAAATCAGAAGTCCCATCCTAAGTTCTGAACTGTGGACATTTCCCAACATATTTTTGACACTTTAGGCCTGCTTATCTACCCGTGGGTTGAAATAGTTAAACATATTAATTGCCAGCTTGTTTCTTAGGCAATCCACTAAGAATATATTTGACATATGAATACTGGTAAGATATATGATATAAAGGTACTCTGAGAAATATAGGAGATCAAAGATAGTTTGATCGAGCGTAATTCTTGTATTGCTCATATTGCCCGTAGCAAAAACAATGCTAGTCACTTTGGCAAGTTTTGGACGAGCACAATGCCGAAGTTCACCAAAACACCTCACTTGTTGCTCCGCTGGTCATATGTCTGTACACAAACCTTGTTCATACACTGTTATATATTCTCAAGTTTTACTATTAGGTTTTGTCGGTGTCTGCATTAGGTTACTGTCATATTAACACTTTTGTTTTCTCCAGGTGAAGAAGGGAAGGGTCGCTGCAGTTGTTAGTTGTAACTGTGTTTGCCACATTACTTCAATATGAACGGCAGTGTCTATACGTTATCTAATGTAGACAAGATTCTTATGTGGTAAGGTGTTAAAGTTGTCACTGAGTTTTTCACATCGCATCAATGTGGTTGGCTGTGTTCGCATTCCTAGACAAGTCTTAATGTAGCAAGGTGATTTTGAATACCCTAGTTCAAGTCGGATTTTGGGTATCTTGATTTATGCCTTAGTCTTTGAATGACTCTTTTGAGTGTGCTTCTCTTTTGTGGTTCAAAAAGTATGTCATCATTGTCAATCTGATGTTTTTTAACTTCGATCTTATGTGTTCATGATCCAGCCTTTGGCTGCTGCTTGTCCAATACTAATTTACTTCCAATGGTGCATATGAACTATAGGACTTATCGTTCACTATGCTATTCATTCACTACTAATCAATCAGACATAACACACGTGCTTTTAATCACAAGGACAGATAGCAGAGGAATTCCTTTTCATGGCCAACAGTACACAGATATCATGTAGGTACTTGTTCGAAGATGCTAATACTTGCAAACAAGCAAATATGAACAAGTGGCTACTGCTCATCTCTCTTCTCTTCTCTTTTAGATGATTCTTTCGTGTTTGCATTTTCTTTCCGATCATCACTCATGCCCTTACTGTTATATTCTAGTAGAAGCACAAGGACCTGATGTTAGAAATATTATAACAGAATAGAGGTAGCCTTGTGCTTCACGATAGGAGAGTTACAATATTTATCTGTATCTTTCAATCCCTTCTCCTCTCCTTTGTAATCTATCTCCACGGTTGGAGATCCTCCTCAACCGCACCATGTAAATGATCGCGAGATCTCTCTCGCTCAATCAATATATAACCTGATGTGGGCTCCCATGTTACGGGAGTTGAGACGCTTCATCAATTCTTTTGTGGTAGTCAGATCAACCCTAGCCGCCATCAAAACCTCCTCCAGATCAAAACCAAGCCACAACCATGTCCTCCTCTAGCTCGGCTTACTTCTCTGGCCTAAACAACAACACCTCTGAACCTTTGAGCCGCACCAATTATGTCCTATGGCGTGCCCAGGCTCGCTCCCAGATCATGGGAGCTGGTCTGTATGGGTACCTTTGTTGGGGAACGCAGTAGTTCAAAATATTTCCTACGATCACGCAAGATCTATCTAGGAGATGCATAGCAACAAGAGGGGAGAGTGTGTCCACGTACCCTCATAGACCGAAAGCGGAAGCGTTTAGTAACGCGGTTGATGTAGTTGAATGTCTTCGCGATCCAACCGATCCTAGCGCCAAAGGTACGGGACCTCCGTGTTCAGCACACGTTCAGCACGATGACGTCCCTTGAGCTCTTGATCCAGTTGAGGACGAAGGAGAGTTTCATCAGCACAACAGCGTGTTGACGGTGATGATGAAGTTTCCGGCGCAGAGCATCGTCTAAGCACTACAACGATATGACCGATGTGTGTAACTATGGAGGGGGGCACCGCACACGGCTAAGAGAAAACTTGTCACTACTGCAGGATGCTGCTAATGCGACACTATACGATCAAAGACCCTTGGATGAAACTGTGTGTGATGCCATAATCGCAAACGGTGGTGTAAAAAAACCGTCAAAAAAGATGCAAAACATTTTTGAAGCGTTGGAGAAACAAAATGGCCTGTTTTTAATCGGTGCTTTAACAATTTGTTGAGAAGCTAAAAACTGTAATAGTTCGTTTTTAATTGGTTCCCCATATTTTACGTACTGACTGCTCATTGGACAAAGGCTAAATTTAACATGGTCCCTCTTACCTTCTCTTTTCACATGGGAGGTAAGAAGGTAAAAGTTACTCAGATCCACTACTTAATTAAATCAACGACCCAAATCTGTTATATACTGTTACCTCTCATGTGAACTCAGGAGGTAAGTGGGACCACGTTAAAACTATTACCAAAATGGACGCTATATTTTTCACAGAAAGAGGGTACAACAACACCCTCCCCCCCCCCCCCCCCCCCCCCCCCCCCCCAATCCATGCACACAACCCTCACCAAAACAGACATTATAAAGTGCACAACCAATGGTTTGCAACTGGTCAATAAAACAAGATCAAATTTTATCAGGTAAAACAATCCGTGTTATTAAAAATACTTGTTTAGTGATATAACTTTTTTTATTAGGACTTGCATGTAATGAAATAAGTAAAAACAGAGTTGCATAGTGAAGATTTTGCAAAAGGGAATACACCATTTATTTTAAGCGCTAAAGAATAAAAAAGTACACATTAAATATATATTTTATTTTTCGTGAGAAGAATATATGTGTGTGTTTCATGAGAAAAATATGTGCACGTACTCCCTCCGGTCCTTTTTACTACTCATATAAGATTTGTCTAGAGTCAAACTTCCATATTTATATGAAAAATTTCAACATCTATAATACTAAAGTTATGCAATATGAAAATTAAATTCATGACACATCTATTGATATTATTTTCGTATTGTGAATATTGATTTTTTTATAAAATTGGTGAAACTTCAGAAGTTTGATTTCAAACAAATCATATATGTGAAGTAAAAATATCGAGGGAGCATGTGTCCGGCGAGCAAAAAGTATGTGCTTTTACTGCAGTTGATGCAGAAAATTTGTGCTAAGGCCAGGGGGTAATTGCAAAAAGTGCGGCACTGACCGATGGAGTGGGCTGTGCTGACTTGGCTCCACTTGTCGTCGTCTGATTGGCTAGGACCAAATTTGCACATTGGGTGCAAGTTGTAGGATGCAATAGTTTGATTTCACAAGTTTTGGACTAGATCATCACATACACGACAAGTTCCAGGATTCCTGGTGCTTTTACCTCATTTTCGAAAGAAAAAAAAATTATAAATTTTTATTAAGGTTAAAGAGAAAACTATTTATATCTAGAGTAGGAATGCCATCGCAGTTATGAAAGATGTCTTCCGTGCCGCAGAATCCCGCTCCCACGAAGGCCTCCGCCTCCTCCGTGACGCTGGTCTCCCCCAAGCTCGCACATGGAGGCGTGCGACTACGCCGGGGCCGTGATCTCACGGCCTTCCGCGCGGGACGCGTGCTTCGTCTCCTGCTTGCAACCACCCTCCGAGTACCCATTCACCAGCACCATCGGGCGCTCTTGCCCTAGACCCTCTCGTCCAGACAGCGCCATTGGTGACCGCAGGCGGAGGCATGGTGGGTTGGGTCTATGGAGGGCGTTAGTTTGTTGATCCGGTATTTCCGGATCATGAGGCTCCTTTTTTCCATCATGTGTTTGATGGCGTGAACTTTATTTATCATTGTCAATATTTTTTTGGGAGGGTACGCAATGAGTTTTGTTCATCTATTTTTTATTAGATTAGTTTGGATTGCTTACCACATATGTCACGTATTTTTCTTAGAAATGTCATGTCACATTTTTTTAACACAGTACAGACACATACACTCACCCTTATGAACGCACACACGCACACCCTACCCTTATGAGCATCTTCGAGGGAGTGAGCCGACATATCATCTTGAGATTTACAAAGTCACTGTAGATGCCTCCTCCCACTCGACGTCTCATACCACATGTTCGATGACTAACCACCCAATTTGTAAGATCAAATCCCACATTGTCAATTTGGTAAAACAACAACAAAATGGGAAATCATTAAAATTTATACCTAAATACTTCAACGCACAGCTGCGCGTTTTGGTTGTCTCGAGCGCACGCTCGTGTCCCCTTCAATTTCCTTCCCCACATGATTATTAATGCATAGTGCAATTAAATCCACCTAATCGCAGGGCCCACGGAGAGGATTAACTCACATGAAAAGCACCTGGTCCCCCATCGTATCCTTGCACCCTCCCGAACCACGATTATCTTCGCAAGATCCCACGTGCATGCATTTAATGTGTGTTTTAAAATTTTCAAAATCTATAACTTTTGAACCGAGTATCAAAATTAAGATATGTTTTCACCGCTAGGTTCCTCATGACGAGTTTTTCGAAACTAGATGTCATATGAGTATGTTTTGACTAACTTTTTTTTCCGAGCAACTTTGGATACTACAGAAGCAACTTTTGTTCTATAGAGAAGCAACTTCTTGTTAGTCTATGTAGTATGATTGTCTATTATCAAAAATTCCTTCAAAGTTGGTTACCATACTACCAGGTTAATTAGATTCACCTCTAAGTTTTCACCATAACTAGCAAGCGTTCTACCATAACTAGCTTCGCCTTCAAGTTGATAGAATTATAAGCAACTTAGTTTTCGAGGTAGGCTAATAATACCGTAACTTACCTTCTATGACTAGTGATTAGCTTAACATCATTCTAAGTTGCCCATATATGGAAAGATTTCTCTACTACAGTACGTCAATTTCTCTTCAACTCGTCCTACCAACCATATGAATCCAACGATGACGTAACATGCATTAATTCCAGTACTAGAAGATTTAAAAAGCTATAACTTTCAAACCACATGTTAGAATTATGATCCGTTTTCACCATTGGGTTTGTCATGATGAACTCTTCAAAACTAGATCTCATATGAATATGTTTTGATGTTTTTTGTAAAGCAACTTTGATGCTAAATAAGACAAATTTAGTGCTAAGTAGGAGCAACTTCGATGTTAGATGAATTACGTCGTGTATTTGTAAATTCACCTACTAGCCTACTAATAGTTGTGTGCAGCAGTCTAATAGATGGTTACCTTAGTTGTTAAGTTGCATACATCGAAAACTAAGCTGTAGATAGTTTAGTTGCCTACGATATTGTGAAAGTTGCTTACCGTAGAGTGGAAGTTGTCTAACATGGTTTCTAAGTTTTCCGCCTCAGAAAAAAAGTTGCCTATATTGCTACGAAGTTTCCTAAATCCACTATTGCCTAAAATACTATGGAAGTTGTCCATTAAGGGACCTAAGTTGCCTACAATGTAGAAAAGTTTTTGTCAGATATAAGTTGCCTATCATGATTCCAAATTTCGAAACTATGTGGGGATGGATGGTATGACAGCCTTGTTTTTTTCTTTTCTGGGGAGTCTGCCCGCTGAGCGCGCGGGTGTTGGCTAGCCAAGTCACGGGTGTTGACTAGTTGCATAAGTAGGGACATATGAGAATTTGCATAGGGGGTGATTAGAGGTTTTATAGGGGGTGGATTAGACAGTTGCCCACAAACCTACATAAGTTGTTCATAATTTTGGCATGAGTTGCCCACAAAAATCATTGAAATCTCCATATATAATGATGGAAAACACACTTGAGTTGCTTGTTGAATGCACTGGAGTCACACAAGAACACCCCAAAAGTTGCTAACTTTTTATGTGATACTCGAGTGCACAACGATCTTAAAGTTATTGTACTTGTTTTACCTCCAATAGCCCCATCAATGGTGAACTTAGACTTTTCCATATGTGCTTTCTTTTTTTCTAGATACCAAGTCAGAGTACACATGAGTTGTCTGGTGAGTGCACTAGAGTTGTATAAATACAACCCAAAGTTGATAACATTTTTTGTGAGGCACTCGAGTGCATAACACAAGTATTCTACCATAACTAGCTTCATCTCCAAGTTGATAGTACTATAGGAAACTCACTTTTTAAGGTAGCCTGCCTGCCATGACTAGTTAGTAGGATAACATTATCCTGAGTTGCATATAATACTTTTTCAGTGTGGTAATAAGCAACTTAGTTTTATATATAGGCAACTTAGCAACATTGACAGACAACTTATTAATGTATTGTAGGCAACTGAAATAGTAATGCCAGTTAACTGAGCATCACTGATAGGCAACTTCATAGTGTTTTAGACAACTTAGAAAACACAATGATAAGCAACTTCATAATATTGTAGGTCACTAATTTGCAAAGTTAGACAACTAATCAGCAATGGTAGGTAACTAATTATCAATAGCAGGTAACTGGACATCAATGGTAGGCCAATTTCGTCGTATTTATAGGCAACTAGGCATCTATGATAGGCAACTAAATATCCATGGTAGGCAATTGAGCAACCATGATAGGCAAAGTCGTGATAATGTTTGCAAAATTCATTGATACACATAGTGCAATGAAGTTACTTATCTGTAGCACTAAAGGTGCATCATGTTTTGTGTAATTTTCTTATTTTTTACACAAACAAACATAATAGGAAGTCCTACTAGACAAAAATAAAAATAAAGTTGCTTTCCTATATCACTAAAGTTGCCACAATCGTAGCCAAAGTTGCCTCGAAAAAATGTTCGACGAAACCTATCTATATGAGATCTAGTTTTGAAGAACTCGTCGCCAGAAACCCAGCTGTGAAAACGAAATTGAATTTCGACGCTTAAATCAAAAGTAACATGTTTTTTATTTTTTGGAACCACAAATAAATGCATGGGAGATAAGATTCCTTTTTTAATGAACTACGTCGTGTACGTCAGCTGCTCTTTCCATATTTGGAATAGCGACCAATCCCACCACCGAGCGCTCGGGCGCCCGCTAGCCACGTCCGAGTGGAGAATTTATAGGCTTCAGCTCTTTGAACAGTCAAAAGTGTAAAAAACAAGAAAAGCATCCAAGGGGATGCACGGCCTCAAATTATGGTCCTGCTTCTTTCCGTTTTGGGGTATGCTCTGCTGGCTGGCAGTGGCAGCCATGGCCCCTCCAGTTTCCCTCCCTTTCTTTCCATTTTTATTTCATCATCATCTAACACACACGCTGCAACCAGAAATAATAACAATGGAGGGTGCGGAGAGCTGCGGCAAGAGCGTGAAGAGTGAGGAGGAGGCAAAGCCGGAGTGCGAGGAGGGAGAGGTGATGATGATGCAGGAGCAGGACGGAGGTGCCGCTGCGGTGGCGGCGGCGGCAGCGGAAGCCATGGCGCCGGCGCAGATCGATATGAGGATGGACGTGGTGCTGCTCCACTGCCAGGCCTGCCTCCTCCCCCTCAAGCCCCCCGTGTTCAAGGTAATTTCTCCTCTTCTCTTCTACCAGAGATCCATGACTCTGTTTGTTTGCCAAGATCACGAATTTGTTTGGAAGAACCAAAAAAACCCTCTTTCCATGTCACTTTTTGATTTGATACGGCCGTGAGAGGATTTCTCTGCCTATTATTACAGTACAAATCTTACATTTGTTTGGAAGAACCAAAAAACCTCGTTCCATCTCACTTTCTGGTTTGATACGGCCGTGAGAAGATTTCTGGAAAAACCAAAAAACCCTCTTTCCATCTCACATTTTGAGAGGAAGGATTTCTTTGCAAGCACAGGAAAGAAATTTGAGAGGAAGATGATGATTTGGGGGTGGTTGTTGCATCTGTGGTCGCAGTGCGAGGTCGCCGGGCACGTGGTGTGCTGCCTCTGCCGCGCCAGCCACGCCGCGCTCTGCACCACAAAGCTAGGTTTCTTTTCAAGGATGGAAAACCACTTCATCTCCTTTAGTTCTTATTTGGAGGCGTCAGTGAGGTTAAATTCTCAAAAATGACCCAGAAAAATCAAGTATGTACAAGCTCTACTAACCATAACATATTAAACTAAACTCCATAATCTTAAGAGATACCCAAGTGATGCTCAACATACATAGTAAAACCTAAATTCATTAACTTCATGAGGTACCCAAGTGGTCCAGGACAAGTGCAATGTGAATCAACTGTTCGGTCAATCTTCCCCCAACACAAACTTCTAAGAGTGCTCAACTATTTACTAATCATATTTTTGCGAGTAGGCTTTGCTACGTATCTTTCCATTGATTAAAGAATAGAGAATGAGCACAAGTGAGGGTACAACATATGAACGAACGCAAGGAGACGTGAGCACAGTGCCCAGAGAAGAGAGACAAGGGGTGCTCGCCCAAACATGCAAAAAAAAACTACACCCCCTAGTTTGCCGGCGGTCCGAACCTACATGACGTCCTACATCCACAACTCCAACACTGGGGATGTCGTGAGCACACAAGACAACGTCGAGCGCCTGTCACCGTCCGATCTAAAGAATCAAACCTAGGGTTTCTCTTGGTGCTCAAAGAGGGGCTCGGAGAGAGGCCATGGCAAAGCCTCCAAGGAGGGGGGGGCACTCGCAAGTGTCGACGCCGCTGCTAGCATCGACAAGCCGAGCAGGGATTTCTCATTGGCCTGGGTCTAAGCAATCCCATAGCCATCGAATTAGAAATCGGGAGTCAAAAGTCAAACGAAGGTAAAAAAACCAAGCCACACTGGACACACGGGCCTTGGACATTGACTAGGGGTGGGGAAGAGAGGTGGGTGCAGTTGGGGAAGCGGTGGGGTGAGGGGGCCAATGCAGGGGACCTGCCAATCGACGATGTCGACAAGACAGGAACTGGAGGAGGCATAGATCCGGGCATCCGGCCTCGAGATCGTCAAGATACTGGCAAGCCATAGAGGCTGGAGTAGACGCAGCCTCCGGAGCACCAGGGCTGACACCGCGCCGGGAGAGACATCGACAACCCATGGACAGTGAAAAATGCAGGTCCAGGGCCACATGGTTGGGAGGCGAGCTAGGAAGAAGCCCATAGAAATGACGCGTGCGTCCACCAAACACTAGGCCAGCATGGCGCAAGGGCATCTACTGCTGGGAGGCACCACCGAAAACGCACCAAAAAGTCACTGCCTTAGAGCCAGGGCCGCAGATCGGGGGAAGAAATAATGCCGCCGCGGCTCCACCAAGGGCGGTCTGATCCACCGAGGAGCCCCACCACCACATCCCGAGAACCAGGGATGACATGAGGAAGCAACGCCGACGAGTGTAAGCCTCACCGCGGTCCTGCATTGTAAGGTTAGACACAGAGCATTGCAGGGAGGGGGGAGAACCTCGCCTTGAGCAGACGTGGGAGCGGCCTGTGTTAGAGCATCTACAGCCGCTGAGGACAAATATGACCCCTCAAACGCCCACGGATGGACCCGAACGCGTCCGCAGGCAGTGATCGGGCACTCCTCAAATAGTGTTGTTCACATCTATTTATCTCATATCCGATCCCCTATATCCACACTAAACCATGAAACGTGGATCAAACTACATAGCTCAGCAAAAGTACATAGGCAAGTACAATACTTTCACCAAAAGATCGGATGTTCAAACGACTACCAAAGTTCACATAAACGACTGACAACTTGAAACTACTCCTAAAACATGAAATTAAATTGAAGAAGTGCTGATCTTCACCACTTCTGGGCCGGCCCTTTCCCCTTTCGGTCACCGGCGCAGCTGTAGCCATCGGTGGCTGGTGGAGGATCGTCCGAGCCGTCGGTGGCTGGTGGAGGATCGTCCGAGTCATCGGACGAGGAGTTGTCGTCGTCGTCGGAGGAGGATGAGACGATGATGAGGCCCTTGAGGCGCCGGATGGCCCAGTTCTACCAGTGCTTGAGCTTTGCCGGCCAAGCCGCCTCGGTTGCCTTCTCCCTAGCCTCGCGCTCGGACTGCTTGATAGCTAGCCGTAGAGCCTTCGCGTTCTTCCGGTGGAGCCGCTGATGAAGCTATGTACCTAGGGTAGGGTCATGGATCTATCCAAGATACCCTCCCCAAGGACATCTCTAAAAAGAACCAGAAGCATTCGAAGAAATATCATCATCCACTCGACCATGAAGCTATGTTCCACTCGACAGTCTTGAAGACACTCGACCGTATGGGCAATCACTCGGCTACCAGAAGATCTAGAGACACTCCACTCTGCAACGGTCGGGAATTAAGTCATAGCTTTAATGGTCATTATGTATCTTTATTGCAGGCGTTACCAGTAACGTTCTCGTCTTTATGTACCTTAAATCCTTTGTAACTGAGGGCGGGAGGGGTCTGGCGAACTCTATATAAGCCACCCCCTCCTCAGGGACAAGGGTTCGCACCCCCTGTAACACACACGCATATAATCCAGTCGACCGCCTCCGGGCTCCGAGACGTAGGGCTGTTACCTCCTCCCAGAAGGGCCTGAACTCGTAAAACTCGCGTGTACAACTCCTCCATAGCTAAGATCTTGCCTCTACATTCCTACCCCCCATTCTACTGTCAGACTTAGAACCACGACAGTTGGCGCCCACCATGGGGCAGGTGTCTTAGCGACTTGTTGGAGAAGTTGTGATTTTTCCGATCCCCATCAACATGGTTTCAGGCGGAGGTTTGGCCAAGGGCCACGAGATCCATCTCGGTGCGCTCGTATTCATCGCCGACGACTCCGCTTGGCTCCAGGAAGCGCCACTCGACGTCGAGGCGCTCCCCGTCCGCGGGGCAACGCACTTTCGCGCGTGCGTCCGTGCACTACTAGGGAAAAGGCTAGCAGCAGCGCGGGTTTTAGGTGTATCAGTAGCGCGCGGACCGACGCTACTAATAAGGCGCTACAGCTAACACATAGCAGTGGCGCGTGCTCACCAGCGCTACTGCTACACAAGTGTAGCAGCAGCGCGCTTAGTGGGAGCTCGCTACTGCTAATAGCTATAGCATGCTTCTTCCGTGCGCGCTACTGCTACTACCGCGCTGCTGCTAACTTTTCTCCACTCGCTACTGCTAATTTTAGTAGTTTTTTTTTGTTTTTTTGGCATATTTGTCTTGTATTTGAACAGGCTTTATAGAAGAACCTTTAGCACATACAAATGTCATCATGATACACATACAAATGCCTGCGAGACCACAGATGTAATCATAGCATATACATACAAATAGTCTCATCATAATCATCATCCAACACAAAGTGGTCTCTCGTCATCATCTCGAAAATAGCGATACAAGTCTCGATTACTGGCAAATACATCGTCATCCATCTAAACAATGATATACGCGAGAAGAGCTATCACTTTGAGTACATGAGTTCGTATCCCTCTCTCGCATTAGTGTGAACCTAAACTAACTACTGCATGTCGCTCGGAAACCGGAAACCGGTACACCCGGGCCTGACACTCCGGCCACTTGTCGTATATATACTCCTGGCATAGCGCTTCTTTGCCATCTATGATCTATGCACCTGCATCGTCACATGAGTCGATGATATGCAACATATATAGTTGAGCAACAGAAAGAGACAGACTTGGCAAAAATAGAAACAACATATCATAAGGATAAATAACAAAGTTCATCGTACCCCAAAATGCCCTAACTAGAGTGATTTTCGCTAGTCGAGGAGGAGGACGGTTTAATTACATCACAAATAAACTTTGACTATGCATAACTCAAAGTTTTGTCATACAGAAAGTATGGACTAAACAGACACATTGTCATATATCGACAATCACTCCAACATGTCGTTCCATCCATCCAAGTCAGGGAGATAGTCCTTGAGCTTAGTGAAAGGCTTCATGTTGAGACGCTGAGAGGCTATCCATGTTCGGACGTCTTCCCGCGACATTTGTCCTTCTCCGTAGAACATCCCTGTTTTTCCGACGACCTCCTTCATGATGATTTGGGCAAGTTTGCGTTGGATGCTATAGAACTCAGCTCGAAGTCGATGATCCTCGATATCTCCTATGTCCTTTGCCCATTGCAGAATATGGGCATCGTCGGATCTAGGTGACATGCGAAGGTTCTGGTGATACCGTCTGTACTCCAGCATGTGGTGTAGGACATAGAATCCATCATTAAGAGAATCGTTCGATTGCTGGATGCAGCAGAAGTCGGTCTTATGGCCGAAGGCAGCCCTGCCGCCCCTTGTCTTCTTGTCCCTGACCTCTCCACCCCTTGCTTGGTAGTAAAACATAACACTGTCGAGAACATCCTTGATGTGGGTGTAATCCTTTTTGTGAATGTTCTTCGACGAGTCCAAGTAAAGAGCGTGGGAGAATCGGGGGTAGAGGATGATGAGGACGGCACGCCCGCCGCTGCGCAAAATAAGTACACCTCAAATTAATTAGCCTCCACCGTGCAAATGAATGATTGAAATCGAAGGAATGATAGCAGCGCGGATGACTTACACGGGATGATAAGGCACGAGAATCGCCTCCTTGTCCTTATTAGCGAGCATGAAAGTGACGATGTAATCCCTCGCGTATTCATGGTGCTTTGTGCAGACTCCCAAGAAGCCCTCGTGCATGTAGTATGGGTCAGCGACACAGATATTAGATATCTTCTCAACCCTGATGATGTAGTTAATGTGCAAGGCATAAAGGCGGACAAACGTAAAATCCAGCTTCTTCACGTGAAACATCTCGAATATGTAATCGAATCAGAGGAAGAACTTATCCGCGGGGAAGCTGTCGACGTACGACATTTGCCGCGGAACGTTAACCACGTAGAGTGGGTATCCTGGATCTTTCGAGGCGATGAGGCCTTTCTCTACCCGCAGCACATCGTCATGAAGTCTCCTTAGATCGCCGAATCTGGCCCGTAGCGCTGTTGCAGGTTGGATTGGTTGACCGGGGATATGCCATTTATCTGCATCGGGGATATCTATATGGTCCTGAAGCCGAGGCTGCTGAGGCGGCTGGATCATAGAATCAGCTTTTTTGCCTTTCCTCGCTCTCTTCCTAAACTTCTTTACTATCGGAAGGTCGTCCATAATACGTTGAGACGGCAATTCAGGCACCGACTCATGACGCTCTAACCCTGAGGAGGCGCCAGTATAGACATACTATTCAGCGCCATCGTCGTCCTCATCCTCATCCATGGCGATGTCATCAGCGACTAAATGGAGCCTCCTCCTTACCCCGTCCGCTATCACCCAACCCGACACCCGATGCTAATTGGGTAGGTGGGGTGTTGATGTTCATACCTTGCTAAGGCTGCGTGCTCGTGGGTGTGCTCCCGGCCGCCTCCAGACGAAGCAGACTCTTTGGTCACAACAGCACCCACCCATTGCAACAATCACCAATCCGCCGCGGTGTCTCATCGTCATCCCCCGCTAGTATTAGAGGAGGCAAATTCTCGTGGCCCGGTTTGACACTGGCCACGGAAACCTTGAAGGCATTCGGGGGAATCGACCGGCTGTGGAACAATGGTTCCTTCGGCTTCATTATCGTCACCTTCCCCACGTCCACCTTTTGGTCGCCGATGGTGTACAATATGGTGCACGGGGTTTCGTCGGCCTGCAAAGAAAAGTCTGTGACGTGAGACATCCGAAAGGCAACGAAAACGGGAGATTATACATTTATATTGAAGGGGGCCGGTGTGACAAATACCGTGAGGGCGTCGAGCTCAGCCAAAGATGAAGCACCACCGAGCACGTCCGGTGCGGGAGCCGGTGCGGGAGCAGGTGCGGGAGCAGGTGCAGAAGCCGGTGTGGGAGCAGGTGCTGGTGCAACACTAGTCGAGCTGCTCCCCAAGAAGTCGGCAAGGGGAAAGTCCTCTGCATTTTTTTCTGGATTTTGCCTTGTCCAAGTGATAACGCCCATCACCAAGGAAGTAGACAAATCTGCAACCACCTATTTTGCGGCAGCTACCGCTGTTGCGACTGTTTGAGATGATTTCTTCTCAACCGCAATCTCAACCTTCTTGTCGATGTTTTTTTCAGTTAACCTCCGTCTTTCCTTTCTCTCCTCCGTGGTCTCACGGTAGTACTTCTTCCACGTGGCGCCGTCTCCGACACCGTGCACGCGTCCATACGACGGTCAAGTATCCACCGGTTGTCGTTTCAATATGTTCAACGCCTGGTTGAATGGAGTGTCCCACTTGGGCCTCGCCAATGCCTCAGACGGCGAGTCGCTTTCGGCCGCAATCCAGTGCTGCTCTCTCTGCAAAAGGCACAATGATTGTTTACAAATATGACTAACGTGTGCAGTCGAATTGATCAGAAACTAAAATTACCAGCAGTCTCATGAACTCCGTAATGACCGGTGTTGTCTCGTAAACCTTGTTCACTGGGTCCCAACGGTGCCGGGCCCTGAGGACGTCACGCTCCTGCGGGACGGTGAAATCCGCCAAGGGGTCTGGGATGCCAAGACTCGCGGCTTCCGCGTCCTCCTTGGCCCATTTGGACCTCTTTCCGCCGTAACCACGGCTTCCGAGGTGGTGGCTCCCAATGTTCCTCTCTTGAAGCCCCTTCATGTACTGAGACTTTTTTTGGCAGCTTCGGCCTCGCAAGCCTCCTTGAATATTTGAAATTGCTCTTCCGTGATTGTCGGATTATCCTTTACAATCTCGGAGTAGGGTTCCTTCTTGTCGATGATCTTTGCTTTCACTCGATTTTTCCAGGCAGCCAACGCGTTGCTAAACTTGGTCATGGCGTGTTTGTTTATCTTCTTCATTGCCGGGTCCTCATCTGGATCTTCATAATCCTTCTCATTCCGGCCCGGGAACAAGAATATCTGGTGAAACTTCCTTAGGAGGGAGCTCCTCATATTTTCTATCTTCGGTAGTTTCTCATCGTTGATGGTGGCGGTTGTCCGTACGATGCAACCTATTTGATTGCCATAGCATCGACGCGCTTCCTCGGGTGCCTTTGGCTCAAAATTGCCGTCGTCCACCTCCGTGACCACCAGTCTAGTAGTCTTGAGTTTGTTAGGAAGTCGTTGCCTCTTTGCTTTTTGTTCTACACCGGCTCCGCTCCCCGAGGCAGCGCCGGTCTGAGTCTGAGCGCCGGTCTCGATGCCGGTCTGAGTCTCAGCGCCGGTCTCAGTCTCAGCACCGGTCTTAGTCTCAGCGCCGGTCTCGATGCCGGTCTGAGTCTCAGCGCCGGTCTCAGTCTCAGCACCGGTCTGCGTGTTGGTCTCAGTCCCCGATGCCACCAGTTGATCGTCGGCAAGGCTAAAAAATTCATCTGCCGCCCAGTAGACGTCGTTGCAATCACCAGAACCCTGTCCTTCATCGTTGCTAGCCATGTTTCCTACGATTAAATCTAGTAAATTAATTCTAGACCTAATAAAATGAATAATGCCATACAAAAGGCCTATGTTTTGTAGGAACGTTGACTCCTTCCTGGTGCGGCAAATCCCGGGCACTCGATATGTCCTAGTTTGTAGCACAAGTCATGCCGAAATTCACGGAAAATTTCGGCATGACCTTTGCTAAAAAGTGGACAAATCGAGAACCTGAAATTTGCCAGAACGGAAATGAATCAACATTCCGGCAAAACATATATAGGCCACTCAGCTTCATTCAAACAACAAAGTCACTTGGGCACAAACAACATGACCACTTCAATGAAAAGATATAATCAACAATGAAAGTCTAGGAAGGGATCATCTTTAAAATAAAACTTGCCTAAATAACCTAGATAATTAACCTAATTAAACTAGTTAACCTGACTAGTTCTCTGTCAAAGCCCTAACTAAATTTTTGCACTAACCTAGGTAATTAACCTAATTAAACTAGTTAACCTAACTACTTCTCTGTCAAAGCCCTAACTAAATTTTTGCCCTAACCTAGATAATTAACATAATTAAACTAGCTAACCTATGCATGAGAGAGAGAGGAGGGGTGGGGGCTTACAGAGGATGGCTCCAGTGGTGGCGAGGGAGGCAGTGGTGGCGAGGGAGGCAGGGGCGTCTCCGGTGACGGTGAGGGAGGCATTTGTGGCGAGGGAGGATCCGGTGGCATAGACGGCGGCTCCGGTGGCGTTGATGAGGCCGCGCGGCTCCGTGGCGTTGGGGGCGGCTCCGGTGGCGTCGACGGCGCACGGCTCTGGTGGCTTCGGGGGTGTCGGCATCGACAGGAGACGACGGCGAAGTGGGACGACGGCGAATCGGGGAGACGGCGGCGGGGTGGGTCGACAGATTTGGGGGGCAAGTGGTGGCCGGGGGGGGGGATGGTTTTTTGGTTAAGTCAAAACTAGCGGTAGCGCATTTTTCAGAATGCGCTATAGCTAAGGTAGCTATAGCGCTTTTTCCAAAACGCGCTACTGCTATACATATGTAATTTTCTCTCTTTTTTTTCCTTTTCTGTTTCTATAGCGGGGGTCCTGGAAACGCGCTGCAGCTGCGTTAGCTACAACGCCTCTTACTAACACACGCTACAGCTAAGCCTTTCTCTGTTTTTTCGCTTTTTCATTTATTTTGCTTTACATTTTATTTTTTTTCTTTCTCCTTTTTCTGTTTCTTTCATTTTCATTTACTTTTCTATTTGTTTTTCATTTTATTTTTTTTCCATTAGCAGTAGCGCTATTACAGGGAAACGCGCTGCTACTCATGCCCTAGCGGTAGCGCGCTTCCTGCATGGCCGCTACTGCTATGTGTAGCCCATCTTTCCAGCAATGGGAATATTAGTAGTAGCGCTTTTACGGGCACACGCGCTACTGCTAGGATCGTATCTGCAGCGTGGTTTATTCTGAACCGCTACTGCTATCTAGCACTAGCGCCCTTTTTTAACCTGCGCTGTTGCTAAATTTCTGTGTATAAGGTTTTCCCTAGTAGTGGTGACGCCCTCCTACAGCAGACGTTGACTCAGTATCAGTCGGCTCCCGTGTCGACCTCCCTCCCTGCAGCCCACCTGGGCAAACGTTCCGATCGGTCGAGGCTTCAGCGGTGGGTGAGGCATGCGGTGGCTCGCCAATCGACCACCCCCAGGTCGCAGCAATCGAGCACGGCGAAACTCTCTACGGCCTGTTCGACCTGTCGACTTGCTCCGTAGAGACTGCATCCGAGTGTGACAGCAGCGATCCCATGGCGGAAGTTTTGATGGTCAAGGGACCACGTAGTCCTCCTGGCTTCACCCGCGAGGACGGAGGCGATGGTGGTGGTGATCCGTCGCGTGACCATGAAGAGTACCGACCTGAACCCCTCTCTTCGCAGAGGAGGGAGGAACTTCGCCGCCGGAACATGGATGCACTTCACACTCCCATTGTTGGAGAAACCCCTAAGGCCTAGGCCTTGGAGGCGGCGCGCCTGGACAACTTGGCTGAGCGCACTCGACTGGAGATCCTCCAACGCGCACTTGACGAGCGTGCTTGGCAGCGTGCTCCCGAATCCAGTCGACGTCAACTTTTCCCACATCTGACTCAGGTATACCGAACTCCAATCCAGAATCTCGCAGCCGCGGCCCGAATAGCAGAGTCAATTCAACCTTCCCAGTCAGAAGCTAGTCGAGGTTTGGTGCAGATCCGGGCCTTGCTCCGAGCCGCGGGAGAGCAGAATACAGTAGTATCTCATTCGCGGAATAGGATTGACAGCAGATCCGTGGTTGCATACACAGTCCAGTCGGCTCACAGCCCAAGATCGCCCTCGAGGCGTGAGGGACGTGGAGACCGACGAGATCAATACAGAAACCATGAGCAGTATGATCACCGACTCGATCACGATGATCATCGTCGAGTGCACACGCCTCCCTCGAGGAGTGGATCATACATGCCTCGGCAGCAGGATGATAGGCGCCCTCACAGTGGTGGGCGAAGGATTCCAGTCGACCCCAGGGAACCGGGCTTTGATGCGAGATCTATTCTCGTTCAGGGTCTGGTCGACAAAAACAGAGCTCACAGAGAAGGCCCCGACAGAGATTTTCCAACTAGCAGCAGAGTGCATGTCTCAGGCCCAGAGTGCTTCAGCAGAGCCATGAGGGCCGCAGTGATTCCTCCCAACTTCAGGTTGGCGACTGG
Source organism: Triticum urartu (assembly GCF_003073215.2). NCBI lineage: Eukaryota > Viridiplantae > Streptophyta > Magnoliopsida > Poales > Poaceae > Triticum > Triticum urartu. Next base: position 7,044,133 of record NC_053024.1, read on the forward strand.
AGTCAAGGAGTTCACTAGTGAGTCCAAGCCTGACACTTGGCTTGAGGATTACCGAGTGGCTGTATAGATCGGTGGCGGCAATGATGAAGTGGCCATGAAGCACCTTCCTTTGATGTTAGAGGGCTCGGCGAGGGCATGGCTGAATCAGTTAGGTCCTGGTAGTATTTATACTTGGGAAGATCTTGCTCGAGTATTCATCAGAACATTTGAAGGTACTTGCAAGCGGCCAGCAGGGTTGACAGAATTACAGTGTTGCGTTCAGAAACCGAATGAAACTTTGAGAGATTATATCCAGAGATGGATCACGTTGCACCACACAGTGGAGAATGTGTCAGATCACCAAGCAATTTGTTCCTTCAAAGAAGGCGTTAAGTATCGGGAGTTGAATCTGGAATTCGGTCGAACAGGAGATATGACTCTGACTCGGATGATGGAGATTGCCACCAAGTATGCCAATGGTGAATAAGAAGACCGACTCCAGAGTGGCAAGCACAAAACGGTCTCCCACGAAACCGGAGGGGGGAACTCCAGTCGGAAGCAGAAGCGCAAAGCCGAGCCAGCTGCTCCTGGAGAAGCCTTGGCCGTGACTCAAGGGAAGTTCAAGGGGAAACCAAAAGGGCCGTGGAACCCCAAGAAAGTAAAAGATCAAGATGGAAATGATGTGCTGGATTTACCATGCCACATTCACACCAAGAAAGATGAAGAGGGTAATTTCATTTACCCAAAGCATACCACTCGACAGTGTCGACTCCTGATCCAGCAATTCCGAGAGAAACAACCTAAGGAAAAGAGAAGGAAGCAGACAAAGTTGAGGATGAGGAGGACGATGATGGTTACCCCCACGTCAATTCCACTCTGATGATTTTCGCTGACGTTGAGAGTAAGAGTCGACTGAAAGTCATCAATAGAGAAGTGAACATGGTCACTCCGGTGACACCCAGTTATTTGAACTGGTCTCAGACTGCCATTACATTCGACCAGTCCGATCACCCAGCGCACATAGCCACCCCCAGGAGGCAAGCGCTGGTGGTCGACCCAGTAGTCGAAGGCACTTGATTGACTAAGGTTCTGATGGATGGTGGCAGTGGTCTGAATATACTATATGCTGAGACGTTGAAAGGAATGCGCATTCCAATGTCCAGACTCAGCGAAAGTAATATGAGTTTCCGTGGAGTTATTCCTGGCAAGAAGGCTGCATCACTCGGTCAGATCGCCCTCAATGTAGTGTTCGGTGATTCCAACAATTACCGCAAAGAAAAGTTGACATTTGAAGTTGTGAATTTCCGGAGTGCTTATCACGCTATTCTAGGCAGGCCAGCTTATGCACGTTTTATGGCTCGACCATGTTACGTGTACCTCAAATTGGAGATGCCTGGTCCTAAAGGGGGGATCACTATCACTGGCAGTCGAAAGAAGGCAGAAGAGTGCTTCCTGAATGGCTCAAAGATCACCAATGCACAGATGGTAGTAGTGGAGTTGCAGGAGTATCAAAAAAATGCAGATCTGAGTGATTTGTTGCGAGCTAAGAAGCCTGCCACTGATTCAGCATTCCAGTCGACTGGTGAAACAAAGCCGATTCATATTCATCCAACGGATCCCAATGCCGTGTCGTCTCACATTTCAACAACACTCGACTCTAAATAGGAAGAAGCACTCATCCAGTTCCTCCGTGAGAACTGGGACATCTTTGCATGGAAACCTTCTGACATGCCAGGTATTCCCTGGGGACTGGCTCAGCATCGTTTGCGAGTCGACCCAAAGGTGAAACCGGTCAAAGAACATCTTCGACGGTCCGCTGTACAGAATAGGAAGGCAATCGGTGAAGAAGTGGCTCTACTTCTAGCAGCCGAGTTTATCCGAGAGATTTACCACTCCGAGTGGTTAGCTAATGTTTCCATGGTCCCTAAGAAGGACGACTCACTTCGCATGTGCATCGACTTCAAATATATCAATCGAGCTTGCCCGAAAGATCACTTTCCTCTCCCTCGCGTCGACCAAATAGTCGACTCGACTGCGGGGTGTGAGTGTTTGTCCTTTTTGGACGCTTATTCCGGGTATCATCAGATCTGTCTGTACGGACCCGATGAGATAAAAACATCTTTCATCACCCCATTTGGGTGCTTCTGTTATGTCACTATGCCATTCGGTTTGAAGAATGTCGGAGCCACATTCTCACTCAAATCAGTCGGAATGTGGAAGCATACATGGATGACATTATGGTCAAATCACAAAAAGGTTCCGACCTACTGGTTGACCTTGCTGAAACCTTTGCCAACCTCAGAAGGTATGATATAAAGCTTGCATGCCTGCAGGTCGACTCTAGAGGATCCCCGGGTACCGAGCTCGAATTCGCCCTATAGTGAGTCGTATTACAATTCACTGGCCGTCGTTTTACAACGTCGTGACTGGGAAAACCCTGGCGTTACCTTATGTCCAAAAGCTTACTAGTTGTTTGGCCACCCTAAGTCGATTCATTTCTCGCCTCGGTGAAAAGGCACTACCTCTTTACCGACTGATGAAGAAGTCAGATAAGTTCGAGTGGACTCCTGAAGCTGACGCAGCATTTGCAGAGCTCAAAGCCCTGCTTTCCACCTAGTCGGTGCTTGCTGCTCCAATCAGCAAAGAGCCTTTACTGCTTTACATTGCAGCCACTGGACAAGTCGTCGGTACAGTACTTACGGTCGAGTGGGAAGAAGAAGGAAAAACTTACAAAGTTCAGCGCCCAGTATACTATGTCTCTGAAGTTTTGACTCCATCAAAGCAAAGATATCCACATTATCAGAAGCTTGTTTATGGGATTTAGATGACCACGAAGAAGGTTGCACATTACTTCTCTGATCACTCCATTACAGTCGTCAGCGACGCTCCATTATCAGAGATTCTGAACAATAGAGATGCAACTGGTCGAGTGGAAAAGTGGGCAATTGAACTCCTTCCCTTAGATATCAAGTTCGAGGCAAAGAAAGCTATCAAGTCCCAAGCAATAGCAGATTTCCTCGCCGAGTGGATTGAACAACAACTGCCAACTCAAGTTCACTCGGAGAACTGGACCATTTGATGGTTACAAGATGCTGAATGGTTCCGGTGCTGGGATAGTACTGGTATCCCCCCGAGGAGACAAGCTCAGATATGTCCTTCAGATTCACTTTGATTCCTCCAATAACGAACCCGAATATGAAGCACTCTTGTATGGGTTGCGTATGGCCATTTCACTCGGCGTCCGTCGCCTCATGGTCTATGGCGACTCAGATTTGGTAGTTAATCAAGTGATGGAGTGGGACGTCAGAAGCCCAGCCATGACTAGTTACTACAACACAGTGAGGAAGTTGGAAAAGAAGTTTGAGGGGTTAGAGCTCCATCATGTACCCTGACTGAAAAATCAAGTAGCAGATGATTTAGCAAAGATAGGCTCCAAGACAGAAGCTATTCCCAGCAACATGTTCCTGGAGCACATTTATGCACCTTCAATTCAAGAAGATCCCTTCGCTGAAGAGCCTCCGCAGCCTAGGAGTGCCACAGATCCGACTGAAGTCGAGGTCCCAGCCGTGGTCGACTTGATCATGGAGGTGTTGGTCATCGCTCCCGACTAGACAGTGCCATACATTGCATATATCCTTAGGAAAGACCTCCCAGAGGATGAAGAAGAAGCTCGACAGATCATCCGTCGATCCAAGGCCTTTACTGTAATAAGAGGTCAAATGTTCAGATAAAGTGCAACTGGAGTCAGCCAGAAATGCATAACACCAGAAGAAGGCCGAGTGATCCTCCACGACATCCATTCGGGGACCTGTGGTCACCATGCGTCCTCTCGGACCATTGTGGCTAAAGCATATCAAGCTGAATTTTATTGGCCACGAGCAAATGAAATGGCGAAAGATATAGTTGATAGATGTGAAGGCTACCAGTTCTACTCCAATATGTCGCACAAACCTGCATCGGCCCTGAAGACCATCCTACTTGTCTGGCCCTTTGCTGTTTGGGGATTGGACATGGTTGGTCCACTGAGGACTCACTACTAGGAAAAGGCCTACTAGTGGCGCACCTGTTTTCGCTACTAATGGCGCACTACAGGTGCGCCACTAGTACCACGCCATTAGTATTTTTTACTAATGGTGTCACAGGTGCACCATTAGTATCCCACATGTGCGTCATTAGTATCTGGTATAGTAATGGTGCACCACATAGAAGTGCGCCATTAGTAACAATTTTTTTTAGTTTTTTTTGAATTTTTTTTCAACTTTTTCTTAATCTCAGGTCACTATGGCTTAACCTCGGGTTAATATGCTTAAGCTCAAGTCAAATCGTACTCTATGGTCAAACTTCCCGGAAGGTCACCCATCCTCACACTACTCCAGTCTAAGCACGCTTAACTTCGCAGTTCTATCCAACCCCAGTATCATATCAATCCTATTAAACCTTGTTGATGTCTAGGACTTTATTCATGTTCATGAGTATGATGAAATTTTGAAAAAATATTTCAAACTTCCCGGTCATATTACGTATCATATTTTGAAAAAAAATTCCAAAATTTTTTTGAAATCAATTTTTTTTTCTGTTACTAGTGGCGCACCTAGCAAATGGTGCGCCACTAGTAAGTTTGAATTTTTTTCATTTCCCCCCTCTAGATCTTAAAAGCCCCGTATCTTTCGTTCTGTTAGGTTTTATGGGATTTTGAACATGTTGAACGAGGTTCCCCTTGTTCAATTCGGATGTAAATTTTCGAGTAGATGATTTTTCATATAAAAAACGTTTAAAACTACTAATGGCACACCTGTTAAAACTAGCAATGGCACACTGTCCACTGGTACGCCATTACTAACAGTTTTTTATTTTTTTTCAAAACTACTAATGGCGCACAGTGTGTGTGGTGCACCATTACTATGTCAACTAGTAATGGCGCACTATCACACGTTGCGCCATTAGTAACAAATTGTTTTATTTTTTTTTCAAAACTACTAATGGGGCACCACATACAGGTGTGCCATTAGTAATATATTACTAATGGCGTTACTAATGGCGCAGCTGTATGTGGTGCGCCATTGCTATATAGCAATGGTGCACCACATACATGGTGCGCCATTAGTGTCCATATTATCTATAGCCCTTTTCCTAGTAGTGACTGGTAGGAGCGGCTTCACTCATGTGCTTATAGCAGTCGACAAGTTTACCAAATGGATCGAAGCCAAGCCTATTAAGAATCTTGAAGCTAGTACTGTCGTCAGCTTCATCAGAGAGTTGATTTTCAGATATGGGGTGCCACACAGCATCATCACTAACAACGGATCGAACTTCTATTCTGATGAGTTCAGAACCTTCTGCGCCTCACAAGGCACATGAGTCGACTATGATTCAGTCGCCCGTCCCTAGTCGAATGGACAAGCAGAAAGAGCAAATGGCCGGATTCTCAAAGGACTAAAACCCCGACTGATGCGAGATCTCAAGCACGCAGCGGGCGCCTGGGTTGATGAACTTCCATTAGTTCTCTAGGGATTCAGGACAACTCCTAATCGGTCGACCTGCCGAACTCCATTCTTCTTGGTCTATGGAGCTGAAGCTGTTCTACCGAGTGACTTGCTTCATAATGCACCAGGAGTTGAGCTCTTCTCTGAAGATGAAGTAGAACAAGCTCGGCAAGACGCAGTCGACCTCCTAGAGGAGGACAAAGAGATAGCCTTGATCCGGTCGACCATTTATCAACAAGACTTGCGTCGATTCCACGCTAGACATGTGAAAGGTCGAGCCTTTCAAGAGGGAGACTTGGTTCTTCGAGTGGATCAGCAGAAACCACACAAGCTCGCCCCAGCTTGGGAAGGTCCCTTCATTGTCACCAGAGTGCTCCACAATGGAGCATACCACCTTTACAGTGTCGAACGTAAGAAGGACGGGCCACAGGCTTGGAATGCGGAGCTGCTCCGCCCCTTTTATACTTAAGTACTCGTTCGAATAAAATGTAATAAGAAATACCTTTGTAATTTGTTTATCAAAGACAAGAGCTTTACAGTCCTCTGGCATGATTGTTGTTGCTTTTGTTTACGTCTGAAAACCCCCAGTGGGTGACATAGCTGCGAATCCATTTCGCCTAACTTCGAAAGAAAATCCTACCGAGTGGTGAGCAAGCCTCTCACTCGGGGGCTTAGCTGCGTACCCATTTCGCCTAAGTTTTTTAAAATCCTACCGAGTGGTGAGCAAGCCTCTCACTCGGGGGCTTAGCTGTGAACCCGTTTCGCCTAAGTTATTAAAAATCCTACCGAGTGGTGAGCCAGCCTCCCACTCGAGGGCTTAGCTGCAGTCCAGTACTCGCCTAAGTTTGTAAAATCCTACCGAGTGGTGAGCAACCCTCCCACTCGGGGGCTTAACTGCAGTCCAGTACTCGCCTATGTTTGTAAAATCCTACCAAGTGGTGAGCAATCCTTCCACTCGGGGGCTTAGCTGCAGTCCAGTACTCGCCTAAGTTTGTAAAATCCTACTGAGTGGTGAGAAATCCTCCCACTCAGGGGCTTAGCTGTAGTCCAGTACTCGCCTAAGTTTGTAAAATCCTACCGAGTGGTGAGCAACCCTCCCACTCGGGGGCTTAGCTGCAGTCCAGTACTCGCCTAAGTTTGTAAAATCCTACCGAGTGGTGAGCATTCCTCCCACTCGGGACGAGCACGCGGAGTCTACCATATGTCCGGTGTGCGGCGTCACTCGATACAAGAAGAGGAAGAAAGCTCCTCGAAAAGTGGTGTGGTACTCTCCGATCACTCCTCGTCTGCAGCGGTATTTCGCAGACCCTAAGGTAGCAAAGCTCCTGCGTTGGCACGCGGATAGGGAGGAGAAGAAGCGAGAAGATGACGCAAATGATCCGGAGATAGATAAAAAAGACAAGATGCTGAGTCACCCTAAGGATGCGAGCCGGTGGCAAGCGTTGAACTTCGAATACCCAGAATTTGGGAAGGATCCAAGGAACATCGTGCTGGGCGCGAGCACCGATGGAGTCAATCCGTTTGGCAGCCAGAGAAGCACACATAGCACCTGGCCTGTGTTTGTGTGGATGTACAACCTTCCCCCCTGGTTGTGCATGAAGAGGAAGTACATTCACATGAGTATGCTAATTGAAGGGCCGAAACAACCAGGGAACGACATCAATCTGTATTTGGGGCTGCTGAAGGAGGAGCTAGACACACTGTGGAAAACGCCAGCCAATACGTGGGACGCCGTAGAGAAAGAATATTTTCCTATGAGAGCCGCACTGCTCACGACGGTGCACGACTATCTCGGTTACGGATATCTCGCGGGGCAGGTAGTCCACGGATTTTCTGGATGCGTAAGGTGCATGGATGACACAATGTATCGCCAGCTAGATAGAGATCCCGGGTCTTCGAAAACCGTGTTCATGGGACATCGAAGGTGGCTTCGCGACGATGACCCGTGGAGGAAACGCAAGGATCTGTTCGATGGTGAAACCGAACCCCGAAAACGCCCGTGTACGAGGAGCGGCGAGGAAATAGACAAGCTGTTGAAAAATTGGAAAGACTGCCCACTGCCGGGAAAGAAGCAAAAGGCGCCAGAGCCGGGAAAGAAGCGAAAGGCGCTAGAGCCGCTGCTGAAGGTATGGAAAATGAGGTCTGTTTTCTGGGACTTGCCATACTGGAAGATCCACCGTGTGCCTCACAGCCTTGATGTCATGCATATCATGAAGAACGTGTGCGAGAGTCTGCTTGGTACCCTGCTCAACATGCCAGAGAGGACCAAAGATGGGCCAAAAGCAAGGGCAGACTTGAAATCAATGGGCATCAGGAAGGAGCTTCACGCTATATATGATGATGATGATGATGATGATGATGATGATGATGATGATGATGATGAGGCGAAGCAGGACACAGAAAGTCGTCGCAAAGGCAAAAAGGCCAAGAAGACCGGAAATGACTACCCTCCCGCGTGCTTCACTCTAAGTCAGGAGGAGATCGAGCAGTTTTTCACCTGCCTCCTAGGAGTAAAACTTCCTTACGGTTACGCGGGGAAGATAAGCAGATACCTAGACCCAGCGAAGCAGAAGTTCAGCGGGATGAAGTCTCACGACTGTCACGTGCTGATGACGCAGATACTTCCAGTTGAAATCCGTGGGATCATGGACGCGCACGTCCGTGAAATGCTATTTGGCCTATGCAACTTTTTCGACGTTATCTCTCGGAAGTCGATTGGCGTGAGGCAACTCAGAAGGCTACAAGAAGAGATCGTGGTGATACTATGCGAGCTTGAGATGTACTTCCCGCCCGCATTCTTCGACGTTATGGTGCATCTGCTGGTCCATATAGTGGAGGATATCATCCAACTCGGGCCGACGTTCCTGCACAGCATGATGCCGTTCGAAAGGATGAATGGTGTCATCAAAGGATACGTTCGCAACATGTCACGTCCAGAGGGAAGCATAGCCAGGGGCTTTCTGACCGAAGAGTGCATCTCCTACTGCACGAATTATCTAGGCATCGAGAACCCCGTTGATCTGCCCGTCAACAGGCACCTCGGCAGGCTCGCTGGATGGGGTCACCGTGAGGGTCTCCGCGAAATGCATGTCGACTTCGAGGGTCGACTCGCGGACTTTTAAAGAGCAAACCTAGTCGCGCTACAACACATAGATGTGGTCGATCCTTGGGTGGTAGAGCACAAAACCTTTATTAAGAAGACGTACAATGACCGAGGCCAACAGAGGACGGATGGAGATATACTCAAAGAGCACAACTCATGTTTCAGGCGTTGGTTCAAGTAGAAGCTTCTGTCATACCCTTTACATGAGGATTCTTTCGCGGAAGAACAACTCATATTCGCCTTGTCACAGGGCGCCGAGCACAACCTGATGATCTATGAGGCGTACGATATCAACGGCTACACATTCTACACCGAGGCCAAGGACATGAAGAGCGATGGTTATCAGAACTCCGGGGTAACGATGGAATCCTACACCGGTAACAACAAGGACAGATACTACGGAAGGATCGAGGAGATCTGGGAGCTGAGCTACGCTAGAGAGAAGGTCCCCATGTTCCGTGTCAGATGGGCCAAGAGCGTCTTAAAAGAAGACCGGTATTTCACCACCATGGTTATACCCGAAGCCAAATCCATGACCGCGGGCGCAAACGACACCGTGAAAAATGAGCCATGGGTACTGGCTTCCCAAGTGGACCAATGCTTCTTCATTACCGACCCGTCAAAGCCCAGTCGTGTTGTCGTGAGGAGAGGCAAAAGGAAGATCATCGGAATGGATGGAGTAGCCAATGAGAAAGACTTCAACAAGTACGGCGACCCGAGGATCGAACATGACGACGATGATGAAGTAGCAGCATACACCACAAGAAGAAGCAGGACCACCCTACCTAAAGGACGTCCGTTCCACAGAAGAACTCCATTTGCGAAAAAGAAGGGCAAGAAGATTGTGAATAGATAGCTAGCTAAGATCGATTGTATTTAAATCATAGCCTTCATTTCTCGATTGTATTTCATGGGTACTTTTTGAACTATCATGAATATTTTTAAATTTCATGGACACTCGATCTCGATCCCCCTCCATCTCGATCGCTATCCCACCTCGCCAGATCCGGTCCCCCTCGCCGCCGAGCACCCCCCGGTCCACCGGCCGCCGCCGACCCCCCGCACCCTCGATTCCCCTACTCAACCGCCGCCGCCGACCCCCCGCACCCCTCACCTACTCAACCGCCGCCACCGACCCCCCGCACCCTCCCCCGCTCCACCGGCATTACTGTTTGATGATATTTTTAAAAAAATTATTACTGTCTTATAAAAAAATATTACTGTTATGATTTAAACAAGTTTGAACATATTTAAACACAAATAAGTATCAAACAGCATTTTAAATGCATAAAAAATTGTGGAGCCTGGGAATCAAACCCAGGACCTCCTGGTGTGAGAACTGGCTGCTGACCAGTCGAGCTAGTAGAGGGAACTTGATGTGGATCAAGTCAGGTGGTAGATAACATGTTGGCTCGAGCAGAAATCAAAAAAAAAATACTAATGGCGCACCAGGGTGAGGTGTGCCATTAGTATGGATGTACTTATGGCGCACCGAGGGGTGGTGCGCCATTAGTATTGTGCCGCCCCCATCCATATTTCCTCCCCGACCCAAACCTATCCCCTCTCTCTCCCTCGCCCTCGCCCTCGATCCCCTTCCCCTCTCCTCTCCCGACGCCGCTGCCCCGCCGCCTCGACGCCGCCCCGACGCCGCCTCGACGCCTCGACGCCGCCTCCACGCCCCGACGCCGCCTCGACGCCTCGCCCGCGCGCGGCGCAACCTCCGCCTCGCCGAGTCCAAAGGTACCCTCTTTCTCCATGCCCCCCGCTCCCCGGACCCTGGCTAGGGTTCTAACTGAACTGCTGGGGGTTTCGCATCTAGCGGCCGGCGGCGCCGCGAAGCTGGAGGAGCTGCTCGTGGAGGAGACGTGGCTGGAGGCGCTGTCCGGGGAGCTGCGCAAGCCCTACGCGCTCGACCTCTGCCGCTTCGTCGCCCACGAGCGCCTGCACGCCAAGGTGCCCATCTACCCGCCGCCCCACCTCGTCTTCCACGCGCTCCACACCACCCCCTTCCACAACGTCAAAGCCGTCATCATCGGCCAGGTACCCAAATACCAAGCCACTCAAGTCTACGAATCTGTAATTGTTCATCTGCTGCTTCATTTTCATTGTGAAGAAATGTGTGACAGTTTCACTAACTTAATTTCATTCTGAAGAAATTTGCGCCTAGAATTTCTTTTTGTTACAATGCTGCTTGCTGAATGGAGTGATGGCATCAAATTGAAACATGGATAGAAAAAAATTGGCAACGCCGTATGCAGAAATGTAAATTGTTGCTTCTGTTCTGCGTATTTATATTATGCTAGAATAACTGATTTGTGGTGACAGTGCTGCCTGCTGTATGGAATATTGACATTATACCAAAATATGGATAGTATAATTTGGCAGTGCCATATGCATTTTCATATTATCATGCAAGAATAACTGGTTTGAGGCTATTTTGTTTGTGTGATCACATTGTGGTGCCTGACATATTTGCCACAACACTTTGTAGCCGGAAAATATGCCTGTCATATATATGCCTTTCATTCAGCTATTAGTTGGTGATCCTATTTCGCTTGCTGTACTTACCATATGGTCTTCATTTGTCTTTGAACCTACTTTGCATCTGTATCATGCACTAAGTTTCTGATTTTAGTGTTTTCAGTCTATTTTTCTATTTCTGCTTTAACATAACGGAATAACTAATGGTGGCTGCCTAATGATGACAGACTAAGTTTCTGATTTATTTTCTTATAGAAGTGTAGATTCATTGGTAGCAATTGTTTTTAGTGTCTCATGTTGCAGATTGTGAACAGATAGCTAGCTAAAATATGTGTTCTGAAACACTGAGAGCAGAAACACTTACTACATACATATGCTCAAGAAACACTTACTAACCAGAAAAGGTTTTGACATGAAATGTTAATAGCACAGAGAGCACCACAAGTTAAACACCTCAATCTGTTAGTATTTGTCTGCATTTTCTCACATTCTTCTTGTATCTGATCCAGTATTGCCTGTAGTGGTTTGTCCAAAATGTTGAATGATACTGCTTGGAGATGCATATATTGTTTCACCTCTTCACATGCCAATGTATTTTCCATGTTGTGATGGAGGCCTTTTTTGCCTTGTCCACCCGAGAGGCCCTTGAGTTTGCTGGAATGTCGATTAACTTCTGTTCTGGCAAATTCGGGTACTCCATATGTCCTATTTTCAGCAAAGGTCATGCTGAAATTTTCCGTGAATTTTAGCATGACTTTGCTAAAAATAGGACATATGGGGTACTTGTGACTAATGCATGGGTGTCGACAAACCATTAATTATACAACCTTGGCTTTTAGGGTGCCTCGGTGTCGATAAAAACCGAAATGATGAAAGCTTAGGCTTTTAGGGTGCCTCGGCGTCGAAAAACCCTCAATGATAAAAGCTTAGCTTTTAGGATGCCTCGGTGTCGACAAACCCTAAATGATGAGACCATGATCTTGTTCCTTGACAATAACCAACTTTTTGACCAAACTTTGTTCCTATTTAGAGAGAAACATGGCCAACAACGATGAGGCCGGGGGTTCGGGCGGCAAGGCATTCTGGGAGCTGTCCCAGAAGATGGAGGAACAACCTCACTTGTATGAGGACGCCGCCTTCCCCATCGATCCTGAGACCACTGATGGTGCCGCCGAGGATGACCCCACTGATGCCACCACTGATGGTGCCGCCGAGGATGCCACCACTGATGATGGCGGCGCACACACAGATGGCAGCCAACCGAAGAGGCAACGGAAGGACCGGCGCCCGACCGTGCTCCGCACCCTCAAGGAGGAAGTTACTGAAGTGGACTCCGACGGGAATCCAACGGCGCCCGAACGAATAGTCAAGGGGTACTCGCTTCAGCTCGGGTGCATTCTCCGGAGCACCGTCTTGATCAACACCGAGAACCTGAGGCATCCTGACCGAGGGAATTTGCGCAACCTCCTCTTCACGAAGCTGCACGAACGATACAAGTTCCCCGCTGAATTTGAAAACACAAGCCTCAAAGGGAATAAAGTGAACAATGCTGCCCTCACGAAGATGAGCAAGGCCCTGTCTACATGGAAAAGCAATGTGAAGAGAATGATCGAGAAAGGTGAGAGTTATGAGAAGATCAAGGTGAAAAATCCTTCCATCACCGAAGATGACTACAACGACTTCAAGATCAATTGCTCGAGCACCGCAAACTCCGAATCAAGTCAGTGGGGGAAACAAATGCGGGAGCTGAACTTAGGGGAACACACACTCGGTCCCGGCAGTTACAGAGTGGCGGAGCCTATATGGGACGAGGAGGCGGACCGTGCCGAGCAAGGCCTACCGCCCCTCTTCGATAAATACGGTGACAAGAAACCAGGAACTTTATCAGGGCCCGGTACAAGAAGGACCCGAAAACAAAGGAGCTTACCATGGATCCGAAGACCAGGGCGCTTGAGCTTGTTCTGGTAACGAATACACCCCCGCGTAATTAGCTCCATATGGTTGCATTCTAATTAATGAAGCCAAATTTCTAAATGGTTCACATTCCTTCCGCAGGCGACTGAAAGCAGTAGCACGGGGTCGACTAAGAGCAACCCTTGGGACACCACTCTAAATAGGGCGTTGAATGTAATGAAGAACAAGGATAAGCTCAGTAAGCCGACGTCAGCTGGTCGTGTGGCCGGCAAAGGCTTGTCGACAAAATGGTCATCATACTATAACACTGGTGGGCGAAAGAAGAAAAAGATCAGCTCGGAAAGCCAGGCGCGCGAGGCTCAAGAACTCAAGGCACAGGTGGCGCGGATTCGGGAGATTGTCCAAGAGCAAGTGCAACAACAACTCGGAGCGACGATCACCGCCATTGTGCCTACCTTGATTGAGGGGTTGAGTGCGTGGATTGCGGGCGGCCAACAGGGGCCGCCCCCGATTCCTAGCTTCACGGCCAGCAACTCGCAGAACGCGATGGCGGGGCCATTGGTGTCTCCGGCGGAGGCAGCATTGGTGTCTCCGACGCCGGCACGGGAGCTTAATGCACCCGGGTGTACGCCGGCCGCCACCTCTGCAGCAAGCGGCCCCTCCGTCAACTGGACGCCCGCCGTTGGCGGTGCCTCGACATTAGCCGAGCTCGACGCCATCATCACGGTAACTAATTAAGCCTCTCTCGGCCGAGGACTTCATCTCCTTGCCTTTGACTGGGCATCCCTGACGCCCTACATGTTTTCGCAGGGCGCCGCCGATGTTCCATGCACTCTCCTGCACTTCGTGAACAACGAGTTGGTCGATGTCGCCAAGGGCAAAATCGTTCAACCGGGCAACCCCTTGTTCCACGGTACCCAGATGCCACCCAACTTGTTTAGGGTTCAACTGGTTCGGGTGCTGCCAGGCTGCGACGAGTTGTTACCTCCGATTCGACCCGTCGGGGCCGACGATGATGACGTGATAACCCTCAGCGCCTGCCTGAGCTGGCCCCTGCTTTGGCCGAAGAGCCAGATTCGTTTGGGGGCGGGGGACACCACCCCAAAGACAACACCGCCAGTCGTGTCGGCGCCAAGTCGGCCCCATGGCAAGACCGCTGCAACGGTGCCGGACATCCCTATGCCACTGGATCCAAACGACGACGACGATACATTTGGCAACGTCGATCAGTACTTTGCCGATCATGGGTACAGTGGCGACTTCATGGGGCCTCCTTCTGAAGAACCCAACCCAACAAAATACGTGCGCGATCTAGCTGGTACCGCGGAGAAGCCAAGTTGCAACAGGCGTCGTCTGCAGTTCAGCTCTCAGGAGACGCCTCCAGCTGCCGACTTCACCGAGCCTCAGATAGGCGAGGTGCGAAATATTATCAGCCCCAACACACTAAGAAGGCGGTTTGTGAGCAGAACTCGGTCCCATTACAGGAGAAGAAGAAGGCACGCAAAAGAAAGACTAACAAGGGTGCGGGCCAGCCGGCACCGAGTACGATCCGTGCTTAGGACGGGCCACCTTCACCTGAGGATTTAATGAGGAGGCTGCATGTGGCGGGTAGGCCGATGCTACCGAGAAATATGCTCGATGCTGCAACCAGTGCTATGCGGAGTCTGCATGACAGTGTTTTTTCTTTGGAGAAGCGGCATCTCAGAGAGAAGGATGTGGCATACCCGGTTTTCGCGGCCAAGGTGCCAGAAGGCAAGGGCTTTGTGGATGACTCCATCGGGGGTACGATCATCCTGCGGTTTGATGACATCCACGCTATGTTGAACCTTCATCCGCTGCACTACACCTTCGTTCGGCTATTTTCGCTGAGTATGGAGATGCGGATCATTCGCGACAAGACCCCGGACATCGTGATAGTCGACCCCTTCTACATGCGTGCCAAGATCTTGGGCAGCGCTGGGGACCGGCAAGTCGCGAGTTCTTACCTTGAAGGCGTCATTCTGGCAAACCAAGATAAGGATAACTTCCTCGTGCCTTACTTTCCCGAGTAAGTCCTCCCCTCAACCGCCCCGTAACATATGAATTCTTAGATTTCGATCATTTTTCTTTTAATATTCCATGTTTTCTGCAGTGACACACATTGCACGCTCATCCTCCTAAGCCCCAAATATTCCATGGCCACGTATTTCGACCCGGACCGTCATTCGAACGTAGACTACACAAATGTCAAGAAGGTTCTTGATGATGTTCTCCCCGGCTACGCCAAATCTGGAGGCACCTTCACCAGGCCTATTCGTAAGTACGGCAAGCACGTGTTCTCCCACAATACAACATTCTGCTGCATCTAGCAGCCGCTTGGCGGTCAGAAGGGTGCCTACTACGCCATCCATCACATGCGGGCGATCGTACGGGACCATCATCAACTTCTGCTACCGAGTAAACTCAAAGATTGGGCCGCGAGCGTGTCGACAATCCAGGACGCGGACATCAGACAAGAATTCTTTCGCATCCAGTCGGAGTTTGCGGAAATCATCCATCAAGATGTCCTTCGTACCTCGGGGCAGTTCTACCTCAGAAATCAACCGTCCAACAGTGACATCGACACAATGCTACAAATGCAGGCTGACAACGACCGTTATTTCATGACTCCCACAATAGACGGCGGCTTCATCCACGCTCCGGTCCCTTGAGTCGAGTCGAAAGCAGTGATGCTGTGTCTAGTTCTGAAACATCGATTGGCTCATGTTGTAATTAAACTTTAATGAACTTGTAGTATGTCTCTTTGGTTTCGAGAGTCGTTCAACTTAGATGTAATCGATGCTATTAATGTCTTGCTTTTCTCTTCCGATCGTTCTGTTGCATACTTATATATTGCTTATGTATTGTCTATGAATTGGTACTAACGTTTCATTTGGCTAGTGCATAGCGATGCCGTCGTATGTTGTGTACAAGGGTAAGGTTCCCGGAGTCTACGACGACTGGGAGGAGTGTCGGAGACAGGTTCACCGATTCAGCGGTAACAGTTACAAAGGGTACACCACTAGGGCCGAGGCCGAATCTAGATACGCCCGCTATCTAGCGGGAGAGGGGAGGGAGCGTTGGAGGAACCGGATGAAGACGAGTTTCATCGTGATGATGCTCATCGTGATGACCGCAACTCTCTTCTATGTGATGGTAGTTTAGATGATCGATATCGACTTGTAATGTGAAGACAAACTCGCTACTCGCGGTATACATGGGTATACATGGCCCCCTGGGTATACATGGCCCCCTGGGAGGCATACTAATGGCGCACTGTTGTATATACTAATGGCGCATCTGAGGTCCGCCATTAGTATACCAGATACTAATGGCGCACCAGTGGTGCGCCATTAGTAAAATATACTAATGGCGTGGCACTAATGGTGCACCACTAATGCGCCATTAATGGCCAAATTAGGTGCGCCATTAGTAGGCCTTTTCCTAGTAGTGTAAGTTTGTAAAATCCTACCGAGTGGTGAGCAACCCTCCCACTCGGGGGCTTAGCTGCAGTACAGTACTCGCCTAAGTTTGTAAAATCCTACCGAGTGGTGAGCAACCCTGCCACTCGGTGGTTTAGCTACAGTCCAGTACTCGCCTAAGTTTGTAAAATCCTAGCGAGTGGTGAGCAAACCTCCCACTCGGGGGCTTAGCTGCAGTCCAGTACTCACCTAAGTTTGTAAAATCCTACCGAGTGGTGAGCAACCCTCCCACTCGGGGGCTTAACTGCAGTCTGGTACTCGCCTAAGTTTGTAAAATCCTACCGAGTGGTGAGCAACCCTCCCACTTGGGGGCTTATCTGCAGTCCAGTACTCGCCTAAGTTTGTAAAATCGTACCGAGTGGTGAGCAATCCTCCCACTCAGGGTTTTAGCTGCAGTCCAGTACTCGACTAAGTTTGTAAAATCCTACCGAGTGGTGAGCAATCCTCCCACTCGAGGGCTTAGCTGCAGTCCAGTACTAGCCTAAGTTTGTAAATTCTACCGAGTGGTGAGTAATCCTCCCACTCAGAGGTTAGCAACAGTCCAGCTCTCACCTGCAAGGACGACGAGGTGCAGGTCGACTACAACCTTCTCCTTTGGAGCTGCACCACAAGTACAACGTACGCTCCATCCGTACCTGCAAGGGCGACGAGGTGCAGGTCGACCGCGGCCCTCTTCTCCGAGCTACGCCACAAATACAACGTGCGCCCCATCCTTGCCCGCAAGGACGACGAGGTGTAGGTCGACCGCGGCCCTCTTCTCCGAGCTACGTCACAAATACAACGTGCGCTCCATCCTTGTCCGCAAGGACGACGAGGCGCAGGTCGACTTCAACCTTCTCCTTCGAGCTACGCCACTAATACAATGTATGCTCCATCCTTGTCCGCAAGGACGATGAGGCACAGGTCGACTGCAACCTTCTCCTTCGAGCTACGCCACAGATACAACGTGCGCTCGATCCTTGTCCGCAAGGACGACAAGGCACAGTTCGATTGAAGTCTCCATTTCAAGGCTGCATCTCAAACACGAAGTTCATTCCAAATAGGGAACAGATTCCAAAAGCAATCGCAAGCATACTCAAAAGCAGTTCGGATAAATCCTAAAGTTACAAGCGACAAATCAAAAGTATTCGAGCATCAGGCCCGAAGGAGTTTAATGGTTACAACAACCACTTGGTATTCCGAGGCAAATTTAAGACAGATTTAAATCTCATAGTTTGTTCACTCGTCAGGAGGATGGCTGGTAGGTTCGACGAATTCATCCAAGTCAATTCCATCTGCGATCCGAGTGGCAGCAGCGATGAAAGTCTCCATAAAGGACTGGAAGTCGTGCCTTTTGGTGTTGGCGACCTTGATCGCCGCCAGCTTGTCTTCACGAGCTTCCTTGTAGTGGACCTTTACCAAGGACAACGCCACGTCAGCACCACACCGGGCAGAGGACTTCTTCCACTCTTGCACTCGACCAGGAATCTCGTTGAGCCGAGTCATCAGAGATTCGAGGTCATTTTGAAGCATCGCCCCTGGCCAGAGTCATGAGTGGATTCATGAAACTGCCACCTTCAAACGAGCGAGGTAACTTGTGACGCTGGCGATGCGGGATTCCAATCGAATCACATTCATGGCAGCCTCGTCGCTGACTGGAGAAACGATAGGGTCTAAACCCGTCTCGATCCTTCCAGTTTCCTCGTCAAAGTTTTGGTAGAATTCTGCAGTCAAAGAGTTAGTGAGTCGACTGGACATTATTAACTTGCAAGCAGTAAAGCAGTTGGATTAAAATGAGTACCTTCCAGCATAAGATAGAGCTTCTTGGCAAGAGTTCTCAGATAGGCTTCCGTGTCATTTCTCTTACGGACCGCGGACTCCAGCTTCTCATTCAGAGCAATCTTATCTTTCTTCAGACTAGTTACCTCTCGGTTGGACTCATTGAGAGAGGACTTCAGCTTGGTTACTTCTCCTTCCAACGCTCCGACCGAAGCCAGCTTCTGGTGTGCAAGGGCAGTCTTATCTTGAGCTTCCTTCTGCGCAACTGCAAGGTCCAAGTCCTTCTTCTCCAGAGCCAACCTCATTTTCTCTGCAAAAGAAGCAATCAGATCAAACAAGAGATCGAAGAAATATCTTAAAAGACGATCGACGTGAACAGTCGACACGCAATTACCTTCCATACCAGCAGCTTCATCTTGAGCTTTCTTCAACTTTTGTTGGGCCAGCTCCAAGTCGAGGTTGAGTTGCCTCTGCTTCTCCTCAAATTCGGCAAACTTAGAAATGAGAGTACAAGATTTCTGCAGAAAGTAAAAGACGTGTCAATCGACAAGATCAAAGATTATTTACTTCCGAGTAAATAAAACTTAAAAGTTTACTCAGACCCCAGTTGATCGCCCGCAGTCGACTGCGGTCTCGGGGACTACACCCAGCGGGTGCACTTGGCGTGGCCCCATTGATTCAGACCCCGCTCGACCGGTCTGCCCGGGTCGATAAAAAGGGAGAAGAACTATTCAGACCCCGGTTGACTGCCAGTAGTCGACCGCGGTCTCGGGGACTACACCCAGTGGGTGCACTTGGCGTGCCCCCACTGGTTCAGATCCCACTCGGACGGTCCGCCCGGGTCGAGTGGAAGAAAGAAAAGGGAAAAGGACTCAGACCCCAGTCGACTGCCCGCAGTCGACTGTGGTCTCAGGGACTACACCCAGTGGGTGCACTTAGCGTGCCCCCACCGGTTCAGATCCCACTTGCCCAGGTTGAGTGGAAGAGCGCAAGTGCTAGAGACAACAAAACACCCAGTGGGTATACAAATTCGACGCAGAAAATATTTCAGGTAGCATATCCTAATAGAACAAGGTCAGTCGAAAGTCTACTTACCTGGGCATTGGCCCGAAGAGCCGCGCTGGCATCGTAAGCAGCCTGGCTGTTCTCGTGCACCGTCTCCATCCGCTCCATCACCACGTTAGCCTGACGGATGGCCTCCGTAGCCGCATCCAACTGGTTTTCCGGAACATGGTAGTTGGTGAAGAAGGGGGCAGACGACCCAGGTGCGGCAGCTTGGAGCTCCGAAGCATGAGGTTGGACGATTGAAGGAAACACCGGTACAATCAACGGCGCAGGGCGCTCACTCGACAATGGGACAGCGAAAGTTACAGAGGCCCCACCTATGTCTTCAGATTGCCGGACGGTTGGTCTTGTCATCGGTCCCTGCTGAGACGTCTTGCGAGCTGCTACCTTTTTCTTCTTTCTGGGCCTAGGGGTCACATCTTCATCATCATCCGGAAGATCGATGACGTTGGGTGGGGCTGTAAATAAATCAGTCGACCCCAAGTGAATCGCTAGAATTTAATCGACCAAATAATCAAGAACAAGATCATGAGAGTTTTACCTAGGTTGGAGGTAACCGCGTCTTCCATTTTCTCGTCTCGGTATTGGTAGGACGAAGTTCCAGATGTAGCAGCACTGCAAATGTCAACATTCAATCGGTTATGTTCTGTTGCTCGAGTCGACCAAAAGATCGGGTCAGATGATTACCCGGAGATGGTGGGGATGGTCACTTTGATCCTGGGCAAAGCCTTCGGTGGTTTGGAGGAGGTGGCCTTCAATGCTTTCAGCGCGGGAGGCGGCGCAGTCTTGAGTTGTTTCGATACCTTCTCAGTCGGCACCGGAGAAGACGTCCGAGGGCGCTTCGAAGATTGCCCAGTCGGTGCGGCCGTCAGGTCAGGGGCGCTCACCGGGTCATGAGCGTGCTTGGACCTTCTCTCTCTGCGAGGCGGCGAGTCGACTTCTTCTTCATCACTCGAGTCATCGCTCTCCTCGTCCTCCTCTGCATCCGAGCGCCACTCCCCGCTCTCGCCCCCGCTCGCCCCTTCCTCGACATTTTGCTCCTGCACTCCATTGGGCATCGCGTACATATTAATAAGAGCCTGAAAAGACAATGAACAAAAGAAATACAGTCAACCGTCAACAAGATGTTACACAGTGAATCAAGAAGATAGCTGGCAATGCAGAATGATACTTGTTCCGGTTGGCGCAAATGGTTGAATGGAATCACCCTCCTAGACCCCCGGGGATTATCTTTGTTGCCGATGATTCCTCTCAGCCACTTCTCCACTGTGTCTTCACTAACGTCCTCCGGGTGGATCCGAGTGGAGTCCTCGAGTCCCGAGTACATCCACGTCGGATGGTCACGGGCTTGGAGTGGCTGGATGTGTCGACTGAGAAAGACCTCCAGCAGGTCCATACCAGTCACTCCGTCGCGGACAAGTTGGACGACCCGCTCGACCAACACCTTCACCTACGCCTTCTCTTCCGGGATCACCCTCAAGGAGGAGGGCTTCTCCACTCGAGCCAAGGAAAAGGGGGGAAGTCCGGTCGACTGGCCCGGGGTCGGCTGGTCCTTGCAGTAAAACTAGGTCGACTGCCAGCCCCGGACCGAGTCGGGAAGGATCATAGCTGGGAAGGTGCTCTTGTTCCTCATCTGAATTCCGAGACCCCCGCACATCTGTATCACGTGCGTCCTCTCGTCACTCGGGTTGGCCTTCTTGACCGTCTGGGAGCGACATGTGAATATGTGCTTGAAGAGACCCCAGTGCGGTCGGCAACCCAAGAAACTCTCGCACATGGACATGAAGGCAGCAAGGTACAGGATGGTGTTTGGAGTAAAGTGATGAAGTTGAGCCCCGAAGAAGTTCAAAAAACCATGAAAGAAAGGGTGGGGAGGCAAAAGAAAACCCGCGGTCGACGTGAGTGGCGAGGAGAACGCACTCACCCTCCTGCGGCCGCGGCTCGGTCTCGTTCCCCGGGAGCCGCGCCGATTCATGGGGGATCAGTCCCCCTCAACCAGATCGTCAATGTCATCTTGGCTGATCGTCAAGCGGATCCAGTCGCCCTGGATCCAGCCCGGCGGCAGGCCATACCTTGACGAGGATCCACCCCGGCTGGTCCTCTTTCCTTTCGCCTTCGCCGTCGCCTTCTTTGCGCGCTCCAACGCTACCGTCTTCTCCTTCCCCATGGCAGCGAATCGAGTCCGAGCGGGGCTACGATGCCGAGAGCGGATGCAGGCGCAGCGGAGAAATCTGAGGAGGAAGAAGGAGAATGAGGGTGCACTGTTCAAAAGCCCGGTCCGGTGCCTTTTATAAGGACACTTCCGAGTGACTGACTTGTAGGCCCGGACGATCTTATCAAATCCCGCAATAGTCGCGCGCGCGATACGTGACAAAAAAGGTGGCGCGGGGATCGAGGCGACCTTCCTAATCCGTCCCGATTACCACGGCCTCCCCCGTCTGACGCGCTTCCCAAAATTCGAATCCCGCGAAATCTGCAGACAACAGAACAACTTATCAGACGGAAGACATCGTCCACATCATCACTCGGAACTCTTCAGTAAAAGTTCACTCGACAAAAACTAAGAATGGATCAAGGCGACTGAAAAAGAAGTTGGTGTGGTCACCTCAGCTCATTAATCCAGAACAAGATATACTCATAGCACGAAAAATGAGTCGGAAGTGTTCTCAACTCCTTCCTCACTCAAACCCTGATCCATTCGGGGGCTAATGATGAAGCTATGTACCTAGGGTAGGGTCATGGATCTGTCCAAGATACCCTCCCCAAGGACATCTCTAAAAAGAACCAGAAGCATTCGAAGAAAAATCATCATCCACTCGACCATGAAGCTATGTTCCACTCGACAGTCTTGAAGACACTCGACCGTATGGGCAATCACTCGAGTACCAGAAGATCTAGAGCCACTCCACACTGCAACGGTCGGGAATTAAGTCATAACTTTAATGGTCATTGTGTATCTTTATTGCAGGCGTTACCAGTAACGTCCTCGTCTTTATGTACCTTAAACCCTTTGTAACTAAGGGCGGGAGGGGTCTGGCAAACTCTATATAAGCCACCCCCCTCCTCAGGGACAAGGGTTCGCACCCCATGTAACACACACGCATATAATCCAGTCGACCGCCTCCGGGCTCCGAGACGTAGGGCTGTTACTTCCTCCGAGAAGGGCCTGAACTCGTAAAACTCGCGTGTACAACTCCTCCATAGCTAAGATCTTGCCTCTACATTCCTATCCCCCATTTTACTGTCAGACTTAGAACCACGACAGCCGCCGAGCTTCTATCTTCGCCGTCGTAAGTGACCGACGGTAGACCCACGCGAGGAGCCGCTTGTCCTTGTCGGGCTCCGCCGGTAACCCGCGGCGGAGGCTGACAGAGCTTTGACTCCGGCTTGCGTGTCTGGGCCGGCGAGGCCGGCACAAGCACCCACCGCTGCCCGCGTGGGGGAGCAGTAGGCGGCAGGACCAGGGGACGGCGTGGGGGAGGCACGGACTGCGCAGGCCGTGCAGAGTCAAGCTCGGGCCGGGAGGAGCCAGCACCAACTCCTTGCTGCGCCAGCGGGGGAGAGGCGAGGCCGATCCAAAACTGCCACCCGTGTCCACCTTGGACTTCTCGAGGGCAATGCGGAGGGCTAGCTCATCGTTGTCGTCGAAGGAGGAGCGACTGCCGGCACCTTATGTTGTGCGATCGGCATCCCGCAAGATGTTTTCTAGATCAAGATGGCGTGGCACCATCGGCATCCCGCTGTGCTCGCCGCATCGCACAACAACCCGACATCTCACCTCCTCCACGCACATAGTTGAAGCATCGTTGGCCTACCTACACTTCACTAGACCATCTAAACTACATGCAAACGCAAAAATAAACAGGCTGATATATCATGACAAGATTAATGCTAACACTGCCTGCGTGCAGTGTTTGCAGTGCTGCTTCTTCCAAGTTTTTTCGGAGGTTCCTTCTGCTCTGCTAGTTGGTCTGAACATGCTTCACATGCCTGAACGTGGTTTCACTCTAAGAAATGGATCGGGGGAGACTCCCTGATCTTCTATACAATGGTTAGGCCGTGTAACTTTTATTAGGACTATCAGCGCATGGGTTTTCTATAAAATTAGTTTTGGTGTTAAACTGTCAATCCCAGCTTTGATTTGATGTGTTCATTTGTGATCGGACAACACACAAGCAAAGTTTGCAAATTTTCACCAGGAACATATATGGATGTACCTGCCCTTGTAATAAGTTAATAATAACATTGTGATTAACAAAGAAAAATGAACTAGCACAATTACGAGGCTTTGCACATCAAAATATCACCAATACTATATTATTTCTTTATTTTTCTTTGTATGTTTTTCTGTTTACCACGAAATCACTCATTGTTTTGTATTGTTAATTTTTAGAAAGAAGGCTTCCTCACGGAATTTTAAATAACTGACAGCCATCCTTAACAATCTACTGTGCAAATGGACAGAACAAGAACAATTTTTACTTTGTTGTTACTAATCTATCACAAAATTTGGTTACACTGGACATGAAAATGTTTTTCTTTACGATGAATATTCGGTTATGTAAGATATGCAAGTGAGTATGACTATAAGATAATGTTTGCATGATGAGTTTCTATTCTAGCTGATTCATGGCTCCAATAGATTGTGTGCTGATTTGCGGGTAATTTTTTTTAACGTTCTCAACTGAACCCATCATTACAGAGCCTCAGTTTTCTACACAGAGAGCCTATGCATAGATGGTTCAGGTACAAATTAACAATTTTGTTCAATCGCTTCATTTATTCTCTGTCACGACATTATGTATTCTACATGGCAAATTTGACCAAGAGTTAACTTACCACTCTGCGGAGATGCCCTCAAATGAACATGCATCCCACCACTGCTACACAACAGACTTTATTAAACATGGCTTCTGACACTAGCCGAAAAATACGGTCACGAAAAAGGCTATACAAAGTGGGTTTTCTTGGGCTTCTGTCACAAAACCTCAGGGGAGAAGCACCCGTCTCGGAAAATTTTGCTTTCTGATGTAGGTTAGAATGAAGACCCGTCTCGAATATATATTCTCAGGCAGGCAGAAAGAAAGGCCAATCTGAGATGTTTAATCTGCCGAAGGTGGTCTTTCATTCGGGCTCGTTTCTTCATTGTTAGTAACAACTCTTGTTGCAGCTATCTTGGTACAGTACATAGTTGAGTCTTCTGACTATTTCCTCTGCATTGACGGTAAAGCCCTCCTCCACCTGAATGTGAAAGTTAGTCGATCCACACAAATTTAAAGCCAAAAGTCCTTGAAGACATTTATGGTCATGTATAATAGAATTGTACATAATATCAATATTGTGCCTGTTTTCCGTTGTTTCTCTAACATAAACGAGGAGGGATATATACTTATAAGTAGTGACATACTATGACCTCTGATCGAAAGTTCAACTATTTCTACACTTTTATCAGTTAAACAATTCTAATTTTCTCTATCTACAAAGAAATAATATCTAAAGATTAGATCGAAATTATGATATTTATTATCAAATATACCTTAATAATTTTATTTATCACAGAAAATGTTTGTTGATAAGATGGCCGTCAAATTACTATCTTGAAGAATGTGTCATGTGACTCATGTCCTACCAGAAATTTTACATTTAGTTTGAACTGCATAAAGTAATATATTGGATTTCTGAAAATGGTACTATATTTTATATTAGAAAAATCGAAAATCCACTTCCAAATGAAACAGTCTAATGTCCGTAGGGTTAAGGTGATCTTGAGTTGCTACTTGATAATTTCTTTGTCTTATTGTATTATACTTTGCAAGTGTGCATTTTATAGCATGGTATGCATATCTATCTATTCAAAAAATATGCATTGGAGAATGAGGAAAGTGAATATTGAGAGGAATCCATCTGGGTGGAAAAAAATCCATTCGTCTATTCCTCCATGTTATGGGGGTCCAAGGAGCCTCTGGGCAGTCTAGTCTCCCTAATGTTCGCTGGGGTGGTGGCGATGGGTGTGCCGATACATTAACACCCATGAGAAGCTATTTTTTCCCTGAAGATGTTGTCGAATAGCTTCTTCACACCAGCCCTGGGTCTTTTCGGCTCTCGGTCGTTGGTTTGCAATTGCTGGTGGAGTCTGGTTTCGGTTAATAGTTGGTTGTGTTCATTGTTGGAGTTTTTGCATGATTGTATACCTTATCAATCATGCCATTGTGAGGTTATTGGCTTAGCATCCCTTATAATCTTGGTCGACTCTATTCATCGTGATGAACTCACACAAACATCCTACCCTCTTTTCAAGGTACGTGTCGTAGTTTTACAACCAAATTTTGAATCAGAGTGAGTACTATCATAAATCTGTTCATGAGAACTTGCCTTTGCCATGGTGGTTATAATCACAGTGGACTGCGTGAACGGCATCACATTATTGTGGACGACGCGAAGGTGGAACTCCTCCAACTCCGCAAGAACCCTGGCGACCAGACCCTTCCCATTTATTTCACAATGGATCCTCAACATCACCTTGTTCCCTGAAAGTTTTGCCTCGATCTCGGGCAGCAGCTGGCTCCTCGCCGGCGTCCGGTCTGCCGAGTAGAACAAAGGGGACCCCTCTTTGACGAGCACCACGGTCTCGACGCTCCTATGGCTGCCGCCGGCCGCCTCCAGGGACTTGTCTTTCTCTTGTAGCTCTTTCACATAGCTCGTTGCGTTGCTAAGAATCGTCCCCTTGTCCATCTGATGGACCCAAATTGTAATAAACACATTAACAGATTAACTAAGCATTGACCCCCAACGGGCAAAAATAAACAAAAAGAACCGTGCATTTCCTGAAGGAATATTAGGACACGTTGAAAAAGACGGGGAAGTCAACGACCTTCTTGAGGCCGGGGATGAGGGCAGAGAGCTCGATGAAGCGCTGGTTGGTCTTCTCCCGGCGCTTCCGCTCCGCCATGATGTGGCCTTGTGCGCAGGCGGCGACTTTCCTTGCGGCGGCCCTCCTCGTCGGCTGTGACACGCCGGAACGAAGCGGCGCTCTGGCGGCCTGTGTGCCACCGCCCACGCTGGACGGCTGGGCCGCGTTGAAGTTCCAGCTCATGGAGTGGGTGTAGGTGGCGCCGGTACTGCTCATACTGCCCGAGGCCGGGAACGACGTCAACGTGGAATTGCTCCCTTGCTGCATGGCTGCATCAGGGGATGGACTGATGAGCCCCCCACAGCGGCGGGTATCCGCGCCGGAGCTCTGCCTCTTGTGTGCTTCCGGGAGCTCCGGGAGCGCCTGGAGGCATGCGAAGCCAGCCCGGTTCTCGTCGGCTCCTCCTTGATCCTCCTCGTGCTGCAGCGTGCTCACCGCCCACTGCATGAACATGAGTGAGTCGTCCATGTCGTCCATGGGCATCCGTCCGTACGTAACCACTGACTTAGCAGCTGGTTCAACATCGAGATACACATGAGAGATGAGACACGGCAGACTAGAATTAATGAGAGAACGATGCGTGTAGTGGAATTGTTTACCTCGATCGGTGGGTGATCAACTCAATCTTTGTAGCAGTAGTAGATGCCATGGAACCTGGCTTCTAGTCTTTGGGTTTATAAGGAAGCGTGCGTCCACTCAGTGTTTGGTCACACTAAGGCCCCTCCCAAGCCTAAGACAAATTGGCCAACCTTAAACAAACAATGAGTCGTTGGATCCTGGTTATCTGGCCTGGATCTAGTGGAAATCATATTCTAGACACCAGCAAATTAAAGGTGCGTGTCGTTGCACAAACATACAAAATTACATTATTATGTGTACAATGGGCTCTCCTGTTGTTGAGATTAAGATCAGTGTTAGCCAGCTAGATTGGTGGATCCGGCCACGTGAATCATCCAAAATACAAATGTTTTAAAACAACTACCTATAGGTGCGCTATAGCCTTTTTGGACCATCCACGATAGCCAAGTGACGGGCCAATCACAGTTCCACTATGCTAACGCGAATAACGACTAGCAAATGTATGTTCAAACCTTGCAGCTGGCCATCGTTCTGCTAGGAGAAAACACAAAATAGTATGGTAACTTTGAAAGACAACTCTTCTTGAAGGCAAAAAGTAAAAGTCATAAGATTGGTTAAACTATGGGGAAACATAAGAGAGCTGAAACTAAAAATACATATAGGACCCTAATAACTGGCGATGCCTGTTAGAGATAGTAAATAATACTAATGGAAAATCAGTGTTTACCGAGTGCCAAGGTCTTTGCCGACTTCCGTTTCACAGGCTCACGACACAACATCCCTTTGCCGAGAACAAGACTCAGCAGTAGTGTGCACTCGACAAGGAATTCCTTCCGACGAGAGCTGTCACAATAATGCCCCATAAACGAAATAATACTCGGCTACTACGTTTTTTTGCTGAGAGCTCATGACATGGCAATCGACAACTAGGAGCCACGTGACACGACAATTTGGGTTTGACGGCTCCGTGACGTCGGTGGCACGTTTGCTGAGTGCAACACCTGGGGGACTCGGCAACTATTTGCAAAATTAACTTTTGAGTGCAGGAACAGTTTTCTGAGTCCCCTGCCGAAGTACCCGGTGTAGCTGCAAAGATATTCCCAGGTTCCGCCATGTGGCCTAGCTTGCCGAGTGCGGTGACTCCCGGAGAACATCTTTGTTTACATATTTTGGCTGCGAAAAAACTTAGCCGAGTTATGGCACTTGAAGCTCGGCAAAACAGCTGCAAGAGTTGGTGGGAATAGTCACGCGTCACAGCTGTCGTGTAGGATACTCAGTAACTGGGACCTTTGCTGAGCTCGGTACTCAGCAAAAGCCCTGTTAAGCCCTCCATGGAAAACATATTTTTATAGCCATATATAGCCAGCTAGCACCATTCGTACATCACACATAATACACACAAACGAGCAACAAGCCAATTACCATAGGAAGTTCACATGTCACAAAACAAGTTAGATAACAACCTAGTCCATACCAAGCATAGTACTTAAAATTCACCTGCACAAGCATAGTGACTTAACAACATCCATATTTCACAGACAATCAGCATACAATTCGCCGACACGACCTCTCCCTGATGAAGGTCAACTCCGTTGACACAAGCTGTACGCTTGTTGAGGAGGAGAGGGGGGGGGGGGGGGGGGGGGGGGGGAGGAGTGGCATTATTCATAGCCTCAAGTTTTTGATGAAACGTCTACATATATATTTTTGTTAGCATTGCATCACAATTTTCAATCGGTTAATATTGGTGGCTATTCTGTGAAAGCACTAACCTTGACTCCGGCTTGCACATCTCTCATGCCGCCACTTCTTGTAGTCGTGCCGCCTGTGCGTCATGGCCTCGACATCCTCCCCTTTCGTCCTTCCTTCTTCCATATTTGTGGCCCGTGCGGCTTTTTCTGCCTAACATTGCCTACAATATATCATTGCAGGCTCAAATATAGGTTATATTTATAACAAGATAATGTAAAAGACATGAGTATGAAAGATACAATCCTGCAGCTATGCAATCTCACCTGAATGAGTCGTCGGACGACTCCTTATGGAGGGACTTGGGCTTGCACTCTGTGCCTAGATCTGATATAGCTTGAGATTCGAGGAGGTGGCGATTGCGCCACTGCAAATGACGTGGCGGTCACTCTTCTTCCCATCTCCTACCCTCATCACCAACTCCTGACCGGTAGTCTGGTCCTATGGATCAGGCTTGTCCTCGTACTTCTTCTGATACAAAGATGTGCACAGATCCATCACCTCCATGGTAAAGTTGCCGCAATACTCCTCGCCCCTGTTTCCCCTATGGTCGTGCCCCCAGGCTGTTGCCTCGCTTGCAAGAGAAAGCATCATGATTAATAAACATAGACGCGCCTAGAGACAAAATTGACCTTTGAGTTGCCCATACAATTTTTTGGTGGAGAGATGTCAGGTTGAGGCTCCCCTAGATGTGTGACAAACCCTTTGTCTGGAGTCAGTCCTCCCTTTTCATAATGTGTCATGCTTGCCATGTAGGGCTGCACCACATATCCGCCAACGCTGCCCAACAATAGATTGTGATCCATTGCTCCCTTACCTACTTATATATAATACATCATATGAAATAGAAGGAGCAAGTGACTGCTGATCCAAGAAGCAGAAAGTAATGATGTTACCTACTGAAAAGTACTCGTCCCGAGCCATATTCGTCTTGCAAGCAACAGACTTCATCATCTTGTTACCATATTCGTCTAGGGGGCGAGCTCTCATCATGGCATGTACCGCACAATGTTCTTCATGTGGGAGAGAAGGTTCTTGGCAACTCTCTCAACCTTCAGGCACACCTCATCGAGGTGCCCATCCAGGCAGGTATAGTGATCCTACAATAGTGCATATGGCAGTTAAATAATTACCAAGCATCAGATATGGACCAATGAGTGCCATAGGTACTTACCCACCGATCTCTCTTGATCCGGGCCGGCCTTGCTATCACACTCGTCATCCTGCGCGGCTTTGTAGTGCTCCTAGGTGAAACATGGTGACAGTGGAGCTTTGTCGCTCAGCTTGACCAAGCCAAGAAAATATGCCTTCAGAAGAGCACCAATAAGGTGAGGATGTGGTGTGAACCCGCTTTATTGAGTTCCCACTAACTGCACAATGAAAGGAAATCATATGTTATTGTTAAAATATTACTCCATCCGTCCCAAAATAAGTGACTTAACTTTATACTAACTTTAATACAAAGTTAGTACAAAGTTGAGTCACTTATTTTGGGACGGAGGGAGTATATGTTAGTAAATTGTAAGGTCATCATTTACCCGTGTCTCCGTTGGGTATAACGACATGCCGGCGTATATGCTTGGGCTTCGAGACCTCCAATGGAGATGCCCAAAGTGCTTCCTCCTACCTATAGAGCTGGAGGTACAGGCCGAGTCATCCGGACACACCATCTCTTTTACCTCCTCCTCATCAGTAGCTTACGGATTATGGTTGGCAGTGGTCTCCTGCACCTCCTCCTCACTGGGACTATACAAATCATGGTCCTTCATGACAGTGGATATAAAACCATTTGAGGAACAGTAGTCACGGCCGCCACTTCCGAAAAGCCTCATTGATTTGATGAATCTCTTCATGTTTTATGAAGCACCTGCTATAATAAAAATAAAACCAAAAGAACACATATTAGTATCATCACTATAACATGGAAAAATGCCAAAATCCTAATGCCTTTGAAATAAATAATTCAAAGTAGAAGAAACATGGTAAACGAGCTGTGGTGGCATATATCACATACAAAATCACATATCACATGTGTAAGAAGTTACAAATTTAAAGTACTTCATTGCACTAGTAGAGCATGGTACCACATTAACATCGTACAAATATTTATTAGACAGTACACTAGATTACATACTACATCGACATAAAACTTGCTAGCTAACCTACTCCGAGAAGCCTGACAATGAGGAGTCAAAATAGAGAGGATAAGTATCGCCTCCTCACTGAAGGGTCATGTCTCATGGTTGTTAGCGGTGGGCCAACTCCGCAGAACCGGGTCATCACTATCCTCCAATTCGTTGTTGAACTTTTGGAGCTTCGTAAAATAATTCTCCTGCTCAGCTTGGCGGCGGGCGATCTCATGGCGGTTGTCCTTGACCTCCCCCTCGTCCTCGATAGATCTAACGAGAGCGTGGTTCTTAGCGCAGAGATGTGGGTTCACCTGAACAAGCATGGTTATGTAGTTCTCACTGACATGCTCGACCGTGTACTGCGCATGGGTCAACTGATCCTCCTCGTGGTCATCTCAGGATTCGACCCTAAATGGAGCGTAGTAGTCGGGGAAGTGGAGATGCGCTTGGGTCCCCAAAAGGTGGTCGCTGCGAACTCGTACTAGCACACCATCTTTTACGCGGTGTTGAACGTGAAAAGCCAATGCTTCTTATTCTCCCCTGGGACACATATATCTACTGTCCAATGGGCTGAGCGAAGCCGAATGCCATGGTACCTCGGCGGCAGCGGCCTAAACTTCAGGTTAGTGTTGACACCTAAAAATTCATATTACAAAAAAGTGTCACAAAATAAATATAATGTAAGTATCAAACAACAAAGAATAATTTTTGACATCGACTGGTCCGAACCCTCAACCTCTAACCTACGTTGCACGAATACTTGGATACGTATCGGATACACGATACGGGGATACACCCGATACGGCAATTTTCTAAAAACTAGGATACGGGGATACGTCTGTATATACATATTAATTATTAAATATATGAAAAAATAACGAGTTTTTTTATAGCAAATGCACTGTTTTATTAAAAAAATTGAAGTCTTCACGATTGCTTAACAAATACTGCATGGATCTCTTGTTGCCTCCTTTCCCTTTCCCAGTATTTTCCAACATCTGGACGTACCTCCACAAAGGCTTCTTCTCATTATCATCTTCCGGAATCACACGAGCAGTAGCCAATACATGGACTGCATCCACGCTACCTCCACTACCTGCGTCACTTCTAACTGAAGAAGACCCTATGGCCGATCTGCACAGTAAAAGGAGAAGATTACGAAAACAGATTAGTCAAACTGATCTAACCACGTTTTGGGTACCGAGCGAAATTCCGAGATCTCGCGCGGTTACCCCCCCCCCCCCCCCCCCCCACACAACCACAGAAACATGCATACCGAGCAAAAAATCTCGAATAATTTGAAAATTTTGAATTCAAACGGTCACGGTATAGTTAAATATAGGCCATCTCTTATTCAACCACATAGCTGATGGTGGCCAAGTGGTAAAGCCAACCTTTCATAAGCAAGTAGCCACTAAATTAGTAAATGCTGCAAAACTGTGGGCCGACCAGGGGTCGAACTCGCGTCGTCCGCGCAAGTGGTAGCTACTGTTCAATAACCACTAGGCTAGGGGAAGATTTATGATATGTCAGACTGATAAACCCTTCTATATCTACCGCAAGAAAATTTGAATTCAAATTTTAGTTTTAAATTTCGTCCGATTTTTTTCCGGAATTTCGTGGTTACCGTGGTAACCGCAAATTCCGGTGCCCCACGAGAAAAAAGGTCCACTTGGGATCCAAAACCTTATTCTAATCTTAAAATCTGAACCTAAAACACCTACGTACAGAATTCAGAGAAGGAGATGGAGAAGAGAGATCAGAGAAAGAGAGGGAGATGAGAACATACCTCCTGCAAGGGAGACACGGATGTCTTCTGCCGGCGACGAGCCGGCGACCGATCAGCGTCGATTGGACGGAGAGTTGGAGAAGAACATGTGGGAGAGGAGAGGACTGGAGCTGAGAGTTATGGAGAGTTGGAGATCTGCGGGCTGTGGCTGCTCGCTTGCTCCAAAGAGTCGAGGGGACGAGGTGGCCGGCTGGGAATTGATGACGTGCGGCGGCGCTAGGAGGGGATCGAGGAGTTTTCAATTTTATACGTCGAACGAAGGGGTTGCCGTATCCAAAACGTATCCCAGAGGTATCAAACACTATTTTCTTTTTTAAAAATCAATAAATCACAGGATACTTACGGGATACGTATCGGGCAGTATCGGGGCAGTATCCGGCAGGATACGCGCACTTTCTGAAGTATCCGTAGAACGTAGCCTCTAACCACTTGCTCCTAAACCCCTAGTCCTTAACCTAGAAGGCTCACCTTCGACAAGTTGATATCTAGTGATCCAACCCTAAACCCCTAACCTCCTGCCCCTAATATCTTAGCCACTAAATTAGTTGTTGTGGCAGGCACCCCATTTTTGCTTCCAAGGCAACTGTTTTAGTTTTACTTTTAGTTTTACAAATTTCAACACTTATGATATAGCATGACACACATACACACATCACATCACTTGCACTTCCCACAACACATCACATCTAATAAATTTTTAGATTTTATTCTAACTTTTACAGACTCTCTCTCTCTCTCTCACACACACACACACATCTATATTCTCTTTGTACCACATGTGAACATCATCATAAATCACCTACGTGGCAACCTAAAATTAGGTAACTCGCTCACATACAAAATATAAATTAGCAATTTCTAATTAATTTACTAACAATTTTTAGATAATTGACTACGAAATGAAATGGAATGAACAAACCATTTATTTATAAATTAGCTCTATGTTATCTAAAATTAGCTAGATGTAATTATGTACAACTATTTAGCAAGCCCAGGCAATTAACTAACCTAACTACACCTACAAACAACATGGGTCAGTATACCTAAAATGCTAACTTGTAAATGTTTAGCTAATTGACTAATTAAAGAGGTAGAGGGAGAAGTTAGGGAGGAGGACCTATGTTGGGTGGCGGCTGTAGACCAAAGAAGAGGAAGCAGGTTGAAGATGCGGGAACACTAGATTTGGCGAATTAACAATAGCGATCGCATGTGAGGCGTTGCGGCTCAGAAATAGGGAGGGCCGGCAGTGATGAAAGGCGGGATGCCAGCGAGGGAGGCACAAGTACGCGGTGGCGGGAGTGCGGGGGGTGGATGTGTTGAGTAAGGAGAAGTTTGGCGCGCGCGGGGGGGGGGGGGGGGGGGGGGCTTCCCGATCTAGTTCATAAGGACCTTTGCCAAGTTATGGGTCTATCAAGTGATTTCGGCCGCTTTTGTACCAGCGTCGGCGCGTTAAATGAGTTTAGCGAGCCATTTGTCGTGTTTGCAACATCATGGACCAAAGTGAACATACGGGACAAGTTCTTGTGCAATTAATGCATTTAACTCACTGTTTTCATATGTCGCCATCAGTGGACGTGGCACATAATTATGTGTAATTAAACTTAAATACATCTTGCTAACATATAAAATTCCCTAAAAGTGGCATTGTTTTTATTTCCTGAAAATCTGCATACTGGCAGTTTTTTGTTTTGAGGGGTACCAAACTTTATTGCTCAAATGAATTGTTTCTGGGTATACACTTGGAGATAAACAATGCATTGGGTGCGCTATAAACATCACAGCCCACATATGCACATCCGGGGAATCTTTCACTGCTAATTGAAAAGGCTAGCGGCCCGCTCAATTTGCCTAGACTTATTTGTAGCCTTCTCATCATGTACACATTCTAAACGTGCAAATGCTACTGTGCAAACGATAGTGGCGGCCACAGCCAGGTAGACCATAATCTACGGGAATTGTTGCTAGTACGTGCGATCAATCTTGCATGCTGAGAAATAATCATGGTTGGTGGTCGAGAGTGTGACCGCCCCCGGATGCAGACAAATGGTCCTCTATCGGACAGAACTAAAACTAATCCTGACCTATAAGACAAGGGCCGGGGAACTGAAAAGTATATCAATCATAATGCACAGTCACATGCATGCCGCGATTACAACTTACTAATCGTACGGCATTGTCACATGGGTAGGTTCTATCTGATGCTGACATTTCTCGTCCTCGTTGATTTCTTTTAATTAAATTTGACGTGGGATTCTCACCTGAATAATATTATTCCGGTCGATCGGTTGTGTTCTGGCTCTTCAGGTATGGGCATCTCTGTTACTCAGGTGAGGATTAAGATCTTGTACCTTGGTGGACTTCCATTACTGTGTGTCGCGAGTAGCTTGGGATCTCTGGGCCTGTGCGTGATCATGGTGTTTTGGTGCGTTCGGCGGCATCGGAACAAGGTGGTCTTCAACCGGGCGGCGGTCTAGGTCCACTTGATTCTACAGCAGACCGATCAGGAGTTTGAGGCATGGCAAGCCGCTGGATTTTACAAAATTAGCTAAGCAGCTTACGAACGAAACCAACAACAAATCTTGGTGGGTGTGCGTGCGTGTATGTGAGCGTCGTCTGTGTTTGTAATGAGTTCCTAAAATAACCCCTTTTATGGTTTTTTATGTTTTTTCAGATGATGTTTTTTGTGCAATCTCTTTGGTCATTTTATGTTGACAAGCTTGCAAATGACCAAAGACATTGCATGGACATGTCTGAATACTTCTGTCCATTCGTCTATATCTATCTATCTATCTATCTATCTATCTATCTATACCTATACTAATTTGTGACTCCCTAAAAATTCCCATAATAATTAGAATTTACGAGCCGTTAATCTGGTGGGACCAAATTATTACGGTGTAGATCTACTCATAAAATCCTTAATCTGTATTGCATTATTTAGCAAAAAAAATTGAAAGGTCCACGAACCTTTATGTTGTCACAAGAATAAAATCCTAACCAGGTACGTATCCTCCTGCCTCATCCTATGCAAATACTAATTCAGTTTTGCTAAAGCACATCTAGATGTGCCATAAGTATTGCACATCTAAGTCCTATGTCATTGATCTTACGTTGAGATTCGTGTGGATATTTTCTTTTTCTTTTTTCTTTTCCTCTTTATGCATGATTCACTCACTTAGATGTGCAATAACTAGAGCACATCTAGATGTGCCCTAGACACACCCTTTCATTATCTAAGAAGATGCGTCGAGCTGCGACGTACTTTCCGGTGAAAGATATCTGCAAAAACTAGCTCCATTTGTTCCCTGCTCTTATGTTGCCTGAATCGATCTCCAAGTATAAACCTATCTTGTCAAAAACGAATTAATCAACCTGCAAAAACACACACCAGAATACATAATGCCAGAATCAATCGATGGCCAAAGACAAACAATGTTCTGTGTATGTGCATCCATTGTACGTGAATCAATAAGCTAGCTGCCATGTACTTGCCTATTTTCCTGCATCCGGTCAGTTCAAAAAGTAGTCATGTTAGCTGCTATCTGGTCAAAAACGAATTAATCAACCTGCAATAACACATGCCAAAATATATAATGCCAGAAACAATCTATGGCCGAAGACAAATAACGTTCTGTGTATGTGCATGCACTGTACGTGAATCAATAAGCCAGCAGCCTTGTACTTGCCTATTTTCCCGCATCCAGTCTGTTCAAAAGTAATCAAATTAGCTTTCATAGGTGCGTGATCCCTGGAAAGAACTTCACTTGTTGCATCGGCGAGGTCGGGTTATGCCACCAGGACAGAAGAGTCGGAATTTGGAACCCTTCTTTTTCATGACGGTAGACGTGTTCGACTTGGATGTGGAGATTGGATCGGAGCCCTCAAACAAAGGGATACTCCACATCAGATCTTGGTGGAATTCAACAGTTTAGAACCTACAGGAGGATCAGATCAATGCATCTATGTATGGTACAACCTATAAGTAGCCATCTATGTATTCCTAGTCTGTCAGATGTTCTAGATCAAAGCAGCATATGATTTGTCTTTGAAGAGGAGAGCATGGTTACCTGATATCAGCAAGATTATGTGTCAGAGTGGAGTAGAGGGGCAGGCAAGAAAACGCTGCAGCATATATTGTGGGATCTCCATGTAGGCTGGGGGTAGAACTGGGCATCGATGCACACCGTTCATGTTGACACCTGCTAGGGCACATGAAGTTCCAGGGTCACTATCCATCTAGCATCGCCATACCACGTATCGATGAGAGTTAAGGTCCTGATGTTTTTAAGATGAGTTTTTTCACACCGTTCATGTAGACACCTGCTAGGGCACATGAAGTTCCAGGGTCACTATCCATCTAGCGTCGCCATACCACGTATTGATGAGAGTTAAGGTCCTGATGTTTTTAAGATGAGTTTTTTTCTTTCTTTTCAAGGTGAACCCGATCAAGATGAGGAACCAAAATTTGAGGCCTTAAGATGTGGGATGTGTCTAGGGCACATCTAGATGTGCCCTAGTTATTGCATATCTAAGTGAGTGAATCAAGCACAAAAAAAAAAAAGAAAAAAAAAAGAAAATATCCACACGAATCTTGACGTAAGATCAATGACATAGGACTTAGATGTGCAATACCTAAAGCATATCTAGATGTGCTTTAGCAAAACTGATAATGAAAAGCCCAGTCCAGACCAATACGTGAGTTATTTTCTAAGCATTCAATGAAGCAGTATTCGCATTTGGGGAGATCCTGGGGTAAAGGCTCCAGCACTTTAAGTAAACAGCACAAGTGCTCCATGCAGCTCTTCTCCATTTGTACCCAAGTGTGTCCTACTTTCTCCATGTTTGCTTAAGTTTTTCTTACAGACTTCCTAAGGTTCATAAATTATACCCCGTTGTGGTTGCGGTAGTTGTTTTGCTTGCTAGAAGGTTGGACTAGGCCTTTCTTTCATCAATGGTATGGAATGATTATGTTCAATCTTACTAACAAAAAGACTATTCCCCTTTTGGTGACATGGAAGAAAACTGAGAGTGTCGTGTGTCAAGTGAGAGAGGCAAACGATGTGGCTCTTTATCATGTTGTGACTGTCGCATCCATATAAAATAGTTTAGGTTCGGGTGTTTGGTTTTTTTCCTGATTTATACTTGAATCCATCCAAACTTTAGCATTGGATTCGGATTATGAAGCATCTTCTGTCCAATTATTTTCTAGCGATTCTGTATCATTCTTGACTCCTGAACATGTTCCGATGGTACATTTTAATAATATCACATTATAAGTTAGTAATCTATTCTGCACAGACCCATATATGTTAGTATTATGTATAGGTACAAACTTAAGCTAGAGGAGATGTGTGACCTGAATGGAGCATCAACTTGCACCATGCTTGAGTCATAAGGAAGAAGATTGATAAGCAATCTCAAGATTCTTGATAGATACAAATAATTATGTTATGAATGAGAAGAAAAAAGATTCCAGAAATTACGTGGATAGAGATTGATATATCAATTCACATTTGCTATATGTATCACTGTATATGGAATCGTTTTCCTAGGCTCCCAAAAGGATTCGCCAATACTGCATGTTGATGAACGTTTTGTAAAATGAAACAGGATAAAAGCAGGTCTTATACTTGGCAGATGGAAGAGATCAAAAGCAAATTTTGAACATGGATCGACTTTTCTACTATAATGCTCTATGCTTTTAGTACCTACTGCATAACAAATTATATTTATAATCATTATTTTACAGTAGTTAACACAAGTTTTATCATGTTTTTGTAGAAGCATGTTACCGATGATAAGCAAATTGTGAACAACAAAAAAAAGGACTAGAGCAACGTGTGTTGTATATTCTGATGGCAGTGACGATAAAGATAAATCCATATTTAAAGAATTGGGACCTAAGAGAAAGCTTACAATAACTCGCTTATGTGGCGCTGCTTAAATACCAGAAAAAAATATTGATGTTGCACATTCAGGAAAAAAGATGAAGTGAAAATTATTCAAGGACCAATAAAAGGGTACTGTCACGAACAAGGGAATTCAAAATAATAACCATGTAAGATTTTTTTGTGTATTTGCATGTACTTCTGTAATACAATTTCCATATCGGTGTTGATAAAGAATCGGCGACCGAGGAATTTCAGAATCTTGGAGCATCAAGACCTCGAAATATAAGTGGCGGATTGATCGATATTTAATAAAAAAACTACGATGTAATATAGCATGTATGGGACGATGGAACTGTGTTTTACATATATACTTTGGTGTTAATTAATCCCTTTCATCTATGTCACGAAGTTACTAATATGCCTCTTAGTCAAAAGCAGATGGTAGGTGTATATGTTGAGGCGTCAACAATCCAATCCACCTAACGAAAATCTGCAATTCTCCACTGGCCATCTTATCTTCTCGCCTCCGAGCATAATATAGTACACAACCCATAAGGTGCATCATTCAATAATTAGCATTGCCAACCCATAAGGAACATCAGCCGATAATTTATATTAGATTAAATATTAGTTTTACAGTGAAGAGATATAGATAAGCATAACTCATGTGTGATTATACACACTGCTACAAATGCAAACAGAAAATGTAATGTATGAAATATAGACGTGCAGCAAGAAATAATCTCCGTCGGACAACAGGATATTTGCTCTCCAAATGCAAACTCAATTTGTACATCCTAGAGTTGAACCAAATTTAAAGTTATACACTGAAGCTAAGTGTCTTATGCAACGTGCACCAAGTGGAATAAATTCAGACACCAATTTTCGAAGCGCAAGATACTTTTAGAATCGTCGCTATAAAGACATTTGTATGTGTCCAGAAAGAAATGGATACATGGGAAGCCATGTCGGGCCTTTTGTGAAATTAATAATTGCCGCCAATGAGAGGATTAAGTTAATAAAAACTATCATTTACATATTATGATTCCCGCAAAAAAAGATGAATTGTAATGTATGTTCAACATTGCTCAAAGATAGCATTCTCATGCTAGCCCGTGCATTCGCACGGGTAGACAGACGACTAGTATGGTTAATCAATAATCACATTGCTGCCTTTTTGACTAATTCGTATGGTTAACTATGGCCCATTAAATATTTTTG
Organism: Triticum urartu; assembly: GCF_003073215.2. Taxonomy (NCBI): domain Eukaryota; kingdom Viridiplantae; phylum Streptophyta; class Magnoliopsida; order Poales; family Poaceae; genus Triticum; species Triticum urartu. Next base: position 7,083,684 of record NC_053024.1, read on the forward strand.
TTGCAGGGAGCCTGACCCATCACTAGTAGAAAAAGGGCCATTTGTCCCGGTTCATAAGGCCCATCTGTCCCGGTTGCGAAACCGGGACAAAAGGGTCGTTATTAATGCCCTTGGCCTTTAGTCCCGGTTCTTATAGGAACCGGGACAGATGGGCCTCCACGTGGCCGCTGTGGCGAGCCCAGGCAGGAGGGCCTTTAGTCCCGGTTGGTGGCACCAACCGGGACCAATAGGCATCCACGCGTCAGCTGTTCAGAGGCTAGGGTTTTTGTTTTTTTTCTGAAAGGGGGTGGATTTGGGGGTTTTGTATGGTTAATTAAGGTGTTTCATATATTGTGTCAGGTAGCTAATTAATTAATAGAGAGAAGTGTCCTCTCTTATCTCCGTGCTTGGTCGATGCTACGTACTATACGTATAGAGAGGCCCTCGACACGCTAGCTAGTAAGAAAATGAAGGAAACCATTAAGTACAGAAGTTCGTCATGCATACCGAGAGAAGTGATCGACCTCTCCTTCTCCGAGAGATTGGTCGAACAACAAGTTTTCGTATTATCTATCCAACGCTACTGGCTACATACATATACAATATGTAAGATCTGTTACAATCTCCTAGCATCTGAAATCAAGTTCCACATGGTATTTTCCGGCTTTATTGATGATGTGGTCAAGAAAGAATCCTGCTAATTGCTCTTGAATTGCTTTCATGCGATCTTCTGGTAGGAGTTCATTCCGCATCTCCCACGTCTAATTTGAAGAAGGGGGTTAGTACATATACATGAATGAAACTCAACAGAAATGATGGTGTAATAAAATGGAATTGTGAATATTATTGCTTACGCACATCAAATTTTCTTTTAGAGTAGCCCCGCTTATCTTTGCAAGTCGCGTTGTAGATGAACTCGCACATGTAGTATCCACAGTAATCATTCCCTTATTCCTGCCACAAGCACTTTACGAGAAATAGAGGTCAATCAAACTGATCATGAAGCATTATAAATGGCATTGATGAAAGTAGCTAGAATCAACGGGATCGAGATGCGCGGAACTAGATAGCTAGTACTACTTACTTTCGGGTATGTCCATCGCAGCTCCCCTGGCAGTCCCGGAGCTTGTGCGGTGAATACTTTCCAAACCTTGCGAGACAAAGAAAACAATTACTTGATATCAGGAAATGAACAAAAAGTTGCCGATATGGTGCGATAATGATCGATTGAACTTACTTCTCGAGCATTTTAGTCGTGTCTGCATAGGTCTCGGAAGATTTTTTCTCGAGTCTAAGACGGTTACTAGTCCCTGCTCAAGCTTAATCTCCAGGAGAATATAGTGGAAGCTGCGCACGCATGCATAACTCATCAATTACATTACTATAACCTCGCTCGAGTAATAAGGGAAACCGAATATGCACAAGACAGTAACACTCACTTGAAGTTGTAAGGAAAGAGTATTTTATCTTTGTTTTCATTTATTATCAATGATTTGAGCAAGTTGGCCTCAGCATCATCGGCGTTCTTTTCAACCTCAAATTGATCTATGAGATTTGTGTTAATGAACCCAATATCATACATTTCTTCTTTTCTGCACTCGACGATCTTCAATCTGCATAATATAGTGAGGATAATCATATATACATGCAATGAAAGAGCTGAGCTATATATAGAGACTTAATGACAGAAGTAGTACTTACAGACAGTAGCAAGTGACCGTTAATTTATCGAGGGCCTTTTGATTGAACCATTGGAAGAACTCCTCAAATGGAACAGTCAACAAATCAATTCCAACGAGGTCGTGCTCCTCTTTAACTCTCAGATAGAAAGTATCCTTCCCCCCAGACTCTCTACAGGTTTTCATGTACCAATCCTTGAATCTTCGCATCATCGTTGTTAGATTTTTCATCTTTGGCAAGAGGCTTCTCGTAATGGTATTGGTGTTCTTCCACCTTCAAGAAATCATAATGTCACTACTAGGAAAAGGCCTACTAATGGCGCACTGGTTTTGCCTACTAATGGCGCATTACCAGTGCGCCATTAGTAGCACGCCACTAGTATATCTTACTAATGGCGCACCACAGGTGCGCCATTAGTATCTGGTATACTAATGGCGCACCCACTAGTGCGCCATTAGTATGTAATAGCATGCGCCATTAGTGTGCCTCCCGGGGGCCATACGTAAGCATGGCTTTGTCATACTAATGGCGCATTCTCTGTTGATGCGCCATTAGTATCCTTTGGCATACTAATGGCGCACCTGGTGGTGATGCGCCATTAGTATGAATATTTGGTTTTTTTCCTTTTCTGATTTTTGCGCAGGTTACAAAATATATTATTAGACAGAATATAGACAGCAGCACACAGCAACATCAGATTCATCGAATACAATAGAAGATTAGTCTCCGAATACAATTCATCATATTAGTCTCTGAATTCAAAAGACCGAACAAAGATAAAACATTACAAGTCTCAAGACCGCGAGTATCAAGTTTGTCTTCACATTACAAGTCGATATCGATCATCTAAACTACCATCACATAGAAGAGAGATGTGGTCATCACGATGAGCATCATCGTGATCAAACTGGTCTTCATCCGGTTCCTCCAACGCCCCCTCCTCTCTCCCGCTAGATAGAGGGAGTATCTAGATTCGGCCTTCGCCCTAGTGGTGTACCCTTTGTAACTATTACCGCTGAAACGGTGAACCTGTCTCCGACACTCCTCCCAGTCGTCGTAGACTCCGGGAACCTTACCCATGTACACGACATACGACGGCATCTCTATGCATAAGCCAAACAACAGACAATACATAAGCAATATGTAAGTATGCAACAAAAGGATCGGAAGAGAAAAGCAAGACATTAATAGCACGATTCATGGTCCTGCTAATAAATAGCATCGATTACATCTAAGTTGAATGACTGTCCAAACCAAAGAGACATACGAATTCATTAAAGTATAATTACAACATGAGCCAATCAATGTTTCAGAACTACACGTCACTACTTTCGACTCGACTCATCGGACAGGAACGTGGATGAAGCCGCCGTCTGTCGTGATGGTCATGAAATCGCGGTCGTTGTCACCCTGCATTTGTAGCATTTCATCTATCTCACTGTTGGCCGGTTGATATCTGAGGAAGAACTGCCCCGAGGTATGAAGGACATCTTGATGGATGATGTCCGCAAACTCTGACTGGATGCGAAAGAATTCTTGTCTGAGGTCCGCGTCCTGGACTGCCGACAAGCTCGCGGCCCAATCTTTGAGATTATCTGGTAGCAGAAGTTGATGATGGTCCCTTACGATCGCCCGCATGTGATGGAGGGCGTAGTAGGCATCCTTCTGACCGCCAGGCGGCTGCTTGATGCAGCAGAACTTCGTATTGTGTGAGAACATGTGCTTGCCGTACTTACGAACTGCCCTGGTGAAGGTGCCTCCAGATTTGGCATAGGCGGGGAGAACATCATCAAGAACTTTCTTGACATTTGTGTAGTCTATCTTGGAGTTACGGTTCGGGTCTAAATACATGGCCATGGAATATTTCGGGCTTAAGAGGATGAGTGTGCAATGTGTGTCACTGCACAGAACACGGAATGTTAGAAAAAAAAAGAACGATCGAAATCTAAGAAATCATATGTTACGGGGCGGTTAAGGGATGACTTACTCGGGAAAGTAAGTCACAAGGAAGTTATCCTTATCTGGGTTTGCCAGAATGACGCCTTCGAGGTGTGAACTCGCAACTTGGCGGTCCCCAGCGCTGCTCAAGTGCTTGGCACGCATGTAGAAGGGATCGACTATCACGATGTCCGGGGTCTTGTCTCTAATGATCCGCATCTCCATACTCAGCGAAAACAGCCGAACGAAGGTGTAGTGCAGCGGATGAAGGTTAAACATAGCAAAGATGTCATCAAACCGCAGGACGATCGTACCCCCGATGTCGCCATCCACAAAGCCCTTGCCCTCTGGCACCTTGGCCACGAAAACCGGGTATGCCACATCCTTCTCTCTGAGACGCCGCTTCATTTAGGGTTTGTCGACACCGAGGCACCCTAAAAGCCTAAGCTTTCATCATTTAGGGTTTGTCAACACCGAGGCACCCTAAAAGCCTAAGCGTACATCATTTAGGTTCGCATTGACACCGAGGCATCCGGGGCAGCCAAGTTAAGTTTTCATCATTTAGGGTTTATCGATGCCGAGGCACCCTAGGTTGGGCCTAATCACTAGGCACTAATCACTTGGCTCTATTGCCACCTATGTTGGGTTTATCATCTAGGGTTTATCGATGCTAAGGAGAATTCTAAGTTGGGCCTAATCACTTGGCTCTATTGCCACCTATGGTTTAATGCAGGAAGAATAAAGGGGCAGTTGATCCTACTTAATTAAGTAGTAAGATACCCCGGCCCATGCATTATCGCAAGTACCCCATATGTCCTATTTTTAGCAAAGTCATGCTAAAATTCATGGAAAATTTCAGCATGACCTTTGCTGAAAATAGGACATATGGAGTACCCGAATTTGCCGGAACGGAAGTTAATCGACATTCCGGCAAACTCAAGGGCCTCTCGGGGTACCTGCAAATTCATCACGACACGATGGTCGGAGACAAAACCCAGCAAACTAGCACCACAATGTGCCTCTACTTTCATATGGATGAAAAGGCCACAGACCATATGGTCCTCTGCTTTCATATGGACAAAAATCAGCTCAACTTATGTGAGCTTCCATTCCAGATCTAATAGCAGCAAGTTGTTCACTTGTAGCTCAACTTATGTGAGCTGCCTTCAAGAAAAGAAATCTGCAGTGGCACATCTGCTCTCTGAATACATTGGCAAGAAACAAAACAACACCTAGTACCATCCATCTGCCACAGCCGTATCATGCAGTTTAACTAAGCACTAACAGGTAATTATATAACAGAAAACTTGGTGCGTACGTGTCACTTAGCTTGGGCAAGCAACTTACCTTGTCCTCTTGGTTAGTCCAAACAAGCTGTATGCTGAGCCTCAACTCAGCACCTGCACATTTTACAGCACCCATGAAATGAAAAACTAAACATAATTGTCAACCAACAAAACCAAAACACAAACAGGACTTCAAATTTTCACGATCAGGAAGAAAAACAGGGTTTTCAACTACTATATTCAGTTTCATGGCATCAGTTGAACAGTTGAAAAAGAACAAGCTTCATTTAAATATCTTGCTGCTAACAAACATAACTTATGTCAGTACTCAAAAAATAGAGTGAACACACAGGGAACAAACAAACTATTCACTTTTTATTTCTTCAGAATTGGACCAGACAGAGAACAACTCCTTGGAAGCAAACTTATATGAAAAGGTTCAGCAACTTGAAACGTAACTCTTATATGAAAATCTTCTGTATGATCAAGTAAGCAGAGCACATGTATATACCTGTATCACTGTCTTGGAGCCAACAAACGCCTCAATTTTTCTCCAACCATGATCGAACCTGATCGCCTATGCTTCTTCTTTCACTCTCCTGCATAAAGTTATTGTTACTACCTAGGAGGGATTATATGCTTGTTTACCACTACTAATACCATTTTTTAATATAATCTTCATTCTCCTGCTATTTATTTTCTTACAAGTGTTGATGCCATAGTGTCTCCGGTTCTTCCTAGTTAAAACATGTGATTTTGAGAAGGAATTTGCCCAATTTTCGCAGGGAGACAAAACTTAGCTAAAAATTTGATATAACAAGTAGTCCATGAAATTATATTTCCTCTAGGCAAAGTAGAAGATATTATTTTGTTTTTCCTCTAAGGTAAAGGAAATAGCCATCACTTTGAAGTGTCTAATAGATGAAATAATGCATGAGTTAGAAAGATATGTGCAAGTGTCTGAAGGCATCCTGTGAAGCAGAGCTTCCAAATTGATCTTCTTGAAACATTGTTACTAAGTAAGGCTTAATTTCATATTTCTGCAAACTAAGGTAAACCAATTATTACATGCATAAATTTCTCATTTGGAGAAGCCAAGTATCAAAGGTTTCGAACCATGAGAATTTATTGCATTTTTCGGTGACAACACGGCTAGGAAAAAAAGACTCTGATACAGAGACTAATGACGCGATGCCCCCCTCCCTTAGAGGCATTATCACAAACACCTATCAAGCACAATCCTTTCACATGTAAACTTGAGCATGCTCTGGAAAAATCACGCAAGCAAAAAATTGAACAGAGGATGCAAGAGGAAGGAGGGAGGGGGATGAGGGAAGAGGGAGGAAGGATGAAGGAGTGGTGGCTACCTGCCTACTGACTGGTCGCCGGCGTAGCTCCGGGCGGCAGCGTTGCTGGGCAGGATCACCTACTCCAGGGAGGGGGGGCGCCGCTGGTGGGAGCGGCTGCTTGATGGGGGGAGGCGCTGCTGGGGTCCTGTACTGGAGGCGGGACAGCGGAGGGTTCGGTCGGCTGGGCGCGCCGCGGCGGCGGGCCGGCAGCGGTGGCGGCGGCTAGGAACCCTAGCTATCGCGCTCGGGAGGGAGGTTGACGCAGGCGGGGCCGCGGGGGGAGGAGGGCGGTGAGGGCGCGGGCGCGGGCGGAGGAGGGACGGTGAGGGAGGTGGTCGGGTGCGGGGGGGAAAGCGAGCACGGCCGGGGACGGCGAGCACGGGGGAAGTGGTGGGTGGTGGTGGTCAGGCGCGGGTGAGACGAGGCAAGGGAGGGATTAGAGAGAAATGGAGATTGGGGATTTTAGTGTGGGGGGAGGCTTAGCAATGGCGCACCACCCAGGGATGCGTCATAAGTACATCCATAGCAATGGCGCACCACCGAAGGGTGCGCCATAAGTAATTTAATCTAGCTCGACTTGTCAGGTTATATACAACCTAACCCTATCTACAATAGACCTTGCCCACTAGCCCGACTGGTCAATACGCAGCACACACACCAGGATGTCCTGGGTTCGATTCCCAGGCTCCCCATTATTTTTTATGCATTTTAAATCCTGTTTGATATTTATTTGTGTTTAAATATGTTCAAACTTGTTTAAATCATAACAGTAATTTTTTTTTATAAAAACAGTAATAACCCCCAAGGGTGCAGGGGGCCGGGTGCTCGTCGGCGGCGGTGGAGCGGGGGAGGGTTGCGGTGGGTCGTCGGCGGCGGTGGAGCTAGCTAGCGGGGGAGGGTGCGGGTGGGATCGAGATGGAGGGGGAATCGAGATCGAGATGGAGGGGGATCGAGATCAAGTGTCCTCATGAATTCAAAAAGTGCCCATGAAATTTAAAAATATTGATGATATCAAAAAGTGCCCATGAAATACAATCGAGAAATGAAGACTACGATTTAAATACAATCGATCTTAGCTAGCTATCTGTTCACAATCTTCTTGCCCTTCTTTTTCGCAAATGGAGTTCTTCTGTGGAACGGACGTCCTTTAGGTAGGGTGGTCCTGCTTCTTCTTGTGGTGTGTGCTGCTACTTCATCGTCGTCGTCATGTTCGATCTTCGGGTCGCCGTACTTGTTGAAGTCTTGCTCATTGGCTACTCCATCCATTCCGATGATCTTCCTTTTGCCTCTCCTCACGACAACACGACTGGGCTTTGACGGGTCGGTAATGAAGAAGCATTAGTCCACTTGGGAAGCCAGTACCCATGGCTCATTTTTCGCGGTGACGTTTTCACCGGCGGTCTTGGATTTGGCTTCGGGTATAACCATGGTGGTGAAATACCGGCCTTCTTTTAGGACGCTCTTGGCCCATCTGACACGGAACATCGGGACCTTCTCTCCATCGTAGCTCAGCTCCCAGATCTCCTCGATCCTTCCGTAGTATCTGTCCTTGTCGTTGCCGGTGTAGGATTCCATCGTTACCCCGGAGTTCTGATAACCATAGCTCTTCATGTCCTTGTCCTCGGTGTAGAATGTGTAGCCGTTGATATCGTACGCCTCATAGGTCATTAGGTTGTGCTCGGCGCCCTGTGACAAGGCGAATATGAGTTGTTCTTCCGCGGAAGAATCCTCATGTAAAGGGTACGACAGAAGCTTCTGCTTGAACCAACGCGTGAAACATGAGTTGTGCCCTTTGAGTATATCTCCGTCCGTCCTCTGTTGGCCTCGGTCATTGTACGTCTTCTCAATAAAGGTTTTGTGCTCTACCACCCAAGGATCGACCACGTCTATGTGTTGTAGCACGACTAGGTTTGCTCTTTCAAAGTCGGCGAGTCGACCCTCGAAGTCGACATGCATTTCGCGGCGACCCTCACGGTGACCCCATCCAGTGAGCCTGCCGAGGTGCCTGTTGACGGGCAGACCAACGGGGTTCTCGATGCCTAGATAATTCGTGCAGTAGGAGATGCACTCTTCGGTCAAAAAGCCCCTGGCTATACTTCCCTCTGGACGTGACATGTTGCGAATGTATCCTTTGATGACACCATTCATCCTTTCGAACGGCATCATGCTGTGCAGGAACGTCGGCCCGAGTTGGATGATATCCTCCAGGATATGGACCAGCAGATGCACCATAACGTCAAAGAATGCGGGCGGGAAGTACATCTCAAGCTCGCATAGTATCACCACGATCTCTTCCTGTAGCCTTCTGAGTTGCCTCACGCCAATCGACTTCCGAGAGATGACGTCGAAAAAGTTGCATAGGCAAAATAGCGTTTCACGGACGTGCGCGTCCATGATCCCACGGATTGCAACTGGAAGTATCTGCGTCATCAGCACGTGACAGTCGTGAGACTTCATCCTGCTGAACTTCTGCTTCGCTGGGTCTAGGTATCTGCTTATCTTCCTCGCGTAACCGTAAGGAAGTTTTACTCCTAGGAGGCAGGTGAAAAACTGCTCGATCTCCTCCTAACTTAGAGTGAAGCACGCGGGAGGGTAGTCATTTCCGGTCTTCTTGGCCTTTTTTCCTATGCGACGACTTTCTGTGTCCTGCTTCGCCTCATTATCATCATCATCATCATCATCATCATTAGCGTGAAGCTCCTGCCTGATGCCCATTGATTTCAAGTCTGCCCTTGCTTTCGGCCCATCTTTGATCCTCTCTGGCATGTTGAGCAGGGTACCAAGCAGACTCTCGCACACGTTCTTCGTGATATGCATGACATCAAGGCTGTGAGGCACACGGTGGATCTTCCAGTACGGCAAGTCCCAGAAAACAGACCTTGTTTTCCATACCTTCAGCAGCGGCTCTGGCGCCTTTTGCTTCTTTCCCAGCAGTGGGCAGTCTTTCCAATTTTTCAACAGCTCATCTATTTCCTCGCCGCTCCTCGTACACGGGCGTTTTCGGGGTTCAGTTTCACCATCGAACAGATGCTTGCGTTTCCTCCACAGGTCATCGTCGCGAAGCCACCTTCGATATCCCATGAACACGGTTTTCGAAGACCCGGGATCTCTATCTAACTGGCGATACGTTGTGTCATCCATGCACCTTACGCATCCAGAAAATCCGTGGACTACCTGCCCCGCGAGATATCCGGAACCGAGATAGTCATGCACCGTCGTGAGCAGTGCGGCTCTCATAGGGAAATATTCTTTCTCTGCGGCGTCCCATGTATTGGCTGGTGTTTTCCACAGCGTGTCTAGCTCCTCCTTCAGCAGTCCCAGATACAGATTGATATCGTTCCCTGGTTGTTTTGGCCCTTCAATTAGCATAATCATGTGAATGTACTTCCTCTTCATGCACAACCAGGGGGGAAGGTTGTACATCCACACAAACACAGGCCAAGTGCTATGTGTGCTTCTCTGGCTGCCAAACGGATTGACTCCATCGGTACTCGCGCCCAGCACGATGTTCCTTGGATCCTTCCCAAATTCTGGGTATTCGAAGTTCAACCCTTGCCACTGGCTCGCATCCTTAGGGTGACTCAGCATCTTGTCTTTTTTATTTATCTCCGGATCATTTCCGTCATCTTCCCGCTTCTTCTCCTCCCTATCCGCGTGCCAGCGCAGGAGCTTTGCTACCTTAGGGTCCGTGAAATACCGCTGCAGACGAGGAGTGATCGGAAAGTACCACACCGATTTTCGAGGAACTTTCTTCCTCTTCTTGTATCGAGTGACGCCGCACACCGGACATATGGTAGACTCCGCGTGCTCGTCCCGATAAATGATACAATTGTTCATGCACACATGGTATTTCACGTGCGGTAAATCCAGAGGACACACGATTTTCTTCGCCTCCTCGAAACTGGTCGGGCACTTGTTCCCCTTGGGAAGACGTTCATGCCAGAATGACATGTTCTTGTCGAAGCATGCGTCGGTCATTTTGTGTTTTACCTTCATCTCCAGAGCCATGAGCGTTACTTTCAGGCGGGTATCCTCGGGCCTGCATCCTTCATACAATGGAGTAACCGCGTCTATCTCCAGTTGATCCATCTTGGCTTTCTCTCGGGCAGCAGCTCTTGCATTATCCGTCTGCTTGAGAAGCAGCTCTTGAATATGAGGGTCCTGCACCCAGCCTCCATCGTCGTCTGCTCCGGCATGCATCTTCATCTTCATGATCATGCCCTTCGTCTTGATCTTCCTCATCATCATGTACGACATCTTCTACATGATGACTGTGTACAGCATCACCGTCGTGATCATGTCCTGGAGATTCTTCGTCTTCTCGCCCGTCCTCGCTGCGGTGGTACTTGTCTTGTTGCCCTTCCTCATTTCTTGCCCGGCCCTGGCCATGGACGACTTCATAGTCATCTTCATCACCTTGCCACCGATAGCCATCCATGAAACCACGCAAGAGCAGGTGGTCCCGCACCTGCCCGAAATCCGGGTCCGCAATAAGGCTCTTCAGCTTGCATCTTCGACACGGACATCTTATCTCCGTCTCGTTCTTTTGAAGCATCTCGGCCTTCGCGGAGCTCAAAAACCTATTCACGATGCCTTCAGTCATCGTGCGGACCATGGTCGCCTGCGGGGTAGAGCAAAACGATATTTTAGAACCAAGAAAAAATTTGGCATGACCTTCCCTAAAAATAGGACCAAAAAGAATGCATAGTGCCAAAATTCTCGCCGAAACGGAAATGAATCAAAACATTCCGGCAAAATATTGGCAACTATCGCATTTCAAATACCGGTACCTTCAAACACAAACATATATGCAACACCACAAACACATGCAACACCACAAACATACATAGATCTAGCTAGGCCACAAAAAGTGCATGTGCATGTTGTTGGAGCGAGCTAGGGAGAAAAAAAGTAGATCTACATCATGAAGATAGCTTTCCCCTTACTTACCTATCAAAAAAAGGTAATTTCACCAGTTAATTTTGATGAATCTATGGTGGAAATGAGGTGAGGAGGAGGAGGCAGCCGAAAGCTTGGAGAAGGAGGTGGAGGAAATGAAGTGGGGAAAGTGAGTGGGTAGGTGTGGGGCTGTCCAAAATATCTTGTTGGGGTCTCAGGTTACTAATGGCGCACCACAAGGAAATGCGCCATTAGTAACCCTAGTTAATAATGGCGCACCTGCAGGTGGTGCGCCATTAGAACTTTTGCAAAAAAGTAAAAAATATAAATATATATACTAATGGCGCACCGTGTAATAGTGCGCCATTACTAGTTTAAACTAGTAATGGCGCACTGTGAAACGGTGCACCATTAGTAGTTTTGCAAAAAAAAGAATAAGAAAAAAATTACAGTAATGGCGCACTCTCCGCCTGGTGCGCCATTACTAGTTAGAACTAGTAATGGCGCATTGTCGACCTGATGCGCCATTAGTATGTATGGAAAAATGGAAAAAAAATACTAGTGGCGCACCCTGTTTCTGGTGCGCCATTAGTGTCTTCCACACTAATGGCGCATCACCAACAGGTGCGCCATTAGTATATAGTAGTGGCGCACTACTTCCCTGGTGCGCCATTAGTATCAATCCTATCTATAGCCCTTTTCCTAGTAGTGTGTACATCATCGAGCAGGTAATCTTCAAGATTGCTATAACCGGGCACCATCCCCGGATCATTAGCGACGATATCGCTAGACACCTTGAGCGGGGGGCATGATTGGTCCGCTTGTTCGCCGAGCTGGGCAATTTTTTTCCCACCAACTCGTCGTTCTGCTAACCTTCGATTACTCATAGTATTTCCCGACCGCTCCGCTTCGATATATACCTTGGTAGTAATGTGCTCATAGTTGTTTTTCGGCGGAGACTTTGGTGGTTCCCTTAGGGCATCGATAGTGCGCTTTGCTTTCACCCGGTCTACCTTCTCCTCCGGAGGTGGATGTCTCTTTGCTTTCACCCCTTCAAAGAAGTCCTTCACTTCTTTTTGAACGATCTTCGCGTTTTCTTCCACGGTCCTCTCGTATGGTAACTTCTCTAGAGGCTTTAGAGGTGGACCAAATCTGTATTGCCTCCCCCCTCTGGATGTACTGCTAGACGCCGGAGCAGACGGAGCGGCTGCGGCTGTCATCTTTCGTGCTTGCTTATGAGGCGGAGGAGAAGGACTACGACGCGCCGGAGCAGCTGGGGCGGCGGCAGGTCTCTTCGGCCCTTGTTGGCGCGGCGGAGAAGGAGGAGCCTGGTGGCTGCTCGGGCGTACCGGCGAAGGCGGAGAAGAAGGCAGAGTGCCTCCACGCGCCGGAGAAGGAGCCTAGTGGCTGCTCGGGCGCGCCGGCGTAGGCGGAGAAGGAGGCGGAGTGCCGCCACACACCGGAGAAGGAGGCTGAGTGCCCTGATCACTAGCCAGAGGAGGAGGCGGTGGAGGAGGCGGAGTGCCCTGACTCGCCAGAGGAGGAGGAGGAGGCGGAGGCGTCCAGTTCAGAAGGTTGATGAGCTCCTTCCGCCATAGGCATGGAGTCTTCAGAGTAGAACCCAGCCGAGTCTCCCCGTCACCCGTAGGGTGGTCAAGCTGGAGGTCCTCAAATCCTTCTGTGATTTCATCGACCATCACCCTAGCATATCCTTCTGGAATCGGCCGGCAGTGAAAAGTTGCGCCAGGTTCAGGACATGCAACAGAGCCAACAGCCGCCTTGACTTTCATATTCATCCATTGCGTCATAAGGTGGCAATTGTGAGAATCTGTGATTAAGTCCACGGGGTAGCTAGCAGGAGCCGTGAAGACAGGCTCCTGAAGCAGCTCCGTGGAAGCCAAATTGCTTCTCCGCTGAGATGGTGGGGTAGCTTCGGGTGTAGCAGCTTCGGCAGGTCGCGCGCTGCGGGCCTCGTCTCGTTCCTCTAGCGCTTGTACCCTTGCATGTAGCGCCTGTAGTTGGGTCAGCTCCTTTTTCTTCTTCCTCTCCCGGCGTTTGTAACCGCCTGCGTCGGGAAATCCAGCCTTCCACAAAAGGGAGCCTGGCGTGCCTCGTGTCCGTCCGGGGTGCTCAGGATTCCCGAGGGCCTCTGTGAGCTCGTCGTTCTCTCTGTCAGGAACGAACGTCCCTTGCTGCGCCATTTTGATATACTCCTGAAGCTTCACGATGGGTGTGTTCAGCTGCTCGTTGGTCCAAACGCACTTCCTTGTTATAGGGTCCAATTTTCCCCCAACCTCGAAGAACCAAGTCCTGCAACGGTCTGGCCAGCGTTGTGTCTCTGGTTCGATCCCTTTATCAATGAGGTCATTCTCAGCCTTGTCCCACAATGGCCGGGCTTTCAGGTAGCCACCTGACCCCGTGCGATGGTGATGCTTCTTCTTTGCAGCATTTTTCTTATTTGTCGCTGACATCTTCGCTGCTCTCTCAGATTTCTTTTTGGTGACAAATGCGGGCCACTGATCTTTAATCTTCTCAAATCAGCCGATGAATTCTAGAGTCTATTTTCTCCTCTTCTTCCTCTCCTCTTCTTCTCCTCTTCTTCCTCTCCTCTTCTTCTCCTTTTTCCTTTCCTTCATCCTAAACTAAACATAAACTAAAATAATCCTACAACTAAACAAAGTTATCGGGATGGCGTATATCGACAACGAAGAAAAAAAAGAGGAGAAGAAGAAAGGAACAGAGGAGAAAAAGAGAAAATAGAGAAGAAAGGAATAGAGGAGAAATCTATTTTCTCTTCTTCACCTTTATTCATTTCTTCTTATCCTCTTCTTTTTCTTCTTTTTCCTCTTCTTATTTATTTCTCCTCTTCTTCCTCTCCTCTTCTTCTCCTTTCTTCCTCTTCTTATTTTCCTTTTTCCTCTCATTCTTTTTCTTCTTCTTTCCTTTCCTACCTAGATATATAAAACTTTTCTAAAAATGTAACTTTTGCACATATAAAACTTTTCACTCTACATTTTCGTACATATGAAAAAAAATAAAGTTCCTATACAAAAGTGCACAATTTTTATGAACAAATTACAACATCTAAATTAACTAGACATCTAAATAAATATAACTACACATCCGAAATTTTCCTAATCTTAAAAGTAAACTAAACATAAACTAAAATAACCTAAAAAACATGTAAAAACATCTAGCTAGGAACACTGGAGGGGCCGGCGTCGGCGCCGACGGGGCAGGGTAGGGGCGCAGGGGCGCGGGACAGGGGAGGGGCGCGGGAGTAGGCTGGTGCTCACAGGGGGCGGCGCGTCGGGGCCGGCAGGGGCGCGAGGGTCGACGGCGCGTGATACGTCTCCAACGTATCTATAATTTTTGATTGCTCCATGCTATGTTATCTACTATTTTCGGCAATATTGGGCTTTATTATACACTTTTATATCATTTTTGGGACTAACCTATTAAGCCAGAGCCCAGTGCTAGTTTCTGTTTTTACCTTGTTTTAGGGTTTCGAAGAAAAGGAAAACCAAACGGAGTCCAATTGACCTGAAACTTCATGGAACCCATTTTTGGAAGGAAAGAAGCCCAGAAGACTTGAAGTGCACGTAAGGGAAGCTTCGAGGAGGCCACGAGGTATGGGGGCGCGCCCTCCACCCTCGTGGGCCCCTCATGGCCCCCCCTGACGTACTTCTTCCGCCTATATATCTAGGTGACATTATGGTTTTGGTTGATTTGTGTCTTAAGGTGTTATTCTAGTACGAACTCTAGGGCTGTTTGTGACACTTATAGGAATAGCCCAACAGATTGATTGGAAAGAATAACTTTGAGGTGGTTTCGTATCCTACCATAATCTCTTCGTTCGTTCTCCGCTATTAGTGACTTTGGAGTGACTCTTTGTTGCATGTTGAGGGATGATTATGTGACCCAATTATGTTATCATTGTTGAGAGAACTTACACTATCGAAAGTATGAACCCTAGGCCTTATTTCAACGCATTGCAATACCGTTTACACTCACTTTTACCACTTGTTACCTTGTTGTTTTTATAATTTCAGATTACAAAAACCTTTATCTACCATCCATATACCACTTGTATCACCCTCTCTTCGCCGAACTAGTGCACCTATACAACTTACCATTGTATTGGGTGTGTTGGGGACACAAGAGACTCTTTGTTATTTGGTTGCAGGGTTGCTTGAGAGAGACCATCTTCATCCTACGCCTCCCACAGACTGATAAACCATAGGTCATCCACTTGAGGGAAATTTGCTACTGTCCTACAAACCTCTGCACTTGGAGGCCCAAAAACGTCTACAAGAAGAAGGTTGTGTAGTAGACATCAGCGCGTCGGGGCAGAGGGCGTTAGCGACGACGTTGACCAGCCTCACGACGTCGATGGCGGCGGCGACGGCGACGTTGAGCAGCCTGACGGCGTTGGTGGCAGCGACGGCAAGGTGGAGCAGGGGCGTCGGGCGGCGACGACGACGAGGAGGAGCAAGGGCATCGGGGGAGAAAGAGTGACGGATTTCATCGAAACTGCTAAGTGTTTTCTTATATACCCAGGGCATTGGTACCGGTTCGTGGCACAAACCGGTACCAATGCCCCCTTTAGTCCCAGTTGGTTCCACCAACCGGGACCAAAGGTTGTTGGGTTTCATACTAATTTCAAAAAATTTCCTACGCACATGCAAGATCATGGTGATGCATAGCAACGAGAGGGGGAGAGTGTGATCTACGTACCCTTGTAGATCGACAACGGAAGCGTTAACTTGGTTGATGTAGTCGTACGTCTCCACGGCCCGACCGATCAAGCACCGAAACCACGGCACCTCCGAGTTCTAGCACACGTTCAGCTCGATGACGATCCCCGGACTCCAATCCAGCAAAGTGTCGGGGAAGAGTTCCGTCAGCACGACGGCATGGTGACGATCTTGATGTTCTACCGTCGCAGGGCTTCGCCTAAGCACCGCTACAATATTATCGAGGACTATGGTGGAAGGGGGCACCGCACACGGCTAAGAATATGATCACGTGGATCAACTTGTGTCTCTAGGGTGCCCCCTGCCCCCATATATAAAGGAGCAAGGGAGGAGGAGGCCGGCCCTAGGAGGAGGGCGCGCCAATCCTAGTCCAACTAGGAGAAGGGGGGAAAGGAGGGAAGTGGAGAAGGAAGGGAGAGGGGGGCCGCGCCCCAAACCCCTTGTCCAATTCGGACTGGGCTTGGGAGGGGCGCGCGCCACCTCCTGGCTCCTTCCCACTAAAGCCCATTAAGGCCCAATACTCTTCCCCGTATTCCCGTAAATCCCCGGTACTCCAAAAAATACCTAAATCACTCGGAACCTTTCCGATGTCCGAATATAGTCGTCCAATATATCGATCTTTACGTCTCAACCATTTCGAGACTCTTCTTCATGTCCCCGATCTCATCCGGGACTCCGAACTCCTTCAATACATCAAAACTCATAAACTCATAATATAACTGTCATCGAAACCTTAAGCGTGCGGACCCTACGGGTTCGAGAACAATGTATACATGACCGAGACACGTCTCCGGTCAATAACCAATAGCGGGACCTGGATGCCCATATTGGCTCCTACATATTCTACGAAGATCTTTTATCGGTCAGACCGCATAACAACATACGTTGTTCCCTTTGTCATCGGTATGTTACTTGCCCGAGATTCGATCGTCGGTATCTCAATACCTAGTTCAATCTCGTTACCGGCAAGTCTCTTTACTCGTTCTGTAATACATCATCTCACAACTAACTCATTAGTTGCAATGCTTGCAAGGCTTATGTGATGTGCATTACCGAGAGGGCCCAGAGATACCTCTCTGACAATCGGAGTGACAAATCCTAATCTGGAAATACGCCAACCCAACATGTACCTTTGGAGACACCTGTAGAGCACCTTTATAATCACCCAGTTACGTTGTGACGTTTGGTAGCACACAAAGTGTTCCTCTGGCAAACGGGAGTTGCATAATCTCATAGTCATAGGAACATGTATAAGTCATGAAGAAAGCAATAGCAACATACTAAACGATCGGGTGCTAAGCTAATGGAATGGGTCATGTCAATCAGATCATTCACCTAATGATGTGATCCCATTAATCAAATAACAACTCTTTGTCCATGGTTAGGAAACATAACCATCTTTGATTAACGAGTTAGTCAAGTAGAGGCATACTAGTGACACTCTGTTTGTCTATGTATTCACACATGTATTATGTTTTCGGTTAATACAATTCTAGCATGAATAATAAACTTTTATCATGATATAAGGAAATAAATAATAACTTTATTATTGCCTCTAGGGCATATTTCCTTCAGTCTCCCACTTGCACTAGAGTCAATAATCTAGTTCACATCGCCATGTGATTCAACACTAAGAGTTCACATCACCATGTGATTAACACCCATAGTTCATATCGTCATGTGACCTATACCCAAAGGGTTTACTAGAGTCAATAATCTAGTTCTCATCATTTATGTGATTAACACCCAAAGAGTACTAAGGTGTGATCATGTTTTGCTTGTGAGATAATTTTAGTCAATGGGTCTGTCACATATAGATCCGTAAGTATTTTTTTGCGAATTCTATGTCTACAATGCTCTGCACGGAGCTACTCTAGCTAATTGCTCCCACTTTCAATATGTATCTAGATCGAGACTTTGAGTCATCCAGATCTGTGTCAAAACTTGCATCGATGTAACTTTTTACGCCGAACCTTTTTGTCACCTCCATAATCGAGAAATATTTCCTTATTCCACTAAGGATAATTTTGACCGCTGTCCAGTGATCTACTCCTAGATCACTATTGTATTCCCTTGCTTAACATAGTGTAGGGTATACAATAGATCTGGTACACATAATGGCATACTTTATAGAACCTATGGCTGAGGCATAGGGAATGACTTTCATTCTCTTTCTATCTTCTGCCGTGGTCGGGCTTTGAGTCTTACTCAATTTCATACCTTGTAACACAGGCAAGAACTCTTTCTTTGACTGCTCCATTTTGAACTACTTCAAAACCTTGTCAAAGTTTGTACTTATTGAAAAAAAAACTTATCAAGCGTCTTGATCTATCTCTATAGATCTTGATGCTCAATATGTAAGCAGCTTCACTGAGGTCTTTCTTTGAAAAACTACTTTCAAACACTCCTTTATGCTTTGCAGAATAATTCTACATTATCTTCGATCAACAATATGTCATTCACATATACTTATCAGAAATGATGTAGTGCTCCCACTCACTTTCTAGTAAATACAGGCTTCACCGCAAGTCTATATAAAACTATATGCTTTGATCAATTTATCAAAGCGTATATTCCAACTCCGAGATGCTTGCACCAGTCCATAAATGGATCGCTGGAGCTTGCATATTTTGTTAGCACCTTTAGGATTGACAAAACCTTCTTGTTGCATCACATACAACTATGCTTTAATAAATCCATTAAGGAATGCAGTTTTGTTTATCCATTTGCCAGATTTCATAAAATGCAGCAATTGCTAACATGATTCGGACAGACTTAAACATAGATACGAGTGAGATACTCTCATCGTAGTCAACACCTTGAACTTGTCGAAAAATTTTGTGACAATTCTAGCTTTGTAGATAGTAACACTACTATCAATGTCCGTCTTCCTCTTGAAGATCCATTTATTTTCTATGGCTTGCCGATCATCAGGCAAATCCATCAAAGTCCATACTTTGTTCTCATACATGGATCATATCTCAGTTTTCATGGCCTCAAACCATTTCGCAGAATCTGGGCTCATCATCGCTTCCTCATAGTTCGCAAGTTCGTCATGGTCTAGTAACATGACTTCCAGAACAGGATTACCGTACCACTCTGGTGCGGATCTCACTCTGGTTAACCTACGAGATTCGGTAGTAACTTGATCCGAAGTTACATGATCATCATCATTATCTTCCTCACTAATTGGTGCAGGAGTCACAGGAACAGATTTCTGTGATGAACTACTTTCCAATTATGGAGCAGGTACAGTTACCTCATCAAGTTCTACTTTCCTCCCACTCACTTCTTTCGAGAGAAACTCCTTCTCTAGAAAGGATCCATTCTTAGCAACGAATGTCTTGCCTTCGGATCTGTGATAGAAGGTGTACCCAACTATCTCCTTTGGGTATCCTATGAAGACATATTTCTCCGATTTGGGTTTGAGCTTATCAGGATGAAACTTTTTCATATAAGCATCGCAACCCCAAACTTTAAGAAACGACAACTTTGGTTTCTTGCCAAACCATGGTTCATACGGTGTCGTCTCAACAGATTTAGATGGTTCCCTTTTAACGTGAATGCAGCTGTCTCTAATGCATAACCCCAAAACGATAGTGGTAGATCGGTAGGAGACATCATAGATTGCACTATATCCAATAAAGTACGGTTATGACATTTGGACACACCATTATGCTGTGGTGTTCCATGTGGCATGAGTTTGTCAAACTATTCCACATTGTTTTAATTGAAGACCAAACTCGTAACTCAAATATTTGTCTCCGCGATCAGATCGTAGAAACTTTATTTTCTTGTCACGGTGATTTTCCACTTCACTCTAAAATTCTTTGAACTTTTCAAATGTTTCAGACTTATGTTTCATCAAGTAGATATACCCATATCTGCTCAAATCATCTGTGAAGTTCAGAAAATAACGATACTTGCCGTGAGCCTTAACACTCATCGGACCGCATACATCAGTATGTATTATTTCCAATAAGTCAGTTGCTCGCTCCGGAGAACGGAGTCTTAGTCATCTTGCCCATGAGGCATGCTTCGCAAGCATCAAGTGATTCATAATCAAGTGATTCCAAAATCCCATCAGCATGGAGTTTCTTCATGCGCTTTACACCAATATGACCTAAATGGCAGTGCTACAAATAAGTTGCACTATCATTATTAACTTTGCATTTTTTTTGGTTTCAATATTATGATTATGTGTATCACTACGATCGAGATCCAACGAACTATTTTCATTGGGTGTGTAACCATATAAGGTTTTATTCATGTAAACAGAACAACAATTTATTCTTTTACTTAAATGAATAACCGTATTACAATAAACATGATCAAATCATATTCATGCTTAATGCAAACACGAAATAACACTTATTCAGGTTCAACACTAATCCCGAAAGTATAGGGAGTGTGCGATGATGATCATATCAATCTTGGAACCACTTCCAACACACATCGTCACTTCACCCTTAACTAGTCTATGTTTATTCTGCAACTCCCGTTTCGAGTTACTAATCTTAGCAACTGAACTACTATCAAATACTGAGGGGTTGCTATAAACACTAGTAAAGTACACATCAATAACATGTATATCAAATATACTTATGTTCACTTTGCCATCCTTCTTATCTGCCAATCACTTGGGGTAGTTTCGCTTCCAGTGACCAGTCCCTTTGCAGTAGAAACACTTAGTCTCAGGCTTAGGACCAGACTTGGGCTTCTTCACTTGAGCAGCAACTTGCTTGCTGTTCTTCTTGAAGTTCCCCTTCTTCCCTCTGCCCTTTTCTTGAAACTAGTGGTCTTGTCTATCATCAACACTTGATGTTTTTCTCGATTTCTACCTTCGTCAATTTCCACATTACGAAGAGCTTGGAATCGTTTCCGTTATCCCTTGCATATCATAGTTCATCACGAAGTTCTACTAACTTGGTGATGGTGACTAGAGAATTCTGTCAATCACTATCTTATCTGGAAGATTAACTCCCACTTGATTCAAGCGATTGTAGTACTCAAACAATCTGGGCACATGCTCACTAGTTGAGCGATTCTCCTCCATCTTTTAGCTATAGAACTTGTTGGAGACTTCATATCTCTCAACTCGGGTATTTGCTTGAAATATTAACATCAACTCCTAGAACATCTCATATGCTCCATGACGTTCAAAACGTCTTTGAAGTCCCGATTCTAAGCCATTAAGTATGGTGCAGTAAACTATCAAGTAGTCATCATATTGAGCTAGCCAAACGTTCATAACGTCTGCATCTGCTCCTGCAATAGGTCCGTCACCTAGCGGTGCATCAAGGACATAATTCTTCTGTGCAGCAATGAGGATAAACCTCAGATCACGGATCCAATCCGCACCATTGCTACTAACATTTTTCAACAAAATTTTCTCTAGGAACATATCAAAATAAACACAGGGAACAACAACGCGAGCTATTGATCTACAACAAAAATTGCAAAATACTACCAGGACTAAGTTCATGATAAATTTAAGTTCAATTAATCATATTACTTAAGAACTCCCACTTAGATAGACATCCCTCTAATCCTCTAAGTGATTACGTGATCCAAATCAACTAAACCATGTCCGATCATCACGTGAGATGGAGTAGTTTCATTGGTGAACATCGCTATGTTGATCATATCTGCTATATGATTCACGCTCGACCTTTCGGTCTCCGTGTTCCGAGGCCATATCTGTATATGCTTGGCTCGTCAAGTATAACCTGAGTATTCCGCGTGTGCAACTGTTTTTGCACCCGTTGTATTTGAACGTAGAGCCTATCACACCCGATCATCATGTGGTGTCTCAGCACGAAGAACTTTCGCAACGGTGCATACTCAGGGAGAACACTTCTTGATAATTAGTGAGAGATCATCTTATAATGCTACCGTCAATCAAAGAAAGATAAGATGCATAAAAGATAAACATCACATGCAATCAATATAAGTGATATGATATGGCCATCATCATCTTGTGCTTGTGATCTCCATCTTCGAAGTACCGTCATGATCACCATCGTCACCGGCGCGACACCTTGATCTCCATCGTAGCACCGTTGTCGTCTCGCCAATCTTATGCTTCCACGACTATCGCTACCGCTTAGTGATAAAGTAAAGCATTACAGCGCGATTGCATTGCATACAATAAAGCGACAACCATATGGCTCCTGCCAGTTGCCGATAACTCGGTTACAAAACATGATCATCTCATACAATAAAATTTAGCATCATGTCTTGACTATATCACATCACAACATGCCCTGCAAAAACAAGTTAGACGTCCTCTACTTTGTTGTTGCAAGTTTTACGTGGCTGCTACGGGCTTAAGCAAGAACCAATCTTACCTACGCATCAAAACCACAATGATAGTTTGTCAAGTTGGTGCTGTTTTAACCTTCGCAAGGACCGGGCATAGCCACACTCGGTTCAACTAAAGTTGGAGAAACTGTCACCCGCAAGCCACCTATGTGCAAAGCACGTCGGGAGAACCGGTCTCGCGTAAGCGTACGCGTAATGTCGATCCGGGCCGCTTCGTCCAACAATACCGCCGAACCAAAGTATGACATGCTGGTAAGCAGTATGACTTATATCGCCCACAACTCACTTGTGTTCTACTCGTGCATATAACATCAACACATAAAACCTAGACTCTGATACAACTGTTGGGTTTCGTAGTAATTTCAAAAAAATTCCTACGCACACGCAAGATCATGGTGATGCATAGCAACGAGAGGGGGAGAGTGTGATCTACGTACCCTTGTAGATCGACAACGGAAGCGTTAACTTGGTTGATGTAGTCGTACGTCTCCACGTCTAGCACACGTTCAGCTCGATGACGATCCCCGGACTCCGATCCAGCAAAGTGTCGGGGAAGAGTTCCGTCAGCACGACGGCGTGGTAACGATCTTGATGTTCTACCGTCGCAGGGCTTCGCCTAAGCACCGCTACAATATTATTGAGGACTATGGTGGAAGGGGGCACCGCACACGGCTAAGAATATGATCACGTGGATCAACTTGTGTCTCTAGGGTGCCCCCCTGCCCCCGTATATAAAGGAGCAAGGGAGGAGGAGGCCGGCCCTAGGAGGAGGGCGCGCCAAGGGGAGTCCTACTCCCACCGGGAGTAGGACTCCTTCTTTCCTAGTCCAACTAGGAGAAGGGGGGGAAAGGAGGGAAGTGGAGAAGGAAGGGAGAGGGGGGCCGCGCCCCAAACCCCTTGTCCAATTCGGACTGGGCTTGGGATTAAGGCCCAATACTCTTCCCCGTATTCCCGTAACTCCCCGGTACTCCGAAAAATACCCGAATCACTCGGAACCTTTCCGATGTCCGAATATAGTCGTCCAATATATCGATCTTTACGTCTCGACCATTTCGAGACTCCTCGTCATGTCCCCGATCTCATCCGGGACTCCGAACTCCTTCGGTACATCAAAACTCATAAACTCATAATATAACTGTCATCGAAACCTTAAGCGTGCGGACCCTACGGGTTCGAGAACAATGTAGACATGACCGAGACATGTCTCCGGTCAATAACCAATAGCGGGACCTGGATGCCCATATTGGCTCCTACATATTCTACGAAGACCTTTTATCGGTCAGACCGCATAACAACATACGTTGTTCCCTTTTGTCATCGGTATGTTACTTGCCCGAGATTCGATCGTCGGTATCTCAATACCTAGTTCAATCTCGTTATCAGCAAGTCTCTTTACTCGTTCCGTAATACATCATCTCACAACTAACTCATTAGTTGCAATGCTTGCAAGGCTTATGTGATGTGCATTACCGAGAGGGCCCATAGATACCTCTCCGACAATCGGAGTGACAAATCCTAATCTCGAAATACGCCAACCCAACATGTACCTTTGGAGACACCTGTAGAGCACCTTTATAATCACCCAGTTACGTTGTGACGTTTGGTAGCACACAAAGTGTTCCTCTGGCAAACGGGAGTTGCATAATCTCATAGTCATAGGAACATGTATAAGTCATGAAGAAAGCAATAGCAACATACTAAACGATCGGGTGCTAAGCTAATGGAATGGGTCATCTCAATCAGATCATTCACCTAATGATGTGATCCCGTTAATCAAATAACCACTCTTTGTCCATGGTTAGGAAACATAACCATCTTTGATTAACAAGCTAGTCAAGTAGAGGCATACTAGTGACACTCTATTTGTCTATGTATTCACACATGTATTATGTTTCTGGTTAATACAATTCTAGCATGAATAATAAACTTTTATCATGATATAAGGAAATAAATAATAACTTTATTATTGCCTCTAGGGCATATTTCCTTCAAAGGTCTCTTGTCAGCAGCCCAAAGGGCGGGAAGTGAAGGCCTTTGGTCTCGGTTGGTGGCACCAACCGGTACCAAAGGGGTGGATTCGTACCGGTTTGTGCCACGAACCGGTACGAATGCCCCCCTTTGGTACCCTGTTGGTGCCACCAACCGAGACCAAAGGCCTCGTGCTCCCCGTGGCCAAAACTTTAATCCCACCTCGCTAGTTGAGAGGGGCGCGGTGTGGTTTATAAGCCCCACTGCCGCACCCCTCTCGAGCTCCTCTCGATTGCAGTCTTACGAGCCTAATTGTCACTGCTATGCCTGATGGGCCTATTGGGCCTTGTTCGGGCCTGAATCCTGGCCCATGTAGGGTTTCTAGTTGTATTCAGGCCGTGGTGGCCCAGTAGTTGGCAGTTTTTTTTATGTTGCTTTATTTATTTTATTTTGTTTCTATTTACAATAAAAAACCTTACTGTTGCTATTTTTATTTATTTTATTAAAGTTAATTTATTTTATTAAAGTTTATTTATTTTACTTTTATAAAGTTTATTTTGTTTCTACTTCTTTATTTTATAAAAGTTAGTTTTACTTTATTTATTTTGTTTCTACTTATTTATTGTATTAAATTTTAATTTGTTTTATTTTGTTTCTACTTATTTATTTTATTAAAGTTTATTTTATTTTATTTTGTTTCTACTTATTTATTTTATTAAATTTTAATTTATTTAATTTTGTTTCTACTTTTTATTAAAGTTTATTTTGTTTCTTTCTGCTTTTCATGTTTTGAACAGAAATTACTTTGATAATTTCAGTGGCATGAATTTTATAAAATTTTAGTTTAAAAAATACTAGAGGTTTATAAAAGCTTTTTAGTTCATTCCTTTTGCTATTAGAGTTTTATAAAAGTTTTTTAGTTGATTTTCTTTTCGCATGGTATCATCATTTCATCCACATAGCATCTGCAAGAAAGTAGAGATGGTTACGGTAAAAACTGGATGCACTTCGTGTACAAAACAGACAATCTCTTTTCAAGTATGAGAGTTTCGTATGGAAACTCGTCTGTTACGAAGGGATTTCATTTTTTGAACTTATTTGAACTCCATACTTTTTCTGTGTTCAAAATGCACCATTCAAAGACACATCATCAATTTTCAACCCTTTCTGACTTCATTTGTTATTTTTCACCCATTTACTGATTATTTTAAGCTATAAGACCCTGAAATTGAAAAGCACTACAAACGAACTCTGAAAAGGTTGAAAGTTGGCATGGTATCATCATTTCACCCACATAGCATGTGCAAGAAAGTAGAGAGGCTTACGGCAAAAACTGGATGCACTTCATGTACAAAACGGACAATCTCTTTCGAAGTATCAGAGTTTTATACGGAAACTCGTCTGTTACAAAGAGATTTCATTTTTTTTGAACTTATATGAACTCCATACTTTTTCTGTGTTCAAAATGCACCATTCAAAGCCACATCATCAATTTTCAATCCTTTTTGACTTCATTTGTTATTTTTCACGCATTTACTGATTATTTTGAGCTATAAGACCCTGAAATTGAAAAGCACTACAAATGAACTCTGAAAAGGTTGAAAGTTGGAATGGTATCATCATTTCACCCACATAGCATGTGCAAGAAAGTAGAGAGGCTTATGGCAAAATCTAGATGCACTTCGTGCATAAAATGCACCATTCAAAGCTACATCATCAATTTAGTACATATAGCTCTCATGGATAGATAAGTGACCAAATTAATAGAAGTTCATCATCACATTAAAAACAAATTACATACATAGTTCTCATTGAACAACATATAGCTCTCCAGAGCATCTAGTTAAACCATACATTGAAACTATGTGAAACCTTTCAATGCAACAATAAATGCGATCATAATCACAACCAAGGTAAAAATTGATCCAACGGCATAATGATACCAAGCCTCGGTATGAATGGCATATTTTCTAATCTTTCTCATCTTCAACCGCATTGCATCCATCTTGATCTTGTGATCATCGACGACATCCGCAACATGCAACTCCAATATCATCTTCTCCTCCTCAATTTTTTTTATTTTTTTCCTTCAAGTAATTGTTTTCTTCTTCAACTAAATTTAACCTCTCGACAATAGGGCCGGTTGGAATTTCCGGTTCAACTACCTCCTACATAAATAAAATCTATGTCAACTTGATGGGCATAATTGACATAAACAATAAATGAATAAAATAGTTATAAAAGATAATATATACCACATCCGAATCATAGCCAGGACGAGGGCCGACGGGGGCGGATACCAAAACCATCGCACTATATAAGCACAAGCAATAATAAAAGTAAGAAAATTAGACAAGTATCTATCTAAAGTAAGAATTGTTTTTCTTTCAGAAGAAGATAAGAGGCTCACCACAGTGGTGCAGGCGACGAGATCGGCGCGGGCGATCGACGACGCTGAAGACGTGGACGGGAGGTGACGGACCGCTAAACCTAGACAAATCTTGGGAAAAATGGAGCTTGGAGGTCGAGCTTCGAGAGGAGAAAGCTTAACTAGCGTGGCTTGGGCATTTCATCAAACACCTCGTGTGCATAGGAGGTGAGCTAGAGCACCCAAATGTCCTCTCCCCGCCGGCCAAAAAAAACACAGCACTGTGGAGTGCTCTGCTGCAGCGAAGGGGTATATATAGGCAACTCATTTGTCCCGGTTCATGGCTGGAATCGGGACTAAAGCCCAGCCTTCTGTCCCAGTTCAAGCCAAGAACCGGAACCAATGTTTGTGGGCCAGGAGCGAGGCCCATTGGTCCTGGTTCGCGCCTGGAACCGGGACAAATGGGTCCATACGAACCGGGACCAATGCCCACGAGGCACCGGCCGGCCCCCTAGGCTCACGAACCGGGACGAATGCATCCATTGGTCCCGGTTCGTGGAAGAACCGGGACTAATGGGCTGGCCAGGCCCGAACGAAAGCCCCTTTTTCTACTAGTGCATGTCACCCAAAGGCCCAACTCCGGGTTATCCAAACGGGAAAGACACCTCCATAGTTCAGTAATAGGTGCCCGTTTCTACCCTGGTAAACATTTGGCCAGTTATAGGCGCCGGCGCACTGGCCGAAAATTTTGGCCGGTCGCATCGCGTGCGTTTGTTCCGCTAGTTGCCAACCGTCAGATTAGGAGTGCTTTGTCCCCTACATCCCGCATCCGAACCCGCACGAGATAAAAAAAGGAAAGGGTGCGGCTTAGATCGTTGAAATCCATCGCATCGCTGACCCTGCTTGCGCAGCCGCCGGAGCCCGGCTCGCCTCAATCCCCCGGTAACTTTTTTGTGAATAGCAATAGCATGATAACTCACACATCGCAGACCTGATAACTTATGTACCTTAATCCTGATAACTTTGGCGACGATGGTGAGGGGTGGGGGAGGGTTGTTGGTGAAATATCAATTTTTATGTGAATAGCATGATAACTCACACATCGCAAACTTGAAAACTTATGTACCGTCCTTGTAACTTTGGCAATGGTGGTGATGGGTGGGGGAGGGCTGTTGGTGAAATATACCCCCCCCCTGCGGTAACTTTTGTGATACTATGATAACTCAGACTTCGTAGATCTGATAACTTACGTACAAATATCATGGTAAATTTACGCCCGAATAAAGAGTTGTTGAAACATACACCGGTTACTTCTATGCAAATAGCAATGTAATATATGCATCGCAGACCTAATAACTTAGGTACAAATACCACGATAACTTTCGCCCCGGGGGAAAAAGTCGTCGAAAATACACCTCTGGTCACTTATGTATAAATAACATGTTAATATACATATACAATAACTGATAACTTTACGGTGAGTTTTGACCAAAAGAAGTGATCAAAACATGCCAACATGAGATCTAGTTTCGAAGTTCTCGTCGCGATGGATTTTTTATGTGTAAACAATTTTTAATCAGAAACGACAATTTAAGCTGTAAAATATTTTACAGTTTCAAGATGTCGAGAATCTACAATGACATCTGCTTTCCTGTGCTCTAGTGCATTTGCATGTGGAGAGAATGTTGGAGGAGCCATTTTTATGCCCCGGTAATTTCTATGTAAATGGTATGGTAACTGGGGTATCACAGAGGTGATGATTTATTTAGCCTAGGTGTAGTCACTTCTGAGCCGAAAAAAGGTTTTCAAAGGGAGCGACGGTTTGACCTGCAAAACATTTTAAAATTTTAAATTTGGTGGAATGTTTAGTGACATCAGCAGTTTTGTCCTATATGCATGCATGCAGCTATTGGGAAAAAGATTAGACTAGATATGTTTGTTTTTTAATTAAAAAAATCAACACCCAGCAACAGCAGCAGCCCGACCGTAGATGAATCGTTCGGATGTCTTGTTATAATCCGACCGTCCGGACGTTAGCATAGCCCTTTCTTTTATAACTTTCAATGTGTGTGCTTGTTGATATCGGTGATTCAAATGGTTGCTAGTATTCTTTAAATTTAGTGGAGGTTGCATGTGTTGGAAAGTAGGAAAGTACACGAGATAGAAAAAGTAAGATGGTAACATCACAGGGAATAGTTTTTGTTGAATGATTATGGCGCACACCAACAACGACATTCAAATTTAACTATGTGGATGGCTGGGAGAGCACCAAATTGCTACCTACATGGTACATACATGCCCTGATGGAAAAACCAAAAGAAGTAAGACAACAAACTAAAAAAGATCGCAGTCAACCATGCAACCATGCAGGCGGCGGGCGGGCCGGGGGGGGGGGGGGGGGGGGGGGGGGGGGGGGGGGGGGGGGGTGTAGATTTTGTGCCGTTGAACCACGGCCGTTTTCCTTCTCGCGCCATCTCCGCCCCGATACCTCCTACACCGTGGCGTATGTCGTGCCCCACTTTGCGCCCAGCTCAACGTAGCACGCTGGAAATGATAGATTCGAGTGTTCCATGCGAGTCAGGCCCTGGGCTGCTTTAAGGTTCTTGCCGACGCGAGTTGGGCCTCCCTGTATGCAATCAAATAGACTTTTTTCTCCCCATGTGAGCCTGGTTAAGCTGTATGCAGTTAACCAAATGCGTCCTAACTTTCGTTGGGTGATTGTGTCACACACCAACAACATCATTCAAATTTAACTATGTGGATGGCAGGGGGAGTACCAAAGTGCTTCCTACATGGTACGTACATGCCCAGAGGGAAAAAGAAAAAGAAAAAGTTAAGACACAAACTAAAAAAGATCGCAGTCAACCATGCAACCATGCAGGGGGGTGAAGCTGGAACCAAGCACAAATTGTAGCCGCACCTCATTGCGCACCTCGAACTCGAGGTCTTGAACGGAACCAAAACTAGCACGACAATCTGATCAACACAGCTCATCTTATTCATCGGTGCAATTAAACTAGCGTTACAGCAACAGTCCGAAAGAAAGAAAGAAAAAAGGAGGAAAGAGCGACCACAACAGACGAACAACGCTGGCACAGTGATTCACTACGTCCACTCGCCCACCGGCCGGCTCACTTTATTGGATTCACCATCACCCGGCGCAAGGCTGCGGCCGGGCGTCGGCGGCGACGCTAGCTAGTTACCGCCGGAGAGGTCGCCGTTGCGGCCAACCTTGGTGCACCTGGGCACGGGGCCAGGAAGGTAACTGTCGCCGCAGTAGTAGCCAGATCGGCCCAAGGACACGCAGTCCACGCAGGTGGCGGGGCACTTGTGGTCGAACATATCATCGCAGTGACATATCCGCAGGATCCCGCCGCACCGCTCCCGGTTGCAGCACCTCGGCCGCTCAAAATCCTTCACGGCCGCCGTTGCTTCACCGGCGCCAGCGACCCCTGGACCTGCACGCATCCGTTATCCAGATATTTGGACGGCATACTAATGGAAATGTGCAGGGATGAACTATCTGGTCAATCGAATAGTGTAACAGTTATGTACCGTGGCTCGGGAGACGGATAACGGCGTCCACCTTGTCGTCATCGGCGGCGGCGGCGGCGGAGAGGCGCCCAGCGAGGGAAAGCACCAGCAGGATGGCAGCAATGTATGTCTTCGTGGCCGCAGGCAGGTCAGTCAGCTAGGTTCCTCTTGGGTGAATGAAACTTACGGGCGCCGCTCCCGTATTTATAGCCCGTCAGCTATAGACTATAGTGCATATCAACATGTCATCATCTATTACTCCCAAGCGTTCATCATTTTTTATTTTCTTTTAGAAACCCGCAGGGCGTTGAATTTGGACACAATTACTAGCTCCTGCACGCGCATGGTGCACGCATGCATGGGGGCGCGCACTCTCAAAACGTGCAGCGAATCAGAATCCGCGTGCACTCTCGTCGGGGCATGCAAGAATCGCGTACGCGACCTGCACCTGCACGCACACGTAGGTGAGGGTGCCGTGCGTGCTTGCCTTTAACCACCGATAAATGAGCACACGCCCGTTATACCTTCATGTATATCTGTGTTTTTTTCAGAATTTTTTAGAACATAGAAAATAAAAAATTTGACAAAATTTGATTTTTTTTTTCAAAACCGAGCTCCATGGAGCTCGGCCTCCAAAGACAATATTCAGCTAGACAGTAGTATCTTCTGCGATGAAAAACCTGCACTGAAATTGGAGTTGTCCTTCGCCCACCATGAGCTACTCACTCCATAAATAAATATAAAAGCGTTTAGATAGTGTGAGTACATAGTACGGCAAATGAATGTGACACTTGAGATTTCATTCCCCAAGATCATGGCACCCTCCCCGACTCCGACTCCTCCCGACCCCGTGCGGCCGCCGCCGGGCCGCACCGGGCGGCCACATCCCGATCTCCCCTCGACTCCCCGTGCACCCCCCTTCCTCCGCCGCCGCCTGCAACGTCGCTGGGCGAAGGCCCCGTGGCGCGGCGGCGGCGGACCTCCTCTGGCGTCCTGAGATTTGAGGCGACGGCGGCCTGATTTGGATCTCCCTCCCAACGAGGATGGCGGGCAGCGGCGGCCGGGGCGCGACGGGGGGTTTGGCTGCAGCCGGCAGGAGTAGTACGAGATGGCGGCAGCGGCGGCCGAGGCGCGTCCCGGGCTGCCGTTACGTCCTCAAACTGCTGCATCTCATCGGATTCGGCGACGGCTCGCTGAAGCACTCCGGGTCTGCATTGCATCACGAGGATTATGGCGGTGGTGGTCATCTCCTACGTCGGAGGTGGTCGACCTGAGACTGGATGATCAGATCTCGTGATTTGTAATCTAGTCTCGGCTACGAGTCGGGGAGACATAGTTGCCGGTGAAAACAGAACCGATGGCGGACGATGGCGGCGTTCTGCGCCGTTACCTTGATGAAGGCATCGTTCTGTAACTACTGTCGACCCACTCGTGCTGCTCTGGGGAAAACCCTATGATCTGGTTTTCCAGTTCGGACGATGACGGCACTGCGGTGTCGTTTCTCTCTTGGGAGCATTGTTTGTGGAGCAGCGCTGGAAGTCAGAGGCAGGAGGTGGAGCGGTTTCGTCTTGCACGGAGCTTCGGTGGAGATGTCAAGTCATGCCTGACCGACAGGTGCTACGCTTTGTCATGCCTGGTCGGCAGGTGCTACGCATGACAGATCTTCCAAGGACTTCAAGCTGTGTCGGTTGGTGGTACTTGGCAGCATAGCGCTGAGGTGTATCAGTGGCGATCGCGACGTGCTCAGCTGTTTGTGCGCAGAGAAGAGGTGCCGTTGGGCGCCATGGTGGTGTCTACAATAGCTAGACCGAGCAAGGTTGATGCATCAGTACAGTTCTGAAGATGGAGCGGTGGCAGTTGGCGGCGGCGGCCTCTGAGAGCACGCCGGACCAATGTGTGCCCCAGACCCGGCAAGTGGCTAGGTTGGGGTCTCAGGTCTTAGGTATTAGGCTTGGTTGCGATGTCTGTTTGGTATTAGGCCTAGGCTATCTGCGCCCCTTCATCAACTAGATAGATGTAGCGACAGTCTGTTGCTTAGATGGTGGCTTTAGTCTTACTGTTGTATCACTTTGTAACGTCTTGTGAAAATAATTAATAAAGTGGCTATATGCATCGCCCAGATAGAAAGGCCGGGGTCATCCTTCTTTTCTTAAAAAAAAAATCATGGCACCCTCACCGACGGATTAGTACACTACTAATGAGTTTTAACTCGATGGTCACTCCTACCTATGCACTAGTTAACCTATAAGAAATCATCCAAGGTTCGGATCCATCGCCGGCGAAAGCGGGTCGGGTCGCATCATCCCTCGAGTGTGATTCCATCTGGATGCCAGTCAGTTTGATAATAGGGACGTATGCATGTACACTCTATTTTCATAAGCACCTTCGAAAGACTGAGCTAATATAACATCTTAAAAATTTATGCTATAGTTATCATAGGTGTCTCACAGTCGACGGGAACGTTTTCTTTCACTAAACAAACATCGCCGGAAACCTGAAATAAAACTAGACGCCCGTCTCGTATTTATAGCCCCGTCAGCAATGGTGCATCTCAATGCCATCTACTGTACTCCCAAGCGTTGATCTTTTGTTTATGTTTTTAGAATCCCGTGACGTTTGAATTTGAACACGATCGATCAGTCCTGCACGCGCCTGGTATATGCATGTATGGGGGCGCGTAGGGTTTCACCGTTTGCGTTGCTCCCAAAATGTGCAGCGAATCAGGAATCCACGTGCAAGTGTCGGGGCATGCAAGCATCTCGTACGTGGCCTGCACCCGCACGCGCATATACGTAGATGCTGCTGGCGTGCAGGCTTGCCTTAGTTACTCATATTAGGAAGTTTCATATACTAGTATGATGTATATAATATTAATGTATGATACTATTTTTATAATGTATAGTATCATAAAGTAATATCATAGATGGTCATATTTATTTTCATGCATGACACAAAGTAGTATAGTATTTAACATGATACGGTATCTATCTATGTTACTCTCTCTCTCTTCTTTAGTTATGTGCCACATGATCGTGTTTGCTATTTTCAAGTGCATGATACCGGCTACGATACCATCACTATGGCCAGCCATAGCCCTCGGCGGATCAGTACACTAGTAGTATTGAGTTTTAACTCAATGGTCACTCCTACCTATGCACCCCACTAGTTAACCTAAGAAATCATCCAAGGATCGGTGTCCATCGGCGGCAAAACCGGATCCGGTCGCATTCGGATCATACCTTTATAAACACGGACTAGTCAGTCGCTTGGAATAAGCAGGTAGCTATCTCAAAAAATATCAACAACTCAAAAGAAACAACACGGACTAGTCAGCTCGATAGCAGATTTTTTTTTTTTTGACAAAGGACATCTTCATTCCGTGGATATATAGAGGCGATACAGCCAACAGGAGCGAATGCATGTTACTGTACAACACAATGCACACAACTAACAGTCCAACACGACCAAAAGGAAATGCCACTTCAGTAGTAATACATATACTGGCATCCACGACAATGACGGCTTCATCCTCTCCGGCGGGGACGGTCGCACTTGTCCCTATCTTTTGTGCGGTTCCCTATTGTGGATTCTCCCGTTTTCATAAAAAAGAAATCCATTGATCTGCTATGTAAGAGGTTCGTCTCATCACCTTGCATCGGTTTGTTTGTTTGGATGCGTTGTTTTATACATAAAGTGGGACGAAAGCCTTTTCCAGCAAAGGCACACGAAACCATGGATTTTCTTGGATCAATCGAAGAAGAAAGGATGAGAGGCCAAATAAAATCAGGAGGGACTGGACCGTTGAAGGATGTGCGTACCTTGAGAGGCCAAATAAATCAGGAGGGACTGGACCGCTGGAGGATGTGAGTACCTTTTTTTTTTTTTTTTTTTTGAGAACCGAGGATGTGAGTACCTTGAGAGGCCAAATAAAATCAGAAGGGACTGGACCGTTGGAGGATGTGAGTACCTTGAGAGGCCAAATAAAATCAGGAGGGACTGAACCACTGGAGGATATGAGTACCTTATAAGAGGCCAAATAAAATTAGAAGCGACTGGACCGCTGGAGGATGCGAGTACCTTGAGAGGCCAAATGCAGCGAGACTGGTGGCTGGCGGTAAGATTCTCTTCCCCGGCAGCATCGCCTCGACTGGGTATGCCACCACTCGGCCACCCCGCCCTCTTCCGGCGAGGCCACCCTGCATCTCCTCGTGGTCACCTTCTCCTACAGCCCGCCCTGCACCCGACATCTCTCCATCTTACTCACCCCCACATCACAGATCACATGGCCAGCCGATCTGTCTTTGAGGGGATCGTCGCCGCACAGCACGTCGAGGAGGGGTACGTTACCATGCATGTCACTCACCCATTTTACTTTATCTATATGATCTATCTATCACAGTTCTACACCAATATATAATAGATGACCACTACTTGGCCTGTATGCGGATTGGGGAGTGGTGCTCCTACTACTTCCACACTCACAGGTGACAGACAGGTCACCCGACTACATGGCCTCGTGGCAACATTCCCATGCATGTCGCCAACCACCAGATGACCAGAAAAACGCATCACGTACATATTCCAT
This sequence comes from Triticum urartu, assembly GCF_003073215.2. Lineage (NCBI taxonomy): Eukaryota > Viridiplantae > Streptophyta > Magnoliopsida > Poales > Poaceae > Triticum > Triticum urartu. The sequence goes on from NC_053024.1 coordinate 7,118,351, forward strand.
GTGCATGCATCCTCCATCCATCTAAACTATCTATATATATATATAAGCCTGCACTATTCCATCTACCTTCCTAGTCTCTAGCCCAGTCGTGCTAGCATCTGCACCCAGTCCTCCTAGCTAGACGATCCGGCGCCGGCGAGGAGGTCATGGCCATGGCGGCGACAGCGTGGCTGTGGGTGGAGGTGCCGGTGCGGGTGGACTGGCCGGCCGTGGCCGCGCAATGCGCGTGGGCCGGCGAGCAAGCGCGGGCGTTCCTGGTGGTGCCGGCCGTACGGCTGCTGGTTCTCCTGTCGCTGGCCATGACCGTGATGATCCTGCTCGAGAAGCTCTTCGTCGCCGCCGTGTGCTACGCCGCCAAGGCCTTCGGGCACAGGCCCGAGAGCCGGTACCAGTGGCGGCCGATCGCCGCATCAGCATGCAAAACTGGCGGCGATGACGAGGAGGACGGCATTGTGGTTGTCGGCAGCGCGGCGTTCCCCGTGGTGCTGGTGCAGATCCCCATGTACAACGAGCGCGAGGTGACCTCCTCCCTGGTGCTCAATAGGAGAATGCTGATCGATTTTGACCGGCGGCAAGCTGGTGCTGTGGTGGTTTTGTTTGCTGATCAATTTGTTCTATCGTTTGTTTGGATTGGATGGAATGAAGGTGTACAAGGTGTCGATCGGAGCAGCATGTGCGCTGGAGTGGCCGTCGGATCGCATGGTGATCCAGGTGCTTGACGACTCCACCGACCCCGTTGTAAAGGTACGTAATCAATTCCCTTACTTTCTAAATATAGGTTTTTTAATAGAGATTTCAATACAAACTACTATTATATACAAAGCAAAATGAGTGAATCTACACTTTAAAAAATATCTATACACATCAGTTAAAGGTCTCATATTTGGAAATCTCTTAAAGGTCTTATATTGAAAACGGAGGAAATATTTAGAAACGAAGGAGGTAGCCCGCTGCAAAAGCCATAATCCTTGGGTTACTTCGTCGTACATGCACAATTTCCAATTTCCCAAAAGTGTGGACTACTAGTTTCTTGCCGGCCGTGATAAGTGGAGATGAAGTCCTGCACATATATAGAAATCGATCGTAGGCCAACAACATGCATGTGCAGTGCACACAATCAATCTGGGATCCATGAGAATACCTTGGCGTCGCCAGAGCATGTTCCCAAATTCTTTGGCATATTATAACTAATCAGAATACCTGGCGTTCATGTGACCAAGAAGGAACGTGAGGAGACGTGACACTGGGTTAGGTGGCTGGATCTACCTTGATCGGCCTCATAGTCAACGCTTCACTCATCTTTCCGAGCCTCACAAAAAAGCAAAAAAGAAAGAAAAACACTTTATCAAGTTCGGGGTGCCACATTCCAATATTTTCGAATAGTGCTACCTCCGTTCTAAAATAATTCAACTTCTTTTTTTTAGATAGAAAATAATTCAACTTCTGGATTTATCGAAATTCAAGCTTGTTTAAGTTTGACTATTAAGTTGATAGAAAAAATTATTAACCCCTAGAGCATCAAATTAATCTCATCTGATTCTTTATGAAATTTATTTTCCTATGATGCACAATTTGCTGTTGTACTACATCTTTGCACATTTTTCTATAGATTTGGTAAAAGTTAAGCATGTTTGATTTAGGACAAATCTAGAACTTCAATTATTTTGAAAGAAAAGGGTAGTACTCATAGTTTTAAATAGTCGGCTATAGCTGTTTGAGCATGTTGCCGCTATTTGATTTCATGTACAATTTGCCGCTATAGCCTCGCTATAGCCCGCTATAGCCTGCGATAGCCTCGCTATATCTGTTTTTAAGGGCTGCCGCTACATACCATAGCCCGCTATTTAAAACATTTACTATGTTGGATGACTCGTTCCCGAATAAATAAATCACAAGCACTACACTCTTGATGCTGACGTTCACAGGGTTAGTTCCATCATCAAGACTAGTCCGGTTTATGATGTAAATTAGTCAAAAACAATTCTTAAGATCTTCATATGTAAATTCAAATGGTATAGGAGATAAATGAGACTTGGTTAATTCCGGGAGCTAGTTACACCCTTGGTTTTTTACAAAGAAGATGCTATTATTTGAGACAAATTGTTAGTGGTAGATGCAGTTTCGAAAGGCATGCTCCATGTTTCTGCTGTGGAGTTTTGGACAATAGATTACCCAACAGCACAATTTTTCAAGATAAAAACCAATCGTACTTTCTGTTTCATTTTTATCAGGACTTGGTGAAGATCGAGTGCCAGAGATGGAAGAGCAAGGGCGTGAACATCAGGTACGAGGTCAGACAGAACCGCAAGGGGTACAAGGCCGGCGCGCTCAAGGAAGGGTTGATGCGCGACTACGTGCGGGAGTGCGAGTTCATCGCCATGTTCGACGCCGACTTCCAGCCCGAGTCCGATTTCCTCCTGCGGACCATCCCATTCCTCGTGCACAACCCCGACATCGCCCTCGTCCAGGCTCGTTGGAAATTCGGTTAGCCAACCCTCGTGCACTATGTTCTAATACTACTGCTTATGACTTTATAAGCAAGATCTAAAGCTTATTTTGTACTCTTTGTTGTGCAGTTAATTCAGATGAGTGTTTGTTGACAAGATTCCAGGAGATGTCACTGGACTACCATTTCAAGTTTGAACAAGAGGCTGGATCCATAGTGTACTCGTTTTTTGGCTTCAATGGTATGTAAACTCGGTTTCGTCATAGACCCCTTTAAAAGAAAGGTTAAACCCAGGCCTCTGCATCATTGTCATGCACACAACCATATCTTATATATATAGCTCAAGTATCGAAATGAGCATGTTGAGTGAGTGATTTGTTTGGGATATTTGCATCTTCCAGGGACAGCCGGTGTTTGGAGGATCTCGGCGATCAATGATGCCGGGGGGTGGAAGGAACGGACGACGGTGGAGGACATGGACCTGGCTGTTCGCACGGCGCTGCTGGGCTTGAAGTTCGTGTATGTTGGCGCCGTCAAAGTAAGCCGAAAAATAATGCTCTTTTATTTAGTTGCTTTTCTGTCAGAAATAATCAAACCCATCGAGACACAAACCTAAGGATGCTTGGACCTGTGCACGGTTAGGTCAAGAGTGAGCTCCCAAGCACATTCAAGGCATACCGATTTCAACAGCACAGGTGGTCATGTGGACCAGCAAACCTGTTCAAGAAAATGTTGGTAGAGATTCTACATAACAAGGTCTGTATTTATTTGATATGTAAGGATGCATCACCACACACAACATCTTGTTGCCTGAAATTTAATTTACTCTGTGCAGAAAGTGTCGTTTTGGAGCAAACTCCACCTGTTGTATGACTTCTTCTTTGTTGGGAAGATCACTGCTCATACAGTGACATTCATCTACTATTGCTTTGCGATCCCGGTGTCCGTTTTCTTCCCTGAGATTCAGATACCTCTCTGGGGCGTGGTCTACGTTCCAACTGTTATCACCCTCTGCAAGGCTCTTGGATCACCAAGGTAACACACACCTTAAGATCGAACGACAGTTGTAATGTTTATTACATTAAGTTAACACCAGAAAGCCACTCTTTCAGTTCATTTCATCTGGTGATCCTCTGGGTCCTCTTTGAGAATGTGATGTCGTTGCACCGGATAAAGGCCACAATAACTGGTCTTCTCGACGCTAGACGAGTCAATGAGTGGGTGGTCACTGAGAAATTGGGAGATGCCAACAAGACAGAGCCTGCCATGGAAGGATTAGATGATGTGCAAGTGATAGATGTCGACCTAACGACGCCCCTAGTACCAAAGCTTGAGAAGAGGCGAACACGATTATGGGACAAGTAAGCAAAGTCTATTGTCTCGACGCTAATGCATTCTGATATATACTACTTTGGTTTACTGTATATAAACTACCGATTTGAAAGTTTTCTAGTTTTGTCAAATAATGCCTGATTTGTGTGTTCTTTTATCAGGTACAACTGCTCAGAGATTTTTGTTGGAACCTGCATAATTATATGTGGTTGCTACGACGTGCTTTACGCAAACAAAGGGTACTACATCTACCTCTTCATTCAAGGCCTAGCATTCCTCGTCGTCGGTTTTGAGTACATCGGCACATGCCCTCCCAGCACGGAATAAGCTACCATGCCATATATGGAGCTGATACGCATGGTTAGGACAAACCGTGTGCTAGTAAAGCCCCTCTCCTGCACATATCGATCTCAGAACATAACGATATACAAAGAATTTATACTCTGCCCTGGTCAGATCTGATCCAACCTTTAATTCTTTGCTGCCAAGAAGGCTATCAAAATTGCATGGTAGCTCATCTGATAATAACATGCTACCACGGGCGATGAGCAATACTGAAGCATCATGACAGAAAGATGCATTCAACACCTGGAGGAATAACGGAAGTTGTAAATGAAATAACATGCTCTGTCAATTACTTACATTAGATTCTCTAAAAAATTATGTGCCAATGTACTTACTGATGTAGCTTATTCAGAATAGAGGATGATCAGCACTTTGTGCGGTTGTGTTGTGTAGTCGGCCAAAACATGTAAATGTACATTTGCTCAATACCATTTATAACTATGTTGAATTCGGACAGACCTTAGAATGCAGTAACAAAAATTCAGACAAATGTTGGGATGCAGTCAAATTCAGACATGTAGCTTAGCAAGTGAAGGAATATTTGTGGTATAACTTTTTCGACGTGAGGCGGAGGAGGGAGATGTGTGCCCATGCTTATATGTGTGGGGTAGACGAAAGGTCAGTGCTTTGCTGAGTTCAGAACTCGGCATAGGAATCCCAACCGTCCAATAGCCATTGCCCCGTTTCCCGTGGGCCCACCTGCCAGATCTTTGCCGAGTTTTTCTCCACGGGAGCTCGGCATTGACGTGACCCCTGAAATTCTGTAGTAAAAAATAAAAAGGAAAAAACATTGTTGTCTTTTTGTTAGCGCAAACCCAGTAAACATAGACCGTCGTCACATCTCCGTCGCCTAGTCATTGGTGGGGCCCACCTGTTAGGGCACTGCCCAGTTTCTAACATGCAAAACTTGGCCAATGTGCGACATCGTCGAGTTTCTCCTTGTCGTCAAGTCCCTTTTTACGGGCACCGGGCACACAGTGATATTTGCGAGTTTTGTGGCACTACAGAGTTCAATTCCCTGTAAACTCGGCAGCCACCTTACACTGCCGAGCTCCCGATAAAAGGAACTCGGGGAACCTTGGAAACTCGACATCTACGGTGTTCCGGTGGTGATTTGATTTTAATTTGTAAAGATTTGTAAAACTTACATAGGTTCACCGTAGGTGTAAGATTTTTTTTTTGCGTTTATCTTGGTAGTGTGACACCCTTCCACGGTGCCAGTGGCATTGTCAGAACTTTTGTGAAGGTTGGGCAAACTTGAGGCTAAGTGCCTAATCTTGAAATCGGAATAGAGTGTTTGAATGGACGTGGAGTATCTAGTCCCGAGCTCATATGCTCCCTAACAAACAGTAAAAAAATAGTTTAAAAAACACAAAATTTTGAATTTTTTTGGTGCAAACTTTGACAAATGTTCTCAGTGCTTGCAATTTTTCATTCTGAAATAACATTCGTGGAAGTCGTGGTAAGGAAACAAAATCAATACACCAAAACATGCTATTTTCGAAAACATTTTGGAGTGTTGTTTTTCTTTCTTTTTTTTACTATGACTTCCACGAATGTTATTTGAGGATGAAAATTTGCAAGCACCGAGAACATTTGTCAAAGTTTGCACCCAAAAAATCCAGATTTTTGAAAAAAAAATCGTGGGAAGGAAACAAAATCAATACACCAAAACATGCTATTTTCGAAAACATTTTGGAGTGTTGTTTTTCTTTCTTTTTTTACTATGACTTCCACAAATGTTATTTGAGGATGAAAATTTGCAAGCACCGAGAACATTTGTCAAATTTTGCACCCAAAAAATCCAGTTGTTTGAAAAAAAAATCGGAATTTGTTGTTCATCCCGAGCTCGGCTCGGGAGTAGAAGGGGACTTTCGTGTTCGAATGCACAACATATGAAATAGCCTTGAATTTCCGAACCACAATCCAATTAATAATGAAGTGAAAAATATAAACATAGTAATCATACAAATGTATGAACTAATATATAATATGTCAGTATTCAGCTTCATATACCATAATAAAGTTGTGAGCACAACAAAAGTCATGGAACCAAGCCATGCATAGAACCAAACTTCATGTTGCCAGCAAAAGTATAGTAATCCAAATTAATTACCATAAAAACATAGTTTCGGTTCTGTTGCACATCATTCACATTTTTTTAGTTCAATTAGCATTTTCACTGCTTGCTCTATTAATCGAAAACCTCTTCATGTATCACATTTGATCATTCAAATTTTGAATTTAATACATAATTATCTAGAACAAATCCCTAAGCAAAAGACTAGGTCCATGAAGCCATGATCTGCCCCACTAGATCATTGCACACGCCCCGACCATAAAATATAAACCCTAAATCTATCAATGTTTTTGAATCATAACCAAGGTAGCATGTGAGGGTACGCGGTTAACTGAAAGACTATGTTTAAGTGGCTGGTTAGATTCCCACTTTTCATCTGTACCTTACATTCTCGATCTGATGGCAATTGCAGGAAGTTTATAGATTTTCACTGGATACTTCAACAAATTACTATACCATTAGGTTTGTTTAAAGTGTTTGCACCACCATGCAAATACGTAGTAGTTCAAATAATATTAGTTGTAACCAAAGGTACTCGTCATGACAGTAGGGTTTTTTTTTTGCTCCCGGCGGGGCTCGAACCCGCGACCTTCGGCTCATAAGACCAACGCTCTAACCAACTGAGCTACGGGAGCTGAGCGCTTAAGAAAATTGATTCCCCCTTTTTATATCGTTACTTATCTGTACATGAAGTTGACCGGGAAAACTGCTTTGTATACATAATACCAGATCTGTAATCGCAAGCACCTTTATATTGTTACTTATCTGTACATGAAATTGACCTGAAAAACTGCTTGTTACTTATCTGTACATGAAATTGACCTGAAAAACTGCTTGTTACTTATCTGTACATGAAATTGAGCAGGAAAACTGCTTGTATACATATTCCCCCTTGTTGGTCCAAGTCAAGCACTCCAACCCCCGCACCGAAGAGGGGGTGCCAATTACCAAATCATGTTGCCAACAAAATACAATATGAAGGTCGAAACCCTTGTACTCCCTCCGTTCGGAATTACTTGTCGCAGAAATGGATGTATCTAGAATACGTCTAGATACATCCATTTCTGCGACAAGTAATTCCGAACGAAGGGAGTAGCTCGTAGGGGCGGTTAGCAACTTAGGTTCACGTCGCCGAGAAAAAAAATTGCCGACGCGTGTGTGACCATATAAGTGCACAGATCACTTATTTTTAGTGACCAGTAAGATGTGTCGTCGTCATAGTCGCTGCAAAATGGGGATACGATTTGGTAATTGGCACCGCCCCATTTGGCGTAGGGTTGGAGTGCTTGACTTGGACCAACAAGGTGCTTGCAAAATACTCCTTACATTTCAAATTACTCGTCGTAGAAATGGATGTATCTAGGACTAAAATACATTTAGATGCATCCATTTCTGCGACGAGTAATTCGGAATGGAGGGAGTTACAACACAAAGGCCAAAACCCTTGCAACTTGTAGGGGCGGGTAGTAGCTTAGGTTCACATCGTCGAGAGAAAAGTTGCCGACGCGCATGGGACCACATAAGTCTACAAATCAATTCCATTCAGTGGCCAGGAAGATGCGTCGTCATCGTCGTAGTCGCTGCAAAATGGGAACCAGGAAGATCCACCATTACTATGAATCAGGGAATGGGAAGCCTCCACCGCAAATCATCATAGTTAACGCCATGACCGGCTGTTGATGAATGGGATTTTCCCTTCATTTTTACACATTTTAAACCGGATTTTCACAACCAATTATGAGATATCACTTCGATTTGTCTACTAATGACTAATAAATAATATAATTACAAATCTCCTTGTTTATTTGTGTTCTTGCAGATATGGGCATCAATGCCAATCAATTGGACACGGGTGCAGCTGTCTCCAGAGGAGAAAAGGGCATGCGACCATGTGGCGCCACCACCGAGACGTTGTATTTGACAACTTCCGTGAAGGGAAGGGATGATTCGCATCAGAGACACCCTGAAACCCAATTTCGTCCGTCTACACTATATAAGGAGAAGAAAATCCTTTGGAAAGAAGAGTTTCGGAGTTTTGCCAAGTTCACCCTATCAGCTACTGGCACCATTCCCATGTACAGTTGCCGCCATCTCTATAGCCATCATCATCCCCACCACCATTACCTCCATCTTCATTAGTCATATTACTTGTAATCGAGAGTAAATCACAATTAGATGCATTGTAAGACTTTAATCATTCATCTTAAGATATCTTCGTCTACAATGTCTTTTGTTTTTGATCTATTCGCGATGTGTGAGTAGCCCCTTTGGGCTAAGGGCAGCAGTGTACCCTTGCAGCCCCATGTACGTAAATAAAGGGATTGTTGCTTACTTTAAGAGAATGTTATTACTATGTTTGTGCAACTGTTTGGTCTCTTGTCTCTACTCGATCCTAGGGCTCGCAGGTACACCCGAGATGCAGAAGATCGAAACAAACAAAACTGGAAGAGAGGAGTGGAAGACTATGCCTAGTACATTAGCTAGAATCGAGTTTATGGGGGTACATATGGTGCATCATTAAACACCCAATGCATTAGTACAATATATATACTTAATAACTAAGGTAACCCATGAGTCGGAAGGGTCTTGGTTAGACAACAGAACCTTGATGCGGCTAGTAGTCGGTCGTGGGTTATCTGGGCGCATCTTCCACATCTATTTGTTGACAAGGTATATGTAATAGTGTTCTGATACGTCTCCAACGTATCTATAATTTTTGATTGCTCCATGCTATATTATCTACTGTTTTAGACAATATTGGGCTTTATTATCCATTTTAATATTATTTTTGGGACTAACCTATTAACCGGAGGCCCAGCCCAGAATTGCTGTTTTTTTTTGCCTATTTCAGTGTTTCGAAGAAAAGGAATATCAAACGGAGTCAAAATGGAATGAAATCAACTGGAGAAGTTATTTTTGGAAGGAAAGCTACCGGAAAAGCTTGGAGTGCACGTCAGAAAAGAAGGGAGGTGGCCACGAGGGTGGGGGGCACGCCCACCCCCCTAGGGCGCGCCCCCTGCCTTGTGGGCCCCCCGAAGGTCCACCGACCTACTTCTTTCACCCATATATACCCACGTACCCTAAAACTTTCAGAGACGAGAATAGATCTGGAGTTCTGCCGCCGCAAGCCTCTGTAGCCACCAAAAGTCGATCGGGACCCTGTTCCGGCACCCTGCCGGAGGGGGGAACCCTCACCGGTGGTCATCTTCATCATCCCGGCGCTCTCCATAACGAGGAGGGAGTAGTTCACCCTCGGGGCTGAGGGTATGTACTAGTAGCTATGTGTTTGATATCTCTCTCTCTCGTGTTCTTGATTTGGCACGATCTCGATCTATCGCGAGCTTTGCTATTATAGTTGGATCTTATGTTGCTTCTCCCCCTCTACTCTCTTGTAATGGATTGAGTTTTGCCTTTGAAGTAATCTTATCGGATTGAGTCTTTAATGATTTGAGAACACTTGATGTATGTCTTGCCGTGAGTATCTGTGGTGACAATGGGATATCACGTGATTCACTTGATGTATGTTTTGGTGATCAACTTGTGTGTTCCACCCATGAACCTATGCATAGGGGTTAGCACACGTTTTCATCTTGATTCTCCGGTAGAAACTTTGGGGCACTCTTTGAAGTACTTTGTGTTGGATTGAATAGATGAATCTGAGATTGTGTGATGCATATCGTATAATCATACCCACGGATATTTGAGGTGACATTGGAGTATCTAGATGACATTAGGGTTTTGGATGATTTGTGTCTTAAGGTGTTATTCTAGTACGAACTCTAGGGCTGTTTGTGACACAGATTGATAAACCTTAGGTCATCCACTTGAGAGAAATTTGCTACTGTCATACAAACCTCTGCACTTGGAGGCCCAACAATGTCTACAAGAAGAAGGTTGTGTAGTAGACATCATGTTCACAAGTGCCATGCATGTTGATTATCTATATCTACATCTACACCAATATAAAAAGACCCAAAGGGACAGATCCAATTAATCCCAGCCATCAAATCATGTCAATTCAACTACCTAGACTGCTTCAATGTCGAGCGCTCAACACGTTTAGCGTGCGCGAACCAAACTCTGGTTGGATGGTTAGAGGGACAGTGGTATCCCCAGCCCACCAGGGTTCAAGTCCTGGTGCTCGCATTATTCCTGAATTTATTTCAGGATTTCCGGCGATGTGCTTTCAGTGGGAGGAGACGTTCCCGTCGACGACGAGGCGCCTACGGTGACTTCGTAAATTTCAAGATGACATGCCGGCTTAGTCTCTTGGAGGTGCTCATAGGGGTAGGGTGTGCGTGTTTGCGTTCATAGGGATGAGTGTATGCACGTATGTATGAGTGCTTGCGTCTGTACTGATGTTAAAAAACACGTTTAGCGTGCAGTTAATTTCATGTCAAATATAGTGCTAATCACATAATAACACGTAAATAATATCATACTTAATATCCGCATGCACTCAATATACTTTTAAATTAACATGCATTGCACGTACACATTGACTAGTCTAGATAAAATCCCGTCTTTACCTTCTTCTTCTTCTTCTTTTTAGAAAAGGAGGATGGCCCAAGGCCTCTTCATCTGGGCGATGCATACGGCCACTTTATTAATTATTCTCACAAGACCTTACAAAGTCATACAACAGCAAGACTAAAGCCACCGTCTAAGCAACAACTGTCGCTACACCTATCCAATTGATGAAGAGCGTTGATAGTCTGGGCCTAATACTAGCATGAAGGTTCTCGTACACAACTAGAACATTATATGTAATCAAACACTTTGGGACAAAGGCACTCTAGGTAGGGCTAATAATCATTGTAAGTACAACCTTAAGTCTTGTGGAAAGCATCTTGAAGATAACTCTTGAGTCTAAGCTGGGTTACCCGCTCAGGGGAGTTTACTTTGGGAATCAAAATGATAGTGCTATCGTTCCAACCTTGTGGCACCACCCTGGTATATATCCTCTCCAAAACCTCTTGGATAAGATCATCACCAAGCATCGGCCAGAATCTCTTATAGAAAAGAGCGTGCAACCCATCAGGCCTGGAGCTTTGAAATCTCTAATTGCAAACAACTATTTTATTACTTCATCTTCTGAATGTTGGGCCATGAGGGCATCATTCATCGCATTGGACACTCGGTGGTGGACATTAGATAGAAAATTAACATTCAACACTTGTACTTGCAACGTAAACAAATCCGCAAAATACCCCCACTAGTAGAAAAAGGGTCAAATGTCAAGCACATTAGTGCCGGTTTGATTTTGAGCCGGCACTTATTTGTGTATTAGTGTCGGTTCCAACGGCTAGCCGGCCGCTTTCATTAGTACCGGTTCGTGCCATGGACCGGTACTAAAGTGAGTGGTGGCAGGGTGTTGTCAGTCTGGGGCCCCTCCAGCACCTTTTGTACCGGTTTGTATCATGAACCGGTGCTAAAGGTCGTCCTACATAAACCCTTCATCCACCCAAGCTCGCTATATTCTTCCCCTTTCCCCTCTCCTCTCTGTTCTTTCCCTCTTCCTCTCGATCTCATCACACATTTTGCCCAAAATTTTCAAGATTTGAAGGCCCCCATCCATTCAAAT
>NC_053024.1:7131722-7265535 GCF_003073215.2 Triticum urartu
CCTTTTGAAGAGTTCAAGAGAAACCTGAACATAGGATAGTTTAGATTAAGGGAGGGTGTTAGAAGTTTGAATGCTATACGCCATGTAATCTCAACTATCTCTCCCTCTATCCCGTATCCTTATCTGTCTCTTTCTTTTGTAACGGGATGAATCCTAGCGATCGTTCTATCTTGTAACCTACGACAGGTCTTCTGTCCGCATCAATATATAGCAACGCGGCTCTCCCCTTGGAGAGTAGGAACGCTTCCATCAATCAATCTAATACGAACCTGTCTGTTACTTGCTGTTTTCTTGAGTCTCTGACGCATCACCCCCATAACGCAGGTTCATGCATTATTTTCAATTTATGTCAAACCCTTATGTACTTGAGACAAATGCATAATACATAGCGTGGTTGAGAAGGACGAAACCACTTTACTCAACATCTCACTAACTTTGATGGTAGATACAAATGTCCATCTTCATAGTAAAGGTGCATGTAAATGTGGTCCATCCTAAGCTAGGATGGTATATAAATAAGCTCTCATGAGAACACATCTCTATAGTTTAGATAGAGAGAACATCGTGCATGGCACTATGCCGCAGGGGTGAGCTGGCCGCCAATTGGGGGCATACATATATACCACTAGGTTTGGGACGGATCGAGAACTCAATTACCATTGCTCCTTCTCTTTGGACTAGTCATGATAGGTGTAATCTTGTGAACCAGTGGCGCCGCCAAACTCATGTTACATACTAAGTAGAGTATTACTTATATGTGCCCACTCACTTATTTGGCCTATCATGATTAACCCAATCATGCTGCACTGCGAACGTCATGGCGCGGTGTCGAAGCGAGTCAAAGGTGCCAAATAGTTGTACCAGCGCATGTATGGCCAGAAATTTGAGCAATTGTCCTTCATGCCGAGTTAATTCTAGTCATGGAATGTTACCTTATGGATAGCCTTTTAGGATGTAGTATAAGTCAAATATAATCAGATTTATAGTTTGTTCCAGTGAGATTTATTTTTCAAGGACACAATGAGTTCCCAAAATTTGATAGCTGAAAAAGCATGTTTCCAACAAAATGATCCTAGCACTAGCACCATCATAGCATGTCCAATTTTCATATTACTCAGTATATACCATGCATCGGGACCAAAAGAATGGTAGAAGCAGCAGAGCCCCCACTAGTTCAACACACACACTTGTTCGCTTCAGTATCATGTAGAGTTACATACTTCATGCCCACGTATATACAGTATCATGCAGAGTTATATGTTTGTTTTGCGATTAATAGCAGGAAATTACCGTGCGCCGCCGGAAACAACTAGTGAATGCAAAAATGCTATTTGGTCTGAACTAAGTGAATGTCAGAAAATTGCTCTAAGCAGACCGAACTGTGGTTTGAATGGTAGTTCAGCTGTTCCAATGATTTATGTCCATCCGCTTGAGTATTTCCTGCGGCACTTTCCTCCTCACTGAACTGTTCATGAAATCCTGATTGACACTTTTGTTATCAGTCCCACGTTAGCAGTCAGATTAATGATGCCAGTATTAGAGCATCTCTAGCAGATCTGGTATATCCCGCCCCTCAAAAATCGGTTTATAGGATACCGCAAAACGTCTCATCCCCTTCCACTGCGAGGATCTCGTCAGGATGGATAGTGGGCCGGCGCTGGAGCTCACAGCAAGACGACATTCTCATCAATCTTGCGGCGGCGGTGGCGGCAGCGGCTAGCTACCGCACACCACAACAGCTGCAGCTACCTATAGCGGCGGCAACAGCAACTAGCTCGCGCAACCGTAGCTTGCGGGGCCGCGACAGCTTGTAGGGCCACAGCTAGGGTCCAGTGGTCACCGGCGTTGAGGTGTTCCGGCAAGGTCGCACTCAGGAAAGACCGTGGCGGGAGCTGAAAGTTCCCTCCCGTCAACCGTTTCTTGTTTTTCAGGTGCATGTAAAAATTGTCCCATTCCCATATATGTAGCGGAAACGGTCCGGAATATGCTGGATCCCCCCAAAAAAAAAGATCTGGGATGGTCGAGTATACAGGATCTATTCGGGAGGGTAAAATCGCCTCCACCCCGTAAACCGGCAGTTATTTTGCCGGATGGCCCGGTTTACGAAATCTTACCCCTAGATTTATTTTTGAGCTAAGTGTTACCCCCAGTTTCTTTTTTGAGGCAATATATAGGAGTACGAGTATTACCCCTAGATTGGCGATGAGAAATTTACGATGTGAATGGATTGTTGGATTGGTTGGCGGTCCAAAGAAAGAAACGTATCCAGCCCAGTAAAGTGTGGACGGCCCAGCAACAGCAAGAAGGAGACGCATCATGACAATTTAAACTTGCGGGGGACAACCCTAGTACGTCTTCTGCTCAGACTCTCGATCCCCAACGCCCAACCAAATCTGTAGCTGTGAGAGCGACGGCGCCGAAATGGCCAGCCGCCACCGCCGCCGCCGCGGCACCTCGCCGGCGGCGCCTCGGTCGCCCCTCGAAGACGAAGATCTGCTGATGGAGATCCTCCTCCGCCTCCCGCGGGAGCCCTCCTCCCTTCCCCGCGCATCCGCCGTACGCAAGCAGTGGGGACGCCTCGCCACCGACCCCAAGTTCGTCGCCCGCTTCCGCGCCCACCACGGGAAGCCACCTCTCCTTGGAGTCTTCGAGCTCGGCCACGAGATCAGGTTCCGCTCCGTCCTGGACCCTCCAGACCGCATCCCGCCGGAGCGCCTCTCCCTTGGTCGCTACAGCAACCCCCGGCATACCAAAGTGCTCGGTTGCCGCCACGGCCGCGTCCTCGTCAAAGACTGGGTGCGAGATGAGGTCGTTGTGTGTGATCCTATCACCGGCAAGCAGCACCGAGTGTCTATTCCGCCCAAGTTCAATGAACGCTACCCCTGCCTCAACGGGGCGGTGCTCTGTGCTGCCGGCGGCCAGGGCCATGTGCATGGCGGCTGCCACTCGTGCCCTTTCAAGGTGGTCTTGGTGTCCGAACTGGATCATCGACCCATCGCTTGTGTTTACTGCTTGGAGACCGGCATCTGGGGCGATATCGTCTCAACAGAGGCTAGAAATACTATTTTTGATATGTCTCCTAGTCCTAGCACCCTTGTTGGTAATGTTCTTTACTGGCCGTCTACCTATGGGCGAGACAACATACTTCAATTTGATTTGGACAGTCAGAACCTTGAGGTGATCAGAGGGCCTCGCTGTATGAATAATAGGTTGATCGACCACTTTCAGATCATCCAGGCAGAGGATGGTGTTGTTGGTCTCATCGTGTTGTCTTGCCATAACCTTCAAATGTGGAAAAGAAAGGTGGACTGTAAGGGTGTTGCCATCTAGTTGAGGCAGAAGACGGTTGCGTTGCGTAACATTGTTGAGCTCCCTCCTAAGATTAGGAAAAGGAGGGAACTGCATGGGAAATTTGTTGGTCACGATGAGGACAACAATGCAATGTTTTTATATATCGACGGCGATGTCTATATGGTTCAACTCAAGTCAATGCAATCCAAGAAACTCAAGGGGATCGGTTCTGCTAGTTACTGTTATCCTTTCACAAGTTTCTATCCACCAAGTGAGTGCTCATCCTTGGTCTTCATATTTTAGGAGTAACTGAATCTAATTATGCTTTGGATACGATCGCTCACATATACTTATTGCTATTCTTGAATGTTCACTTACAACTTGCATTTAGTAAGTAAATTCCGGTAATAAAACTTAGTAATTGTCCCTCTGCTTAGATGGACCAACTTATAGCCATATTTGTTTACTATATATTATCTTTTGGATACAATTGCCTTCTATCCTCGAAAATACCAAATCAAATGTAAAATAAGTAACTTCGTTGTCACGCGTTTGAAACCTCAGAGCTAGCTATATCTTTTTATCAGTTATTATCTGTTTTGATCTTGCTATTAATCTTAACCCCATCAATTCAACTTCCATTCAATACATGCTTTCTGTAATAGTGATTTTGTCATTTGTTAATGACACCTCCTGCATGTGATTGTTACATGTGTAATAACACATAAATGATCAATTTCTTGTATCGGCATCCATTTAGTTAAAATAGAAACATAATACCTAGTGTCACTTTTTGTTGGTAGAGTTTGTTGTTTTGGCATAATTTTGTTTTGCATGACAATGAATGAGTTTACATGAGTATTCTTGCCTTTTTTTCTTCTTACCGGCTATATTATCAATTATGAGATAGCAAGTATAATGTTTTTATGAATATTCCTTTCATTTTATGACAAAGGTGGTTTTGTTTATCTATTGCTAGTCTCAAGTGACTTATAACGCATCTATTGCTCACAAAAAATTAGAACATCTATAGAAGTCAGTTATTTCGATCAACTTAGAACATCTTTGCAATAGTCTCACACGTGTCCATTTTCCTTTATTGCCGAATTTATTGCCTGACTTCTTATGCTTATAGTCCCAACTACTACTGCTGAAAATGGAGCTGAAATGTTAGGATGATCGTCTGATTTGATGTGCTAATGGGCTGAAATGGTTCAACAGGTAAGAAGATCTTCTGAATATAGTTTGTGAAATTTGGATTATTTGATTTTTTTTCTTTCGATATTATATATCTTGTGGCCAATGTGGGTAGCATGCACCATCAACCTACTGCCCGTTCGGCTATAGGGATTCATACATGCTAATAAGATAGACAAATTAACAATTAAAATAGTTGTGATGCTAATTAAAAATGACTTATGTTCCATCATATATGATATGCAAATGATCCACATATTGTATGCCCAAACTCCTCCGATGAGTTTGCTTGTTCATATTCTATAAGTTGAAACCAATGTATTTGTAGTCCATTTATTGACTATTAGAAACATCGGTCTCATCATTCACCTCCCCCACCAAACAAATTTGTGTGAAAAAACTGATGGCTTTACTTTGTTGTCATTGGTATTCTCAGGAGATATAGCCAATAATATGATATAATTATACTTTTGGGGGGGGGGGGGATATGATATAGCTATTTTCTATATTGTTGAGTTGATTTTTTTTGTTGAGCTGATCATAAGTTTGTACGAACTCTTGTCCGTACACTGTGTTACATAGTTGCGTCTATTTGATTTTCTGTTCATTCATAATGGGTTACTAACAAATGAACACTTCGGTTTTTCTCCAGGTGAAGAAAGGGCTGCTGCAGTTGCTAGTTGTCACTGAGTTTGTCGCATCACATTAATGTGGTCAGCGGTGTTGATATGTTTTCTTCAAAAACTTACCGTGCTTTAGTCTAGCCAAGTATGTAATGTAGCAGGATGAATACCTAATCCAGGGAGTTTCAGCTTAATTATCCTAGTATTATTTCAAGTCGAATTTCATCCTATCTTGCTTTTTCTATTTACATGTGCTTGTCAGCTCTTCTCTTGAGCCATGCCAATTTCTGCCACATGTATCAGCATTTGGGATCATATGCTAGGTAAAATAATATTGCATTAATTCCTTTGTAGACCTGGATGCTTATTATTATGGTGAATACATTGGTGAAATAATTGGTGACATTCAGTTTGTAGGCACTCAAAACTCTATGTAGTTGGATTTCAGGTTGCCAGAATGCTTTGGACAAAGATTCTCGAATGTTTTAAACTACATATAGTTGGATTTTTGTTTGTTTCTGTGATTGTTAGAAGAAGACAGAAATGCTTCAGAGACATTTAGTAAAGTATTCTGTTGATCCAATGATATCCTAACAAATACCTTATAATTAGCCTCCTTGCTGGTCAGTTACTTACATAAGAAAGACCTTTTGGCATGTAGAATTACCTTTGTTTTATCCATCACTCTACTATTTATTTTGCTAGTAATATTCTAACAAGAACTATATACAAATACCGTGTATATATAGTGCCAGTATCCTGTCATATAGTTGTACTGATTCAGGGTGGACACGATCCGGGCCGGTTAGGGACCGGACCGAGCCGCGCTTTGGACTGGCCGCGACCGGTCCAGACCGGACTGGACCGAAGTGCCCAGCGGGCCTGTTTTCCTGAACCGGACCGATGAGGAGAAAGCTCGGTCAGGACCGAGGGACCGAGTGATGGCGGGGCGGGGCGTGAGCTGTGCGTGTGCCCCGCGCCTGCATGCGTGCCGTGCCCCGTGCGTGTGCCCAGCGTGCGTGCGTCCGTGTCGTGCCCTGTCCCTGAAGAGAAACTCCTCCGGCTTCTTGCTGTAGACGAAGATGCAATTCATCTATGGTAGCGTCTCTACCTACATCAAGCTCGTACCAGAGAACTCCGCCGCCGGCACCGTCACCAGAACGAACACACGCGAACGAGAGACATCGGTGTTTTACTCTGCACACACTCCAGAGCTTTTCTGTTCTACAATATTTCTTTGCTATTTATTCATACTTACAGAACGGGAAACATGGCTTCGTGGCCCCTGACTTTCGCCGTCATGATTCACAACATTCGTGCCATCCAACGAGCAGACCGACGAGGCACGAGACTCACTCAAGCAGTTAGACCCGCGAGCTAAACTAGCTAACAGAAAGAAAGCTTTTGAGCCTAACCTGATGAAAAAACAAAGTGCTAACTGAACT
Organism: Triticum urartu; assembly: GCF_003073215.2. Classification (NCBI taxonomy): domain Eukaryota; kingdom Viridiplantae; phylum Streptophyta; class Magnoliopsida; order Poales; family Poaceae; genus Triticum; species Triticum urartu. Next base: position 7,138,279 of record NC_053024.1, read on the forward strand.
AACTGAAAACGTGACAGGGGCTTGGGATTTATTCAACAGTATCTGCCGACTTAGCGGGCAAGATGGAAATGCAGTTCGTGCCCTGCGTGCACGGGCGGCACCACTTCATCGCGTCAGCAAGGCTGGCAGACGGCGGCCTTGGTCGGGGAAGAGAGATATGTGCATCGTGTAGGCGGCGTTCTGGACCAATTCATTGCGCAGGTCGGAAGATGGCGATGCGGCGGTGCTCCGAGATGCGGTGGTTCACTCGGGGGTTGCCCGTGGCCGCGACGACGAGGAACGGCAGCCCCGGTGACTGCGTTTTGTCGGTCCTGCTCGGGGGCTCGGTCAAAATCCGGACCGGACTGAGACTTTGTCGGGCCTAATTCCTGAGCTCGGCCCGACTGAATTTTTTACCGGTCCAAGACCGTACGGTCCGGTCCATAATGGGCCGCGAGCCGGGCCAAAAGCCCGCTCGTCACGTCCAGGCTGAGTACTGATAATCGTAGGCCAGAGTCAGGTCTGGGTCAATTATTAGTGGGTTGCCTCAGTTGAAGAGGATTGATTCTTGGAGATACCATTTTATTCATGCTCTTTTTTCTCATCACATTATTTAGTTTTTTTTGGGATATCATTTGCATTTTACAGCAGACGTGGTTTTGTTTACTATTGGTAGTATCTAAACAAATTTAGTTATTTTGCTAAGTTATATTGTATTCTCTTTTTGTACAAAAGTTATGTTACAAATCATCTATGAATATAGATTTATTTTGCTCAAGGCATCTCATATATGTAACCGAGTAATTTCTTCATTCTCTTATCCATTTGCCTTCCCATCGGAACCGTTGTTAATTGTATGTATTCTTATGCGTCTAGGTACAACCATTAAGGGTGGATCTAATGGACAAAATCCTCCATGATATATTAGTTGATTTTCTGGTTGCTAATGTGCTGTAATAGTTCAACGGGTAAGAAGATCCGAATATAGCTTGTGAGAGAATTGGAGTGCTTGGCATGGCTAGAGTTCCCGTTCTATTTAGATGTTTCATAATTTAAAATCTGAAAGCAATAGATTGGTCCCCTTCTTTTTGTTTCCACTTAGGCAAAACCAAACTTCAGATTAACTGCCCACATGACCTTGGATGGGTAGAAGCCCCGAGAAACTTAATAGTTAATTTTGTTATAAGAAATACATTGTAGCATTGAAAATCCCACCCTAAAAAGTTAGTGTTAAAAGGCATCAAGTACTTTATTATTATTTTTACATCGATATTCCTACAAGATGTATCCTGGAGTTTGATATTTCTTACAATGTTTTTCTTTGTGTTACTGCACTAATAATGTGTTTGTTTCTCTAGGTGAAGGAATGGTTGCTGCAGTTCTCACCGAGTTTGATGCAAATGCATCATTGTGGTCGGCACTGTTTATATGTTATCTAAAAACACAGCATGCTAGTATAGCCTAATGTAGCAAGATGCTTTTGAACACCTAATCCTAGAAATTTCAGCTTTCCCAAGTATAATTTCAAGTCGGATTTTGCTGCATCTTATTTTTTACTGAACTAATAATGTAGAGAGTGCAAAATGTTATTTGGTATGAACTAACTCGATGCCAGGAAATTTCTGTAGAATGTGTTACAAAATGGCTACTAGGTGTGGAAAGTCCACATGTTCAGTCATTTTATTAGTGGCCGAACCGTGGTTTGAGCAGTAGAGAATTATAGCCGGTCTACACCCTGTTGATCCTGTGGTGAGCACAGATTCGGTTTCAATCTGTAATCCTCCCAACTTTGTAGACGGGGGACTCTGTCTAGAACCACAAGAGCACACCATGGGAGGCACTCACACAGCTAATTTTCAGCACATTGTTGCGTGCTAATTCGAAAAGAAGATAGCCTCTACCGACAGAAAAGATCTTTTACAGAATCAGTGACCAGGTGAGAGGCTTTGTTTTTTGAAAGATACAAAATCGTTGCCTGCAATGATAACATAAAACAAACTAGTAGCCAGCAGATTCTTTAAAGATTTTTCTTCTATGTATGTAGTGTATTCATGAAGCGCACATATCGTTTAAACAATACCGCATCAGATGCTGGAAAAGCTTGAAAACAACTGCTTCCTCCATCAGATGCTGCAGATCTTGTGGGACAGGAAAATGATTACGTGTTGGCACGAATATAGCAGCTGCAGCACTACATCTGTCCAATCGTACAGGGCTAACCTGTTGCGAGAGGAGAGGTTTGTATCTGTATGTAAGGCTATGTTGGCGATGTCGATGTTGTTGAGTTCTTGCCAAGAGGCGACGATTCCACAAATTGCTGCTGTGAGCTGAAAGTCAACGATTCTCCGGCGATGGAGCTGCGGTTGGGAGGGTCCCCACACAGTGGTTCTGAATTTCAATCGAACAGGGCGGGTCTCCGATCGAGCAAATATAGTATATAGCTCGCGATGTTCCGACGTACTCCCTTCGTTCCAAAATAGATGACTCAATTTTGTAAAGTATACGTATATACTACTCCCCTGCAAATTTAGTTTCTGAGTATAAGTAGAGGAAGGAAGCTACGAGTAGGAGTCTACCACGTTCAAGTTAGTTTCCGACACGGCAAAAAAAAGTTTGTTTCCGACTCTGCAACAAGAGATCAAATCCCTTGAAAAGAAAAAAACAAAAGATCAAATCGACCTAGACAAAGAAAAGAAAGGACACCAAGGATCGGCCCCCCAAAGAAACCCACCCTTGCGAGGGCGCCGACATGACCCGCCACCGCCGCGGCCCCTCCGTGCTGGCCGTGCTGGAAGACGATGATCTCCTTTGGGAGATACTCCTCCACCTCCCGCCGCAGCCGTCCTCCCTCCCGCGTGCCTCCACGGTCTGTAAACGGTGGCGGCGCCTCACCACCGATCGCAGGTTCCTCTGCCGGTTCTACATGCACCACCGAAAGCCGCCCCTCCTTGGCTACTTCGAGTACCGCGAGGGCATCGTGTTCACTCCGGTTCTGGACCCTCCTGAGTCCTGACCGTATCCCTCCAACGAGCTTCGACCTTGTACGATATGACGGCCATCACGACGATGATGACAGCCTGCTCCGCTTCCCCATTGAGAACATTCTGCTCGGGTGCCGTCACGGCCTTGTCCTTGTTGGGGACTATTTGTGGAGAAGATTCGTTGTGTGTGACCCCATAACCAGCGAGCAGTGCCCCGTGGCCGTCCCTTTCGAGTTCCGTGGTGAGTGCTTCAACGGGGCGGTGCTCTGTGTCGACCGCGATAAGGGCCACGTGCACGACGCATGCCATTCGAGCCCCTCCCCCTTTAAGGTAGTCTTGGTGTCCATGTACAGAGAATACACAGATAATTATGGACAACCCATCGCCCGCGTTTACTCCTCGGAGACTAACACATGGAGGGGTCTCATCTCTACCGAGGCTTCACATAATAAGTGTTCTCATATTGGTCCTAGCACCCTTGTTGGCAATGTCCTTTATACTGGTCTTTACATAATTGGGGAGACAACATACTTGAGTTTGATTTGGACACACAGAACCTTAGCGTGATCAAGGTGTTAGAAATATACTTTAGACATGACATGAATAGGATCTTGAACCTAGTATTAGACCACCTAAAACAGATTAACAGAGAGGAGTTCTTGCGATTTCTTACTGAGTACCGAGAGAAACTTGCTGCCTGCTTGTGCACCCCTTGTGTAGCCCATGGCTCCACGTCTCCACCTTAATTAGCGTCTCCAACAGCGAGGAGATTGCTGGAGAAGAAAGGCAGCAGATGGGTAACGCAGCAGCTGGTTGGTGTAGACGTACAGGGTGCCGCCGGCACTGCTCTGGAGGTGGCCGGCGGTGGTAGATGGCCTTCGAGTCCCTTTGCCCTTCTTTAGGATCGGTGGTTAGAGAGTTTCTTACTACCGTGTAAAAAATCCACACTTCCCACAATAAGGGGCTCTCTCTTTATATACCAAGGGCTAGGGAACCGGGACCAAAACCAGAAGTTGTTATTTCGTGCCTCCGATCATAGCACAGATGAAGGGAACTAACTCCCCTTTTTTATCTCGGCCAGTTTTGACCTGAGATCAAAATTCCAACATTCTCCCCCTTGATCGTAAGGTCAACAAACATCATAAGCCCACTCTTAATAGAAATAACATACCAAAGTAATGTGTTACAATGACCAATGAGATATCACTGAACCTCAGTACCCATAGTACATCATTCTATCTCGAGATGGAAACATAATACTTTATGGGAGTTGGTTTATATGATGGTCCTAATTTCCAGGATCAAAAAGCTTTATGAACCCATGCCAGCAAGATATCATCATAAAATGGGTGGTAAGCCTTTAGTAAGCGATACCCCAAAACTATATAAATCAAACACCATAGGTTTGATCCTGGACTCTATCTTTCACAACGGAGACATTATGTCAATGGTTTTGGCAATAATTGACTTGTTGTTACTCGCATAGAGAATTGTGTGCTCATAATCACAGTAAGTGGCTTAGAGATGCTGTCTACCACTCTTAACTCGGGAATAAAACTTCTTGACATACAACCTGCCCAATAGCCTCTTGGCATGCCACATAAGTAAGTGCATTATTTCTAATGACATCAGTGTCATTATAGAGCTTTTCCACGATATAGCTCCATGTGCGAGAGTGAGGATGTAACATAGCGTGGAAACTTTAAGATCCACACATCTCGCAGAAACAATGTTTGAATATGCCAGGATATTGAAGTTATTAGACCTTATTAGTGAGCATGTAAACTTTATTCTCTTGCATATCTGCAAGACATTTCTCGGCTTTTCCAGTGGTCCATTTCTGGACTTACTTGTATATTTGTCAATTATCCCGATCACAAAACAAGGGCATGTTCATACTTGAATACACATATTGCTTCTGACAACTGAAGCATAAGGAACCGACATTATCTGATAGTTCATAATGGTCCCTTGGACACTAAAATGTCCATCTTTATTGCCGTTGACTTTAGTAGCAGGTGCGATAAGAGTACTACCACATAATATTTTTCTTTCGTACTCTATCGATGTATGTCGTCACAATAAAACTTATACCCCTTTTGGACCTACATCTTGGCGAAACTCGATACAAACAAAGTATAGGGCATGACCAAGATTCTTTATGTCATAAATAGAAGGTAGAAAATGCTTGGCCCGCCAAAAATATTCCATCTTCTCAAGGTAGTATACTTACTCCCCCTGGTTTTATGGTATGAGTGTCCCGACGCTCTTCTTATTTCATAATTGAATTTCTTGGGGCAACATACCTTGTGTTAACTTCACCTATTTGACAAAACCTTACGATTAAGTCATATATACATTCTTAACTTAGCTAACACAAGAGTATGTTATAATAATAACACAAGCGTCAAAACAACTCATTGAGGAAACTCTATTGAGTTCCATACATCATTAGAGCTCATTATCACACAAGCCTCTAAAATGATCATTCACACACATTATGAATCACAAGGAAATTGTTAAGTCTCAACATTGAGTATTGCAATATGTAGTTCTTCTCAACTTACCTGATGCGTATGAACAAAGATCTACTGGAGTTATCCTTAAGATTCATGTTCATACGCTCCAGTTCCCTGATGATCACTTTATTTGAAAAATGGAAAACATATCCAATATCTTGATAATAATCATTTAAGTTCTAAACCACAACACCGTTGGGCTGAAGATGGAAAAGAACCTAATGAATTGTGACAAATGATTATAAATGACGATAGTCAAAAATATAACCACGAGCCATGTGATACTGACAAACTTGCCATTTGAGTGAAGTGCGACATACGATTATAAATGACGTTGGTCATATATATAATCAACATGTTACATCATGATGGTCACTAGACTAGCAAGGTTTACTTTAGCATTCATGTGTGCTTCATAATGCTCATAAGGGATTAAGTACACATTAAACTAATAAAAGGAGTAATTTTTATCCATTCTTCTAAATAAGACTTGTTGCGTCTTAATTAGATAATTGACATTAGTATATGATTTTCATACATTCTCCAACCAAGACTTCACGTTGGTTCTATCTTTAATTGGAGAATTAACATACATATTTTGATCTAAGTAGGAGAAGTGAACGTGATATCTCATATTAAACGAGACTTCCATTCTCCCCCTCGAAATGTGGTCTAAAACCACAATTTCGATGAGGTCTCATTATTTACACTTCTCTTACATCTTTAATTGTAACATAACACATAATCTTTACAAATGATCCATTCAGACGAAAAACATAACTTGTCTCACCCTAGGGCGAAACTAACGTTACATAATTGGAGTTGACATAATAACACGGAAAATCATGTCATCTATTCGAGAAACTAGAAATATGTTTCTCCAGTAACTGGGAGCAAGAACAAACATCATCAATTAGATGAAGAATTAAGTATCTCCAAATCCTAGTGGAATAAATCCAATACTTTTCACTTTAAACCCCATTGCATTAGTAATGTGCATGATAGCACATGCATTTTGAGACCACTCCTAATGCCCGCCTTAACATCATGATTTACATCCTTTAGCATTAGCGGCATAGACGTTGAGAGATTCCTTAGATGAGAAAATGATCTCCACTCTCCACGTGGGAAAGTCATCAACATAAGGTTGTCTATTGAAAAATCAAAGTTTTGCATCATTATCATTGTTCATTGCTGGAAAAAAGGAGGTAACTATATGAACATCATAATAAAACATCATGCAAATTAATTAACCATGCAATGATATGAATTAAAAAACGTACTTAATTGTCATTCTAATCCGTATCACCGTTGGGCAGAAAACGGAAAAATAACCTTATTTCTTCATACATGACACATGAAAAATAATCAACGTTGGTCAGTATATTGTCATGTGCCATTAGGACATTCCCTCATCAAATCTCTAATCAAAATTTCTCGTTAGTTCCGTTTTGACTAGAGAAACATAAATCACATAATGACCAGCAATAAACATTGTCTAAATTAATAACCATCATTAACATAAAGCAACAACATAGTGCAATCCATTGTGTCATAGGACACCAGGATTCATAACAAGTTGTAGACATCATGAACATACAATTATTGACACTTGATGGACAATAAAATAACATTAAACATAACTGTCAAAATTATAATTAAAATTCTCAATGACATAAATGAAAATGACATTGGAATTAACGCAAAAGTATAAATGTCATTGTGAGAGATTAAATATTAAAATTGACATTCAGAGTGAAAAAGACATTAACACTATTGTCAGGGTATCATAAGATTTTCCAAATTATAAAATTTGGACATACATAAGGATTCACCAAATAATATATAGTATTTGGTAAATTATAACGGTCAAATAAATGGCAGCATGTACTTTGGATAGATTTCTTAATAATGTCATATAATGAATATGATACTTCATATCACATAAAAAACTTAAAACAAAACTTCTTTGTTTAGAAATCAACCATAATTTTATCAACACCATTTTGGCCCATCATGCTTATTTTCAATATTGCATATTTTAATTATACAATAGAAAATGAACCGGCATAATCTTTAGTATTTGCCAACGAGCACACTAGCCCAACATTATAAATGCATAGTGCAGCGTGGAAAACCACACCACACGACCATTAACATTTTTCGTGAGGTGGCCTTAGGCCATTAGTACCAATCAGACCATTATGAAATGTCATAAGGGTGCATCAATATAGACTTCCAAATAAAATATCCAGAAAATTTACAGTGAATCATGGGAAATTGCTCACAATACACATCATTTTATGCCACTACAATTCCATCACTAAAATGGCACAAAAAGTGACAATTACCCAAAAAACATAATCGATATCACATGACCATCACATTAAAAAAATACACATAAAATTTCCTACTAGGAAACTTAAACGTGATTTTTAACATACCTTCATGCAAGTAAAACATTTTTTTGGTGCATAAACATGACAATAACATTACTAAAAAATGCACCGACAAAGAAAAATGCCTAAAGCATATAATTCGGCCCATAATAACCCACGGTTTCCCACTAATAAAACTATATCATTGTTAACATTATTTCACATGATTTGGGGCATATAAATTTTCTCACTCAGAAAATTAGAACATTATAGCGTGACTTTCTGGCTGCTTTCATTTTATAACAATGCAAAAAAACATTTTGAGGATAAGCATAATTGAAAAATGCACTGAATAAAAGGAAAATGCACATAACATCAATTTCGACCCATACTGCTCATTAAAAGTTCGGGCCAGCAGAGAAAATCAGTAAAAGAACGTTTTTTTGTTAAAACAGTTTGGGCTGTAGCCCACTGGCACATTTGGCCCGTTAAGCGCCCGTGGCCGCCCGTGGCCGCCCTGAGCCCCGCATCGATCTCGACTGTCCGGTTCAATCGACGGGCCAGATTAGCCCGAGGCGGAACAAAAAACGGCAATGGGTCAAACCCTAGCCTCATTTCCCCTCTCTCTCGCCGATTTCCACGGCTCCCACAGGAAAAACTATCCCCGCGGTGACCACAGGCACGCCGGCCATGGTGGTGCAGCAGCTCCGTTCATCGGAGCAGCGTGCCTGGCCTCAAGGCCGCGCGCTCCTTCGCCGAAAGGCGCTCGCCGTGTCGAGCACATGGCGAGATTGTGAGCCGATCCCCGCCAGCGATGCGCACAATGCGCTGGACGGCGAGGCGGGGAGGCGCGCGCCGACGACCGCGACATCAGGAGGCAACGGCAACGTGCGCGGCGACTGCCATGCAGCGTGCGTCCATAAGGGAGGCGCCGACGGGTGCTTTTGTGCGTCGTCTCGAGGGACGGCGGTGTCCCGCCCATGGCGTACTCGCACGGCGGCGGCCGTGCGGACCCGCAGGCCGGCATCATCAACATAAGGCCCAGCCCCTCTTTCCTTTAATTTCTTTCGTCGGGGCTGGGGATTTGCGGATTCCTCCTCTATGGTTTGGATTTGGTGATTTTGGAGAACAAAATTTGGGGGTTTTCATTATTTTGCCAAATCACCTCCTTCTAATTGCTAAAACATGGGATTGTAACGTGCTAATTGTATCATGAACTTGATGCGGAAGCTTTGCTCAATTAATCTGAGAGAATAGATTGAACCTTCTGTCTAATTAGCATTAACCCATAGCAATTAGGCCTTGACCAAAACCAATTAACCTGAACATATATCATTGACTTAACAGAGGGCATTAATCTATAGGCATTAACCATCGATCTTAATCTGAAATCATTATGACTTAACCATGATAAACAGAAAATCAGCAGGGATCGGAACCTGGCTCTGATACCATTGTTAGAAATATACTTTAGACATGACACGAATAGGATCTTGAGCCTAGTATTAGACCACCTAAAACAGATTAACAGAGAGGAGTTCTTGCGATTTCTTACCGAGTACCGAGAGAAACTTGCTGCCTGCTTGTGCACCCCTTGTGTAGCCCAGGGCTCCATGTCTCCACCTTAATTAGCGTCTCCAACAGCGAGGAGATTGCTGGAGAAGAAAGGCAGCAGATGGGTAACACAGCAGCTGGTTGGTGTAGACGTACAGGGTGCCGCCGCCACTACTCTGGAGGTGGCCAGCGGTGGTAGACGGCCTTCGAGTCCCTTTGCCCTTCTTTAGGATCGGTGGTTAGAGAGTTTCTTACTATCGTGTAAAAAATCCACACTTCCCACAATAAGGGGCTCTCTCTTTATATACCAAGGGCTAGGGAACCGGGACCGAAACCAGAAGTTGTTATTTCGTGCCTCCGACCATAGCACAGATGAAGGGAACTAACTCCCCTTTTTTTCTCTCGGTCAGTTTTGACCTGAGATCAAAATTCCAACACAAGGGGCCTCCTGGTATGTATGCTTCTAGCAACTTCCAAATCATCCAGGCAGAGGATGGCACCGTTGGTCTTGCCGTGTTGTCTTACTATACCCTTCAATTGTGGCAGAGGAAGGTCAATCATCGGGGCATTGCCAAATGGTTGTCACACAAGACCGTTGCATTGGGTAACCTTCTTAGCATCCCTCCTCGAACTGGGAGAAACAGGGAATGGCTTGGATTAGTGGGGTATGATGAGGATACCAATGTAATCTTTTTAGGTATGAGCAGTGGTGTCTATATGGTTCAACTCAAGTCAATGCAAACCAAGAAACTAAATGTGACCCGTTCTCCAAATTATTTTTACCCATTCATGAGTTTCTTCCCACCAGGTTATTTGCAGATTAATGATTTTGTAATGTTAAACTGATCATCAGTTTGTACTTTGTAGTCTGTACACAGGTGCTTCTGTTAGATATTATCTTTATCTGTATTGGGTTACTTGCAAGTTAATACTTTTGTGCTCTCAAGAGGAAGAAAGGGATGGTGCAGTTTTTTGTGCTCTCAAGAGGAAGAAAGGCATCAGTGTGGTTTGCAGCGTTAAAAAGATGTTATCTGAAGAAACTTAGTGAATGCATATATGCCTTGGTCTAGTTATGTTTCTAATGTAACAAGATGCTTTTGAATACCCTGGTATTAATGCAAGTTGGTTTCTTTTCTATTGCTTATGTATGCGCTTGCGCTTGGGAGCTCATATCTTTCCGGCCATGACAATTTCAGCCCCAAGTATCGCCAAAAGGTGTGTATGTTCTGAGTGTGCTCCTCAGCTTTGGTTTGAAAAGCATGCCATCTCTGTCAGATGTAATGTGGTCATCTTCCACGCGTGCTCCGTTTTGCTTTTTCATTTGCCCTGAGATGATTAGCAGGAAATTAATGGGATAACTGCTGCACAGTACCTGACGAGGGAGAGAAAGAATGTTATTTGGTCTGAACTAACTGTATTCCAGGAAGTTGCTCTAGATTTTCCAAAAAGCATCAAATGCTGGATTGGAAAAATTCCACATGTTTATTGTTGCAGAGGAAGAGAACTGTGGCCTGCATAACTTTTCCCTTGTGTGGTTTTGCTTTTGGTGTTTACTCGACTGAAACAATAATGCTGCAGAAATCTGGTCGCCAGCAACATGTTATTTGTAGTGGTTCATATGAGCCACTACCGGAATCGCACCGGCATAGCCCTGAATGGCCGTCGGGACAGGCCTATGCCGACAGCCCCCGTCGGCATAGGGCCATCGGCAACATATCCATCGGCATAGCCAGGAAGGCCTTCGGCATAGAAAGGCCGTCGGCATAGGACCTACCCCGATGGTGTCCGTACATCTATGCCGACGGCCCTGGCTGTCGGCAACGTTATCGCCTAACGGCGGCCGCCGTCAAGTGTTGACCAACGCGTGCTCGACACGTGGCAAACTAAGCCGACGGCTAGGCCGTCGGCATAGACGTCGGCATAGTTTTAAACTAAGCCGACGGCTAGGCCGTCGGCATAGACGTGCCACGTGGCGAGCAGGCGTCACCCCTGGGGCGGGTCTATGCCGACGGCCTAGCTGTCAGGTTAGTTTGAAACTATGCCGACGGCTAGACCGTCGGCATGGACCTGCCACATGGCAGTCACTGGGAGCTCCTGGAGCAGGCCTATGCCGACGGCCTAGCCGTCGGCTTAGTTTGAAACTATGCCGACAGCTAGGCCGTCGGCATAGACCTGCCACGTGGCAGCCACTGGGAGCTCACGGCAGGCCGTCGGCATAGTTTCTGTCTGTTTTTTTTTCTGTTTTGTTTTAGCTCAATTCATTTGAATATATACAGCATCACACAACAAATATATGCATCACATAACAGCTGGCCCAGCAGCATCACACAACAAATTCATCATCACACATCATAAGAAGCATCGCAAAGCATAAACATATAAGTATCATCACCACCAAGCATATAAGAATCTCACAAACAACAATAAGAAACATCACAAGCATATAAGTATCATCACCACCAACACAGTCCCGGCACAACCCACCCCAAGATTCCCTCTTCGTCGGCCCGACGTGGCCGTTTCCCCCCTCCGGGGCACAGCGGCATCGACGCCCGTGAGGGGGGAGGGGGCACACCCCGGAGCCGCGTGCCTGCGCCTTCCACCATGTTTCCACAACCGTAGGAGGGCCCACCGCAACACCTGGCGGCATTGCTACCCCCCACAGGTACCCGGCCCGTCCCGTCTAACCTCTTCGTGACACGACGGAAGAAGGCCCGTGTGGGGGGCAATCGATATATGTTTTCTGTACATTTAAGTTAATGAAATTAGTATTGAAAAAAAAATAAAAAAATAAGAGAAAATACAAAAAATATAAAAATATTATTAGAAATCTACGCTTACAGCAAAAACCATGGGCCAGGCCTATGCCGACGGCCTAGCCGTCGGCATAGAAATGCCACCCCACGGGACCGGCGAACGACGCGGATCGATGACGTGGCGGATCGATGACGTCGGCGTAGCTATGCCGACGGCCACCGTTAGCCCGTCGGCGTAGCGTGACGCCGTCAAACTGCCGTCGCCGCCCGGGTAGACGGGCCCACGCAATATGCCGACGGCCTGCTCTATGCCGACGGCCCCCGTCGGTATATTCGGAGAAACGCCGACGGCTTATCTATGCCGACGGCCCCCGTCGGTATAGATGGTTATACGCCGACGGCCTTTCTACGCCGACGGCTTTTATTGGGCCGTCGGGGTATGCCCATATGCCGACGGGGGCCGTCGGCATAGATATGGCCGTCGGCAAAACAAGTTTTTCTGGTAGTGAGCCACAGTACTTGTCCTTCTCACGGAAACTAAGATATTTCCTGCTGATGAAAACATATGGGATTGGACGGCAGCGAGTCCACAATCGTACTCAAAACCGCAAGAACATATACTGTCCACTAGTTTGGTCCATATATATATGCGCCACTGGACTGTGCAGGCCTACAACACATGAAAACTGACTGAATTTCCAGAGATACCGGACAGTACATAGCTTATCAGTACGCCATGACTTTGACTGAAATCCCAACTCAATTACAATAACCACTGGACTGTTGTCGAGTTCTTGCCAAGAGGCGACGATTCCACAAATTGTTATGAGCTTAAGGTGGCGATTCTCTGGTGAGCTGCGGCTGGGCTCCGATTGGGTGGGTCCCCACACAGTGGTTCTGAATTTCCTAACCATCTTTGCTTGAGATGCAGAGTTACCACTGAATTAAACCGTCATTTTTCATCATCCATCTAATGCTTGTTCCTCGATGCAATCGCGATGTAAGGAAGCTACGAGTAGGAGTCTACCTACCACGTTCAAGTTAGTTTTCGAAAGCAACAAGAGATATTTTTTTTAAACCAGATTGCAACAAGAGATCAAATCCAGTACACAAAGAAAAGAAGGACACGAGGGATCCGGCCCCAAAAGAAACCCACCCTTACGTTTGCCCCAAGCGTCTTCGATCGGCCGAGAGTGAGGGCGCCGGCATGACCCGCCACCGCCGCAGCCGCTCCGTGCTAGTCGTGCTGGAAGACGACGATCTCCTCTGGGAGATACTCCTCCGCCTCCCGTCGAAGCCGTCCTCCCTCCTGCGTGCCTCCGTCGTTTGTAAGCGGTGGCGGCGCCTCGCCGCTGATCCCAGGTTCCTCCGCCAGTTCTATCAGCATCATCGGAAGCCGCCCCTCCTTGGCTTCTTCGAGTACCGCAAAGGCATCGTCTTCACTCCAGTCCTGGACCCTCCCGACCGTATCCATCCCGTGCGCTTCGACCTTGTACGATATGGCGGCCACCACGACGATGACAGCGTGCTCCGCTTTCCCATTGAGAACTATGTGCTCGGGTGCCACCACGGCCTTGTTCTCATTGGAGACCATTTGTGGAGAGAGGTCATTGTGTGTGACCCCATCACCGGCAAGCAGTGCCCCGTGGCCGTCCCTTTGGAGTTACAGAGGGAGTGGTTCAACGGGGCGGTGCTCTGCGCTGCCCGCGACCAGGGCCACGTACATGGCGCCTGCCATTTGAGCCCCTTTAAGGTGGTTTTGGTGTCCATGTACAGAGAATACAGATCTATTTATGGGTCACCCATCGCCCGTGTTTATTCCTCGGAGACTAACACATGGAGCAGTCTCATCTCTACAGAGGCTTCACATAATAAGTGTTTTTATTTTGGTCCTAGCACCCTTGTTGGTAATGTCATTTACTGGCCTTCACACAATTGGGGAGACAAGATACTTGAGTTTGATTTGGACACGCAGAACCTTACCGTGATAAAGGGGCCTCCTGGTGTGAATTATTCCGACAATTTCCAGATCATCCAGGCAGAAGATGGCGCCGCTGGTATTGCCGTGTTGTCTTACAATACCCTTCAACTATGGCAGCGAACGGTTAATTATCGAGGTGATGCCATATGGTTGTCGTGCAAGATTGTTCCATTGCGTAACCTTATTAACATCCCTCCTCGAACTGGGAGAAAGAGGGAATGTATTCGATTGGTGGGGTATGATGAGGCTACCGATGTAATCTTTTTAGGTACCCACGACAGTGTCTATATGGTTCAACGCAAGTCAATGCAAACCAGGAAACTAAATGTGACCCATTCTGCATATCGCTGTTATCCTTTCACGAGTTTCTACCCACCAGGTGACTTCTCATCTTTGGTCATTATATCTTAGGAAGTAACCATATCTTGTTATGTTTTCCACACGATTGCTCGCATACGGTAATTGTGACTTAAATGTTACACATACAGCTTGAACATAGTAAGCAATTTCCTGCGATAGAACTTAGTTAGCAATTGCACCTTTGCTAGATGGACAAATTTATAGCTGTACTATTTTGATATTTTTTATATTTCAAATTGTTTGTCTTCTTTATTTGAAGATACCAAATCAAATATCAAACTTTGTTGGCATCATTGGTCATGTTTGTTGGCAAGCTAAATTCTCCACTAAGAGGTAGCTAAGTGTATTGCATGTATGAATATTCCTTGCATTACAACAGATGTGTTCTTTTATCTACTGCTAGTATCAAGAGTGACTTATAACACATCTGCAGAAATAAGATGCATAAGTGAATTGTTTTGCCCAAGTTATATTTGTCAGCTCATCTTTCTAATTGTATCATATTGTCTTCTCTTATCCATTTTTCTTTCATGTGGAGCTGTTGTTGATTGTTGGAGTTCTTATGCTTCTAGGCACAACTATTTCTGGTGGAACTAATGAAGCAGAAATATTGCACAATATGTAGGGTGATTGTCTAGTTTGATGTGCTGAAACAGGCTAACGGGTAAGAAGATCCCATGAATATAATTTTTGAGATTTGGACAATGATGATTTTCTCCTGATATGTGGTGGATAGTTTGGGTAGCATGCACCCTCAAACTACTGTATATTCGGCTCTAGAGATTCGCACATGCTAGTTACATAAAGAAACAATTAAAATGGTGGACACGCTTAGTAATAAAAACTCATGCTGGATCGTAAATGATATGCAGATCATCCACATGTTGAAATGCACAAAGTTCTACCTACGTTTTGTTGTTTCACAATCTATAAGCTGAAAGCAATATATTAGTGGCCCATTTTGGTATTATAAAAATCATTCACCTCCTTTAGCTTCATCCCCTAAAAAATTTGTGTGAAAAAGGCTGAAGGGTTTACTGTAATTTCCTACATAGCCAGTAATTTTATATTGCTCTTACCTGTTGCTTCGATCAATGTTTTAAATAGTTATGATATAGCTCAACATTATGTTGCGGAGCTGATCATGAGTTTGTATGCCCGTACTCCTTGTTCATATGTTGCTTCGATCAATGTTTTAAATAGCAGGCTATGCCATTTAGCGGTGGCTCGGCTAGAAGCTATGAAAAGCTACAACTGAGCTATAGCAAAGCTAAGATCCATTTAGCGTTTTCCTTAAATCATGAAAACTTAAAAAAATAAGTATACAATAAGGCATTATATATGATGTATCGCATATACTTGACATATACACATGTTCGCACATCAAAGTCCAAGCACCAATCGGGTGTCCTAGTTTAACGATCATGCATCGCATCAATGTATCATAAATACCAGAAATGACAATAAAAATAATACAGAAGGGTGGTATTGTATAGCGGCTTAGTGGGCAAAATGACTCCAAATTTAGCGTTATAGCGGGAAATAGCGGGTTATCGTTGTTTTTAGTTTAGCATTAAAAGTGCATAGCTCTAGTGGGACAACTCTCAATCGGGTGTCCTTGTCCAGCCGGTGAGAATATCGTCTGAATATCATTTTTTTGATTTTGATTATTTGTTTTTTATAATGAAGAATTTCCAGCTGCCAATGTGGGTAGCGGTCAGCCCCAAATTTCTTTCCATTTGCATATAATAATTCACAAATGTGTACAACACTGGCAACAATTAAAATGATGACGGTGCCGAGGCAAAATGTCTCTTTTTTTAATTATAAATGATATCCAACCGTTGAATATAGTGTTGGTGTTGATATTGGCAGTGTGTGCCTACCTGGCCATCTCTAGAGTTCTCCTTGATTTGGCTGCTCCAGAATAGATAAGCTGAGGGCAGTATAAGAGTAGTGCGCATTGTTATTCATCAGTAATAGAATTCATCTACTTTTTTGAACTATGTGACATTCAACTCTCCCAACCCAATAAACTGCAGTGTCAAAGCATTTCAAAGATTTTCTTTGCTATTGTTAGTAATCCTAGGAGATATTGCCATGGATATGGTTTTCTTTTAAAGATCTTCTTTATGTTGTTGAACTCATCATGAGTTTGCATATATGTACTGTTCATACACTATGGTTAAACCATGTATACTGCATAGGTTCGACAATTGGAATTTGTTTTCTATTACCAGGTTACTAAGTGATTGACCATTTTGTTTTGTCCAGGTGAAGTAATGGTTGCTGCATTTCCATCGAGTTTGTTGTGTGGCATCAATGTGGTTGGCAGTGTTTATATATTATCTGCAAAAATGAACTTACTAAGTATGTGCCCTAGTCTAGGAATGTTACTTATTTCGCGGGATGCATTGGAAGACCTACAATATATAGTTTGGGGGGGGGGGGGGGGCATCGCCCCCCTCCCCCAAGCTCTAAGCCAACTTGTGAAGAAAATTTGTTCAGAGGGCCAACCTGCTGATGTCGAAGGACCTGGTGGGGTAGATTGGGGGCTCCAAAGCCACACAGTGGATGAGGTCGGTGGAGACCGAGTGTCCCCAGATGATGTTCCCCCACACAGCGCCCTTGGGTTGTACTGCTAAAACAGGTGGTACAGCGCCTTATAGTCCATTGGCCCTGCATCCACACGTAGGTTTAGATTGGATGTTGGGTCGCACAGTGCCATGCAAATATCCACACTGGTTTTAGTTAGTTACTACACGTACGTACTTGCGGAAAAATTAGCCCTATATATTGTGAGGGGAGGGCCAGTTGTAATCTCTTTTTCCACACCTGATCACTTGATCACCTTGTTTTCCGACTGCTTTCTGCTAAATCAATGAAGCCAGTGCTTAAGCTGGGTCTTCCAAAAAAATTTACCCATACGTACGTATGTACGTACCATTTAGCATCAGCTTCGAGAGAGCGCCTTTACATGGCGACGTCGACTAATAAATCTTCATATCCTTTCCCAACGAGGTGATCCGCTTTTGGGGTGGATTTGGAAACCGGACTGTTCAAGCAAGGATGGTGCGGCGGCAGCGGCATCCTCGTGGTGGACCTGTGTCCTTGGACTCCACCGTTGCGACGGCGTTTGCTCCAGCGCCAGCGTGGAGCTTGGGAGGTAGTCCAGGAGCGGATGCAGATTATGGTCTTTATTGACGGCATCTGTAAGATGATGGATCGTGTGCTGGTTCGTGGTACGTCAATGGCAGGTATGGTTTCCTCATTTGACGCCTTAGTCATGTGGGGCTGCCAGATATGGAGTTTGATGGCGTGTCCGGATGTTGCCCCGGCCTGATTCGTTCAACGGTAATGGTTTCGTCTTTGACGAGTCACCTTGGAGGTCCACAAAGTTGCATGTCAGCGATGGAGCCGCGTTGAGCTCGGGTGTGGAGGTGCTCCGTTGAATATAGTGTTGGTGTTGATATTGGCAGTGTGTGCCTACCTGGCCATCTCTAGAGTTCTCCTTGGTTTGGCTGCTCCAAAATAGATAAGCTGAAGGCAGTATAAGAGTAGTGCGCATTGTTATTCATCAGTAATAGAATTCATCTACTTTTTTGAACTATGTGGCATTCAACTCTCCCAACCCAATAAACTGCAGTGTCAAAGCATTTCAAAGATTTTCTTTGTTATTGTTAGTAATCCTAGGAGATATTGCCATGGATATGGTTTTCTTTTAAAGATCTTCTTTATGTTGTTGAACTCATTATGAGTTTGCATATATGTACTGTTCACACACTATGGTTAAACCATGTATACTGCATAGGTTCGACAATTGGAATTTGTGTTCTATTACCAGGTTACTAACAGATTGACCATTTTGTTTTGTCCAGGTGAAGTAATGATTACTGCATTTCCATCGAGTTTGTTGTGTGGCATCAATCACTAGTAGAAAAAGGGTCAAATGTGAAGCACATTAGTGCCGGTTTAAATTTGAGCCGGCACTAATGTGACCATTAGTGCCGGTTCCAATGGCTAGACGGGCGGGCATCATTAGTACCGGTTCGTGGGCAACCTTTAGTACCGGTTCGTGCCACGAACCGGTACTAATGTGGCCAGTGCGGCTGTGGTCAGGCTGGGGCCCCCACGAAGACCTTTAGTACTGGTTCATGCCATGAACCGGTACTAGAGTTTCTTAGTAAGCTGATTTTTAGTCCCACCTCGTCAAGAGAGAGGCAGTATGAGCGGTTTATAAGCCGTGAGTGTAGAGACAATGACGAAGAGGCGCAATGCTCACCTGCACGTTGATTAGCTTCAAGCCTTTCGGAATAGCATAGATAGCAGTCTACACTATTCCGAAAGGCTTGAAGCAAATTAACCAGCATTGCACCTCTTTTTTATTTTTAATAACTTATTTGAACTCCGGACTTCTTTTGTGTTCAGTATGCAGCATTCAAAGCGACGTCATCAATTTCCAACATGTTCTGACATCATTTGTTGTTTTTCGGTCATTTACCTAATTGTTTAGAGAGCTAAATGACCGTGAAATTGAAAATCACTACAAAATGAATTGTGAAAATGTTGAAACTTGGCATGGTATCATTATTTCACCCGTATAGCATGTGCGAAAGAGTAGAGAGGGTCACGGCAAATACTGGACGCACTTCGTGTACAAACTGGATAAACTCTTTCGGAGTATCAGGGTTTCGGACGAGAACTCATCTGTTACACGGGCACTTCAATGTTTTTTAAACTTATTTGAACTCCAGACTTCTTTTGTGTTCAGTATGCAGCATTCAAAGAGACGTCATCAATTTCCAACATGTTCTGACATCATTTGTTGTTTTTCGGTCATTTACCTAATTGTTTAGAGAGCTAAATGACCATGAAATTGAAAATCACTACAAAATGAATTCTGAAAATGTTGAAACTTGGCATGGTATCATCATTTCACCCGCATAGCATGCGCGAAAGAGTAGAGAGGGTCACGGCAAAAACTAGACGCACTTCGTGTACAAACTGGACAAACTCTTTCGGAGTATCAGGGTTTCGGACGAGAACTCATCTGTTACACGGGCACTTCAATGTTTTTTAAACTTATTTGAACTCCGAACTTCTTTTGTGTTCAGTATGTAGCATTCAAAGTGACGTCATCAATTTCCAACATGTTCTGACATCATTTGTTGTTTTTCGGTTATTTACCTAATTGTTTAGAGAGCTAAATGACCGTGAAATTGAAAATCACTACAAAATGAATTCTGAAAATGTTGAAACTTGGCATAGTATCATCATTTCACCCGCATAGCATGTGCGAAAGAGTAGAGAGGGTCACAGCAAAAACTGGACGCACTTCGTGTACAAACTGGACAAACTCTTTCGGAGTATCAGGGTTTCGGACGAGAACTCATCTGTTACACGGGCACTTCAATGTTTTTTAAACTTATTTGAACTCTGAACTTCTTTTGTGTTCAGTATGCAGCATTCAAAGCGATGTCATCAATTTCCAACATGTTCTGACATCATTTGTTGTTTTTCGGTCATTTACCTAATTGTTTAGAGAGCTAAATGACCGTGAAATTGAAAATCACTACAAAATGAATTCTGAAAATGTTGAAACTTGGCATGGTATCATCATTTCACCCGCATAGCATGTGCGAAAGATTCGAGAGGGTCACGGCAAAACCTGGACGCACTTCGTGTACAAACTAGACAAACTCTTTCGGAGTATCAGGGTTTCGGACGAGAACTCATCCGTTACACGGGCACTTCAATGTTTTTTAAACTTATTTGAACTCCGGACTTCTTTTGTGTTCAGTATGCAATATTCAAAGCGACGTCATCAATTTCCAACATGTTCTGACATCATTTCCAATATGTTCGGTCATTTACCTAATTGTTTAGAGAGCTAAATGACCGTGAAATTAAAAATCACTACAAAATGAACTCTGAAAATGTTGAAACTTGCAATGGTATTATCATTTCGGAGTATCAGAGTAGAGAGGGTCACAAAAAAACTACTCAGAAATAAATAGAAGAAAATAAATAAAGCAGAAAAGAATAAAACTATGCAAAAAATTACTCAAAAATAAATAGAAAGAAAATAAATAATGCAGAAAAGAACAAAACTATATAAAAAATTACTCCAAAATAAATAGAAGAAAATAAATAATGTAGAAAAGAAAAAATTATATAAAAAATTTGTTGGGGCGCTGCCCAATGGGCCTGCCAGACCTAGGGTGTGCAAATGCAGGCCCAGAAGGGCCAGCAGACTCACAGGGCAGCGCGCCCTAGTTAGGCCCAGAAGCCTGCTATATAGAGAAGCTCGAAGGAGCAGCCGCGGCTGGGTTTATAAACCAGTGCGGCTGCCCTTCGCTCCGCGAGGTGGGACTAAACATTGTGCATCGCCGGTGGCAGCGCACAACCATTAGTACCGGTTGGTGGCTCCACCCGGTACTAATGATTGGGCCTTTAGTACCGGTTCGTGGCACGAACGGGTACTAAAGGGGCCGTTTCCCGCCCCTTGGCCTGGCGAAAATTGGCCTTTAGTACCGGTTGGTGGCTCCAATCAGTACTAAAGACCCCTCCTATATATATGGCACTTACGAAAAAATCAGTTCCATCGACCACCAGTACTTCTTCTCGATCCAAATTCTTCGCCGCGCCCGCCGCCCGTCGTCGCCGTCACCGCCGTCCTCGCCGCCACCCTTCGTCGCCGTCGCCGCCGTCGTCCCCACAACCCGTCGTCGCCGTCACCGCCGTCGCCCCCGCCGCGCCCGTCGCCGCCGCCTCTCGCCCGCCGCCCGTCCCCGTCGTCGGCCCACCGCCGCCCCCCCGCCCCCCCCCCCCCCCCCCCCCCCCCGCTCGTACACACACACACACACAGAGACACACACACACACACATACACACACAGACACATACACACACACATTGTTTTTACTTATTTTCTATTTTCTATTGTTTAGATTAATGTTAGATAAATTACATAGATAATAATGTTAGAATGTTAATGTTAGATGAATTATATGGAAAATATGTTAAATATTAATGTCAAATATATTTTACATGAATTAGAACAAGTTGAACTAGTTGAATTAGTATAGCTAGATATTAATTAGGTATATATATGAGATTTGAACTAGTTGAATTAATATAACTAGTTTATTTTTAATATGAAAATTAATAGAACAAGTTTATTTTTAGTAAGAAAATTTGGGTATATGAGATTTGATGATCTAATCAAAATATTACTATATAGAACTACCTACTTTATTTTAGTAAGAAATTAATAGAACTAGTTTATTTTTAGTAAATGCTTAGTTGAATTAAAAGAATTAGTTTATTTAGTTGAATTAATAAAACTAGTAAGTGCTTAATGTTTCACCTATATATGAACATATGTTAGATATTAATGTCAAATGTTAGATGAATTAGATATAAATTATATGTTAGATATATATTTAATTTAGTTATATGAGATTTCATTATCTAATTAACATTTTATTATATAGAACTAGCTACCTTATTTTTAGTAAGAAAATTAATAGAACTAGTTTAGTCGAATTAGTTGAATTAATTAGTTGAACTAGTTAGTTGAATTAGTTCAATTAATTAGGTATATTTTTCGTAAGTGCTTAGTTGAATTAGTTCAATTAATTAGTTGAACTAGTTTGATTAACAGAATTAGTTGAATTAATAGAACTAATAAGTGTTTAATGTTTCACCTATGAACATAGGAATGTCGTCTGACGATGAACACGATTTCATTATGTGCGAATACTGCGAAGACCGGCGCGGCCTGTGCGGCAGAATTTTTCTAGTTGATGATAGACGCTTCAGCATCAAGCTGGATGAGAACTTCGAAGTGGATACAGTAAGTCACAACGACAAGTCTTTTTTCGTAATTAAGCATGACTTATGCTTCATTTGCTTCAACTTTTAATTTTAATTTTTCACTATTCTACTAGCGTATCCCCTGCCATTCAAGAATTTTTTGTCTTGGATAAGATAGGTTTCAGTCCTAACGAAACTATGGAGGTAAAAAGAGTTTACTTGAAGACCGAGCATGGTTATACCTTCAACGTCAAATTATACAATGCAGACACATACACCTATTTTGAATGCAAAACTTGGCAAGCACTATGCAAGGCTTATGCATTTGAGCCTGATATGGTTATCACCTTTGATATTCGTTCAGAAGATGATATTGAAGGTAATAGAGACATCTGGGTCGATGTGCAGACGCCTCCAGTTCTACCATTATGTGAGTTTCTCAACCATATTTATGTCTTCGATATGAGATTATTTGAACCAGTTGAATAATTAATAGATCTCAATTTATATTGACAGCTTACTTCCAATCAAGCAAACATGTCCGATGATTGGTAGACAGGACCGTCCACTGTCCCGGGGCTGAACTAAACTGCGAGGAGACAAGTCATTATGTTTCATGGCTTGAGCATCTTGGTGTTGTCAAGACAAATTTCTTTCCTGCACTTAGAAATGTTAGTACTCAAAACGTACCAATAGTGTTCGTACTGAACTACGGTCACATATATTTAGGAAAGATGGTAAGATTTCTATTATTTCTCCTCAGTGCATCTTTTGCATACATTATTTTTTTAAGCTAAACTTCATTGCTAAGTATGTTACTGTACGATGTTCTTCAACAGGGGCTCCCGATGAATGTTGTGCCTGATTGGATCGAGACTAAAGGTACCATGAATATTGTTAGTTTACGGCCAAGATATCCTACAATGCACTTTAGTGCATTCAAGATTTCTAATAGCGAGGAATGCTTAATAGTAAAAGACTGGAGCAAAATTGTGAACGATCACAGAGAAGTACTAGGGGGCAGCAATCAAAAGCGCAACCCGCGATTAGGAGACAGGTTCATCTGCATGCTCCAATATGATGAATCAGCAAAGCTATACATGTTCTATGCTATTTTACCTGAGAGAGAGCAGCAGGAGTGATTAATTAGCTAGTTCATGCTCTTAGTACTTGTCCTCTCATGTCCGTGTTCTTCGTCCTAAACTTAATCTCAAAGAGTGATTTGCTTTTGTGGTGTTATAAACGCTTATAATATCATTACCATGTTGAACTCGATGATATCTTTGCTATGAAAACCGTTGGTGATGATATATATGATGCAAGAGTTTTTATATTAATATGATGATGATGATGATGATGAGTTATTATATCATTTATGAAAGAAATTGCATATTAGTTTCAACAGGATGGATTCTAGCTAAGTGATCAAGTATATGCCATATCCATATTACCTCCATCACTTAAGTAGGTGATCAAGTATATATAATATGGATATGACATATACTTGATGACTTAGCTAGGATCCACGCATCCAGTCAAACTAATCTGCGGTACATTCACCTAATGATTTAACAACTCATTATACTGTAAAACAATCACTAAATTAAATTGAAAACACAAAATTAAAGTAAAAAATAAAAAATAAAACCAAAACACACCCAAACATTTAGTACCGGTTAGTGTTACCAACCGGTACTAATGTCCTACACGCCCACGGAGCTGGCTCGTGCCACGTGGTTGACTTTTAGCACCGGTTCGTGCTGAACCGGTACTAAAGGGGGGGGGGGGTTAGTGCCTACAATTTAGTGCCGGTTACCGAACCGGCACTAAAAGGCCTTACGAACCGGTGCTATTGCCCGGTTCCGCACTAGTGAATGTGGTTGGCAGTGTTTATATATTATCTGCAAAAATGAACTTACTAAGTATGTGCCCTAGTCTAGGAATCTTACTTAATGCGCGGGATGTATTGGAAGACCTACTTTATATTTTATCTGAAAACCAGAAAATTGCTTCTGTCACCTTGAATACTCTATCGTATCTGGTTTTGTGGTTCAACTTTTGAATGTATTTGGGTTTGTAACTGCTGTTTGGAACGTTAATATGTGAAATATTTCCTTGACTATGGGTCGACGTTCCTTTTTTTAAGCCTTGCTTTTTAAGTTGACGTAATCTTGTACACAGAATGTGTTCTTGGTCTAGCTAAGAGCAGGAAGCTTTTGAATACCTACAATCCTAGGGACTTCAGTTTCCCCAAGTTTGATTTCATCTATCCTCTTTTATTACAAGTTTGATTTTATCTATTCTTTTAACTGGTCTTAGTTAAAAGAATGCTACTTGTAACTAAGACCAGTGGGTTTCATTATATGAAATAAGAGAGGGGGGCCTCTCTTTTGCTCATTTTTTTTACATGTTTATGCCTGGTAGCTGTTCTGTCTTCTGCTAAGAGAGATCGAACTGCATTTCTGATTTCATTTGCCGTCATCAAATCAAACATTAATGAAGTAAGAACTATACAATGCAATACAAAGAGAAGGAAGAACACTCCTTTTCTTCTACTACGTACGTTGTTGGATATAAACAGAATGTTCCAACCATTGTTTGAAATGGCATTCCATCCAGGAAAAGTTAGTGGTATGGTCCAGTTATATGGAGATGTACTTAAGGAGTATGTCACAGTGATGAAGAATCGTATCATCTCTAGAAAATCTGCACAGCTGGCAGAAATAAAGATAGGGATGTTTCACTAAAGATAGAGAAATGTCATGTATCTCGAAAATTCGCTTCTGAGCATGAACTCAGATGGACACGAAATCTGCTCTTTCCATTCACCTCGAGATGCTTGCCCTAGGTCGTATTTCCCGCAGTACAAGTGCACGTATTGGTGTGAAAATCTTACCCGGCCCGCGCATTTACTGCTGCTGGCTAACGTTACGATCGTCCAGGTCCAGATCCTCATCTGACGGAGCCTCCTGTTTCAATAGGCTTCATGGACGGGAACTCATGACGGCGCCCTCAAACGGTCACGTACCTCTCCATAAAATCTACAAACGGCCGCTAGGAGCGCGAAGCCACCAAAGACTGCCAGAGATGTGCACACTGATTGCTCAATGGCTAGCTCCTCACAAGTCACAAGTAATGGCAGACTCAAAATTTTCTTCTTTTTTTGTGAGGAATGTCAGCTGTCAGTTTGTTTTTTTTTGCAAGGAATGGCAGCTCTCAGCTTGCCGATAGCTACAACAAACCGCAAGGTTAAGGTTTTAGTTCTTGGTGTTATGATGGTTAATAGGCCGAGAGACCGTGGGCGGCGCCTCCACGATTTGGAGCTCCCCGCCGGATCTGGACGGGCGCATGAAGAACCACTTGCTGCCGTTGGACTTGTCCATCATGGCAGTCAGTGATGGACGTGTGCGGAGGAGAGGAGATGCGGTGGTGGGTAGGGCATTGCCGCCACCCGGGCAGACGGACCCGTGCCGTTTCAATGCAGACGCAGCGGCCGGAGTCTTCCCTGTGGCCGTGTTGCATGAATGCCGAAGTGGTCAGCCCTCCGGTCATGTCCATCTGGCCGGCATCAATGAGGGTAGCCGGCCGTTTGGTAGCACCCTCTTTTATCGGCCTGAATGCGAGTGGAGGGTTCGGCAGGTTTCGGGAGCGACCCGTCAGCGGAATCAGCCGATGATGCTTGTCTACTTTTCAGTTACAGAAAGACACAAAATAGTACAGTGTATGTATAGCTGATGATTACTAGCCACGTAAAAAAGACACATGATTCAGTAAACTCAACGTTTTGCTTGATTTCTTGCTCATTGAGAAAGACACATGATTCAGTAAACTCAACGTTTTGCTTGATTTCTTGCTCATTGAGAAAGACACAAGATTCACAAAGTGTACATAAGACACAAGACCCAAGAATCAGTGTACAGTGAAGAGAACCCTCAAAATTCTGAAGCATGATGTCCATTCAGTAAACTCAACATTTAGTAAACATGAAGCCCATTCAGTAAACTCAATAGGATTACAAATTACTGCTTGGTTTCTTGCTTCCTGCAGTTTTGCTTGGAAGACTTTGCCTGACACAAAACGGAAATAAGTTAATTGTGAGATGGATAAGAAGTGATGCACTGGCAGATGGTCATTGGCATAGTCGAAAATATAGTAGACAGATGGCCATGCTTACATATTTGAATCCAGTTGGTAAATAATTACTTGTGCAAACCAATTCGAGCATGAGGTTTGGAGATCGTTCCGCTTCCAGGATGTGGATTCAGTGATAATTCTGTAGTTGGAAATCACCATATGAATGCTCGACTATACTATGTGTTCACAAAAGGCAGTTTAGTTAGCAGAAGAGTTTTGAATAAAGAGTATTTTGCAATGAAATGATGAAAGAGCATGCTGTCAAGTTGTCCCTCCGCGAACAATCAGCAAAGTTTAAAGCCTGATCAGCTGTACAAATCTTCAATTGTTTTTTGAATGGAGTGAAATGAGAGGAACTTTATGACAAGTACCCCCAACATGATTGTATGCTTTTAGGACTAATTAACTAGGCCCTATCAAAAGAATCTGAACAATGCCCCGAAAAAAGAATTCAAAGGTTCTCACTGGACTCAAAACACCAGCACCCTGGTTCTCACTGGATTCAAAGGTACAGTTCTCACAAACCACCAATACTGCTTGTTGATTTTTCTAAGACGTGTGTCTGCAACACCATTTATTTCTATAAAACAAGTTTGTCAAGAATAATATCATTCGACCATTGAACCATCACATAAACAAGGTTGTTTTCTGAAAACTGACACTATATAGGCAATTCACACTTCAGAAGTTAAGACTAATTCTTAAGTATGTAGTAGTACTTGAAGAAAATATATGTATATGCTAAAGAATATACATATCCTCGTTGTGGACATAACGCCGCCGCCTCCGCCGACCATATCATCGGGGCCACCGAGTAGGTGTGCACAGTCCCGGGTAACTCAGTCTTGGTTGCAACTTCCATGGCTCTCACTTGATCTGCAATTTGCACATGGAACAACATAGTTATCTGTATGTACATTTCACATATTAGCCGTAATATGTGCTGCTCAGAGAGCGATGTACATATCTGTCAGTATTGTCTGCAAGTGTATACCCCTCATCATGTTAATGAATTCAGAGAACACCCATTGGAAGTTCTCACTTGCTCGTTACGCACCCAGACACCAGCTAGAATTACGCTCTGGAAGTGATTGTTCACTCCAACAAACAACCCAAAGGGCATGTCATAGAGATTAATTAGTCCGATACGTTGTGTCAAATGTGATGACATCACCAAAGAATTTGTACTGCAGATTGTTGTTTTCATTTGTCCACAAGGGTCGTTGCGCTGTATCTCTTTAAACACAGGAAGGGTCTTGTTCACATCATCGGCAGCCTGGTCTCGACTTATCCTGCCACACAGATTCGGGAGAAGACCGCTTTGTCAAAGGCACATTCTGAGATGAACAGGAGAAGCTGCCAACTATGATGTACACCTTGTTGAGGTTCACATTGTTCCCCCTAAGCTGCTTCACTAAGTCTTTTGTCTACATATCTATGTGCTTGTAGGACGGCCAATGAACCTTTTCACCGCAAGTAAGGGACATTGAATGGTTGTGGCTTGACTGGTGTTCAGCTATCAACCATCCATTGTGAGCAGCTCTAAGAAGTCTGATCATTGAAGGGCACTCGCACCGGCAAGACCAGCTATTCTACTGCTCAGGATTTCCCTACAAATGAAAATTACTTTTTGTTCAGCTTAGAAGTGAAATTCAGTGCAAGCAATAAAAAAAACTTTGGTTTCATGATTTTTTTTGGTTTAAATGCTAACCGAGGATCCATAGACGATCTCCTGCATACAATTTGTCCGCTCAACATTCAGACAACAGTTGCCATATCTTATACTCCCTCTGTTCCGAATTACTTGTCTTGGATTTGTCTAAATACAGATGTATCTAGACTCATTTTAGTGCTAGATACCTCCGTATCTAGACAAATCTAAAACAAATAATTTGGAACAGAGGGAGTACAACTTATAGAAATCGTAGGCTTCCCTAGGGAGTCAAAACTCATCCCAAAGTCTGGTTTCTCTACATTGTCCGATTTGTTTCTTCCAGTGGAGTGACTCTACCAGGGGCAG
Organism: Triticum urartu; assembly: GCF_003073215.2. NCBI lineage: Eukaryota > Viridiplantae > Streptophyta > Magnoliopsida > Poales > Poaceae > Triticum > Triticum urartu. Next base: position 7,166,759 of record NC_053024.1, read on the forward strand.
AGTGCCCTATCCGGAGGTGCACGGCCAATTCTCAACCTGAAATCATATTCAGATGTTTTAATTGCTGAATTCGTCTTTCATATACCAGGGTATATCAGTCAATGAATGACATGATCCACCTACAAACACAATATATGCTAATTGTACACACGAATTACCACAAAAATTAGGAGTGCAGACTGCAGCCAGCTGACACTAGTAATCATAGCCCCATGCATCCATTGACATACACAGAAAATATGTGACATTAGTTGCAAAAATCAAAACCATCTCGTCATAAAGAACACTAATTTCATTTGTACCTCTGGTCCACCCCGGCACCTCTGGGTTCACCTTGCCGGTCGATTCCACGGACTGTTTTAGTGATTCTTTCTTCTAGCCGCCGAAATTCATGTGCTCAACAACGCCGCCGAAGTGTCCAACCACAACCGTGCGGGAGTCGACCCTCACCACCAACGGATCTGGCTGCTCAACGTCCGCAATGACCTTTCTGAACGGAAACCTACAGCAGCATCAACAAATCAAAGGCCAGTCATCGCCATAGTCCGCTCGCACATCAGCAGGGAGCAGGACGAAAGGAACTGAAGAATACGGCTGAGCAATTACCTATCAACCAGATCCAGTAGAAACTCGAGTGAGTTGTCGGGCAGGGCAGCAGCTCCTCCCATATTGCTCGCCGCCGCCATTTTTTCGCCCTCCGCCGACGAGCTCGGGAGGGCCGGGGGAGGGAATAGAGAAAGGTTGAACTGACTACAGGGCACCCGTGGCTGCGCCGTTTTTGGAGCTAACGGCGTGTACGCAATTCTGATCCACAGCACAGATTTCGCCAACGGACGCGAGCCACGGCTCGGCTCGTCGCCGTCACTTTGCTTTAAAAAACGCGGCCCGCGAATGACCGTACACCACTGTTCCCCATCATATTTCGTCGGTCGACCCATTTCCTTGAGATGCGTATTTGTTCTGACAGGCCCACTAGCCCAGATCCCTAGAGGTGGACCTACGACCAGGATTGCGTGTTCAGATGGTCCTGCTCTCAGTTACGCCGCTCTCCATGTATCTTCAGTTTATGTCACCTGTGCCATATGAGACAACTTCTACATCGCATCATAAATACCTAAGTAAACTTTACAGAATATGTTGCAAATCAGTCTGTGGCCGTGCATGCAAATTGCCACAAACTGGAACTTGCAGCAGAAAGTTTGCATTTAGGCTCTGTTCGGTTTACAGGAAAAAGCAAAGGAATCAAGTTCCTATAGTTTTTCTCCCCATCGACCCGTTCGGAATGAAGGAAATGCAAACAGTAAACGTAAGATAAGATGTGCCTATCCCTACGATTCCAGAGGAATTGAAACATCCGCCTCAATCTTTTTTCTCGCATAGGCCCGAGGAGAGAGAGAAGCTCAGACACTCACAATCAATAAACAATGTTTCCTTGCATGTGGCCAGTACAACAGAATACATTTGATCTATTTTATTAATAGGAAAGTGGTGGTTGCACCCACCTTCGGTGCACCCATGGAGTAAATAGTAAATTTAAAAAATTAAAAGTTAAATAAAAAATTCTGGAACTTCGTGGTTGTGATTACGAGCAAATGTTTTAGAAGCTTGCAAACTTTGGTCACTGAAAAACATCAAATTATCTCCATACAAATGATGCACTGCACCCATGTTGCTATTCACATGTTTCCAACACAACCTTTGTTTTTTTTGTACAGCGCTCCTCGGATGTCATTTCGCCACCAAATTTTGCAAGCATCTAAAACATTTGGTCAAAATCACATCCACAAAATTTCTGATTTTTTGAAATATTTTGCTAAGTTTTTTATAGTACGTACCCAATTTCACCACCAAATTTCAAATTTACATGAATAAATGATTCTATCAGGTTCTAAAAGCGGTACATATGAACGAAACAAGCATATGTACCGCTTTTAGAACCTTTTGTGTTTTTTCTTATATCTTTTTCTATCGTATTTCTTATATCTTTTTCTACCTTTTAGAACCTTTTTTATTCATTTATTCATGTGAATCTTTTTATTCATTTATGCACCGCTTTTATTCCCGTGGTTCTATTGACCGCTTTTAGAACCTTTTGTATTTTTTCTTATACCTTTTTCTACGTGTTTCTTTATCGATTTCTTTTGTTTTTTTTCTTTTTCTCAAATACATGTCAATTTTTTAATACACGTTCTACATTTTTTTTGTATACTTGTGTAACTTTTTTTATACACGTTGAGCATTTTTCAAGCACATGAATTTTTTTTGAACAAACTTGAGGTTGCATGGTTAGGAGGACAGTGATATCCGATCCTCAGCCCACCAAGATTCAAGTCTTAAACTTGACATTGATGCCCACATTTTTCTGAATTTATATCAGACTTTCAGCGATGCTTGTTCAGTGGGAGACGTACAGGTCGACTACGAGGTACCTGGGAGGCATAGCGGTTCAGTCTTTCGGAGGAGCTCATAGTGGTAGGGTGTGTGTGTATGTGTTCATATGGGTAAATATATACTCGTGTATGTGAGCGACTTCGTTTGGACTGTGTTCATGCAAAAAAAAAAGCATGTGATATTCAGTGTGTAGGCGTCCAAAACTCTATATAGTTACATTTCAAATTTCCACAATGCTTTAGATAGAGACCGTCTTAAATATTTTAATCTACATATAGTTGCATTTTTTATAGGAAAGCCACAGGCCGAGCCCAAAAAAAGGCTGGAACCTTGCCTGGCTTTAAATTAACAAAGCCCTCAACCAGACAGGATTACAACGAAGTACCACAAACGTAAACAAGCAAAGGAATTGGGGATGCAACCCCAAAGCAGCAGATGATATGTGGCGCTGGAGGAAGACTAAAATGCTACGGCCAAAGAGGGAAGGCTACAGCTTGGGACCTAACGGAGGGCCTGATGGGGTCGCGTCATGAGAAAGGGGGCTTGCTCCCTCCAGAGCAAGCAGGAAGAAAGAGGCACCGATTAGGACCACCACACCAAGCAAGCTATCGGAGACACAAGCCACAACCCATAGCAGTGCTTCCTCATGCAAGAAGCACGACAAAGACACTAGCCACTGAACAGGAGTGCCCCGGGAGAGCCATACCTCGCCAAAGAAACCATCCCTCATTTTTCGATGCGTCCAACTCGCTGTCAAGGGGAAAAAAAATCTTATACGACCCGGGTCGCACGCCCAGATCGTGAGACCATCTCCAGTGATTGACGCGTGGCAAAAACAAATCTAAAAGCATCTGACGGAGATCCCCTGTTCTACTAGTATTTCCTTCTCCAGCATCGTCTGCTTCTGACGGAGATGCCGCTGTAGGTACGAGCCGCCGCCGCAGCTCTTCCGCTGGCTATGTGGTGGAACCGCCGGCGCTCCACCCTCCTTCCCCGTCTCTTTCTATCGTCTCTAACCACGGCACGACGGTCTCCACGAGGGGAGGAGCGGCAATGACGGCGGCAATATCTGCTTCAACTCTTTGGAGGGTAAATTGCATGGAGTTCATTCACAAAGAAAATATTGCATGGATTTGAAGTCAATCTTTTCGTTGTGAATCAATCAACCAAACAATCTGGGAGAAAAATTTCAGCCAAGAATCTGTACGAGTGTGGTTGTGTTTGCATGAGGAAGAGCAGGCAAAGGTGTTGTGCTGCTAGGGGCGAGCTGCCGGGCCTCCGAGGAACGCTGTGGGGATGGTGCGCCCAGTGGTTCCACAAGCAAAGGAGTTGTGACGGCGTCGCCGACGGACGGACGGAGCAGCCGTGATTAGAAGAAGAGTGGGGCGCTGGAGAAGAAGGAAAGAGGGGATTTATTGCTTTTAGATTTGTTTTTGCCATGCGTCGATCACTGGTGAAGGTCTCACCATCGCGGGCATGCGACTTGGGTCATATAAGATTTTTTTTCCTTTACCCTCTCGCCTAAGCCGAGGGCGTCAACCCACCGGACAGACAGGGCCACGTAGTGAGAAGGGCACGCCATCATGAAGAGGAAGCCGGCCGAGCACGGCGAAGCGTCACCACTGAAGAAAGAACCACCGCCACCAAGAACGCCGAAAAACGGGCTGCAGCCGACCCAGCTCCCCGCAAACCCAAAGCGGCACCTTCAAGAAGGTGACCGAGCCATGGCACTGCCGCCGCCCAGCCAAGGATGTGGGATTTCACCCGGGTGCAGGGGAAGGACGAGGGGGAGGAAACTGGACCTCAAAGTCGCCTTCAAGAAGGAAACAGCGCCTGGAGCGCTGCCGACATCATGGCCACTGCAGTCGGCAAAGAAGTTACTCCGATCCAGAGCTCCTCGCCCCAAATCTGCGCAGCCAACCACCGAGTAAATTGTATAAAATCACCACTTTGAAGGTTAGGTTTGAGAAAAACACTACAATATATTTCTTTTGCAGAAAACATCATGTCTTCAGTAATCTTTTTGCAAAAACCACTGATCGACGGATTTGGCTCGGTTAAGCACGCTTATGACAGTTGGGGACCCTTTTTGCCTATGTGGCGTAACATTTCATGCTAGGTCAATTCTAATCTAATTTTACAAACTAGTAGACACATTTTACACAGACTCCCCTAACGCAAAAATAAAAAATGCAATCAGATCCTCACCACAGGTTGGGGCGGTCAACGCAGCCTGCGCTGGGCACCTCCTCGCGCAGGAGGCCAAATCGGGGCAGCGACGGCATCCCTCGCCGGATCTGGCAGCCGGCGCTGGGCGCCTCCTCGTGCTGGAGGCCAATCGGGGCGGCGGGGTGGCATACCTCGCCGGATCTGGCAACCGTTGATGGGCGTCTCTTCGCGGAGGCCAAATCGGGGCGGTGGCGCAGCCTCCCTCGCCGGATCCGGATCTGGCGGTGCTGGGGGCAGAACGGGGCGACGCCTGGAGCGCATGCGCGAACCTCCGTCTGCAGCTCATGTCGAGGGGCGCAGGGAGCGTTGGGGCCTGCTTGAGGTGGGCCCTTACCCTCCTAGACGGTGCATGGCGGCGGTGGCGCGGTTGAGCAGAGGCGGGTGCGGCTGGCAGTGGCTGGAGCACGGCGGGGCAGGGAGGTGAGCACGACGCGACTGGCGGATGGTGGTGGCTGTAGGGGAACGTAGTAATTTCAAAAAAATTCCTACGCACACGCAAGATCATGGTGATCCATAGCAACGAGAGGGGAGAGTGTTGTCTACGTACCCTCGTAGACCGAAGCGGAAGCGTTCACGCAACGTAGAGGAAGTAGTCGTACGTCTTCCCGGTCCAACCAATCCAAGCACCGTTATTCCGGCACCTCCGAGTTCTTGACACACGTACAGCTCGATGACGCACCCCGGGCTCCAATCCAGCAAAGCTTTCGGGGAGGAGTTTCATCAGCACGACGGCGTGGTGACGATCTTGATGTTTAACCGTCGCAGGCTTCGCCTAAGCACCGCTACAATATGATCGAGGTGTAATATCGTGGAGGGGGGCACCGCACACGGCTAAGGAACGATCACGAAGATCAACTTGTGTGTCCTAGGGTGCCCCCTTGCCCCCGTATATAAAGGAGCCAAGGAGGGTGCGGCCGGCCCTAGTAGGAGGCGCGCAGGAGGAGTCCTAGGACTCCCCTCCCTTTCCTTGTCCAAGTAGGAGAGGGGGGAGGAAGGGAGAGAGGATAGGAAGGAAAGGGGGGGCGCCGCCCCTCCCTCCTTGTCCAATTCGGACTAGGGGGAGAGGGGGCGCGCGGCCTGTCCTGGCTGCCTTTCCTCTTCTCCACTTTAGGCCCATGAGGCCCATTAACCCCCCGGGGGGTTCCGGTAACCCCCCGGTTCTCCGGTTTTATCCGAAACTTCCCCGGAACACTTCCGGTGTCCGAATATAGCCGTCCAATATATCAATCTTTATGTCTCGACCATTTCAAGACTCCTCGTCATGTCCGTGATCACATCCGGGACTCCGAACAACCTTCGGTACATCAAAATACATAAACTCATAATGAAACTGTCATCGTAACTTTAAGCGTGCGGACCCTACGGTTCGAGAACAATGTAGACATGACCGAGACACGTCTCCGGTCAATAACCAACAGCGGGACCTGGATGCCCATATTGGCTCCTACATATTCTACGAAGATCTTTATCGGTCAGACCGCATAACAACATACTTTGTTTCCTTTGTCATCGGTATGTTACTTGCCCGAGATTCGATCGTCGGTATCCAATACCTAGTTCAATCTCGTTACCGGCAAGTCTCTTTACTCGTTCCGTAATACATCATCCCGCAACTAACTCATTAGTTGCAATGCTTGCAAGGCTTAAGTGATCTGCATTACCGAGAGGGCCCAGAGATACCTCTCCGACAATCGGAGTGACAAATCCTAATCTCGAAATACGCCAACCCAACATGTACCTTTGGAGACACCTGTAGAGCACCTTTATAATCACGCAGTTACGTTGTGACGTTTGGTAGCACACAAAGTGTTCCTCCGGCAAACAGGAGTTGCATAATCTCATAGTCATAGGAACATGTATAAGTCATGAAGAAAGCAATAGCAACATACTAAACGATCGGGTGCTAAGCTAATGGAATGGGTCATGTCAATCAGATCATTCAACTAATGATGTGATCCCGTTAATCAAATAATTAACAACTCTTTGTCCATGGTTAGGAAACATAACCATCTTTGATTAACGAGCTAGTCAAGTAGAGGCATACTAGTGACACTCTGTTTGTCTATGTATTCACACATGTATTATGTTTCCGATTAATACAATTCTAGCATGAATAATAAACATTTATCATGAAATAAGGAAATAAATAATAACTTTATTATTGCCTCTAGGGCATATTTCCTTCAGTGGCCGGCGCCATTGAGGCTGCTGACTGTGTGGCAGGACATGGCAAGGGCCTGGGCAGCACATGGGAGAAAACTTGCGGATGTTTTAGCTTTTTTACCGTCTAACGATGTATTGGGTAAAATGTTATGCCACGTCAGCGAAAAATGAGACCTATCTGTCATAATCTTACTTAACAGCGCAAGATCCGCCGATCAGTGATTTTTGCAAAAATATTACCGTAGACGTGTTGTTTTCTGCAAAAAAAAATGTATTGTAGTGTTTTTCGCAAACCTAGCCTTCAAAGTGGTGGTTTTGTGCAATTTACTCCCAACCATCGGATCCGACCGAACTGACAAAGAGGAGGCTACAACACGAAGGCGTTGTCTTCAGATCTTACGAAGGTGAGGCTGCATGGAAGCTCTCCACACGACACCCGCATCCACCGCCGTCTCGTCGCCCACGCGACCGAGTGGAGGCGGCCCACAGCACCGGCACGCGTCGCCCGCCGCTAGGACGATGCCGCCCTCACCAGAAGAAGCCGCCGCCTCAAACGCTAGGTTCGAGCCCGAGCGGTGTCGCGGCCGATGGTCTCGCCCGCCACCCTCATCGACAGCCGCGCGGGGGACCCGGCGCCGGCGAGGGATGGGATCGAGCGGGAGGGGGTAGGCAGCCGTAGGGGTTGGTCACCCCGCGACGCACTTGAAAGGGCGACGCGAGGGAGCCATAGGGGTTGGTTGCCCCGCGACTCACGTGGAATCATATACTCCCTCTGCCCCATAATATAAGAGCGTTTTCAACACTAGTGTAGTGTCGAAAACGCTCTTATATTATGGGACGGAGGGACTAGTTGATTTCAATTATTGTTAGAAGACAAAGATATTTCAAAGACCTTCAGTAAAGTATTTAGTGTGCGGAGCTCATGATATCCTTCAAGAAAACCCCAGTTTTTAGCCTCCATGTTGATCAGCCATATATATGTCAGTTACTTATGTTAGAAAGACCACATAGCATGTAAATTACCTTTGTTTTATCCTGTCACTCTGCTATTTATTTTGATAGTAACATCTTACAACAAATGTATACAATTACCCTGTATATATAAATAGAATATCAGCATCCTGTCATATAGTTATACTGATAACTAGAGGAAGTTCTGTAGTGTGTTGCCTCAATCAAAGAGGATTGGCTGTCAGAGGCATCGTCTTGTCCATTCTCTTTTCTGTCAGCACATTATTTGGTTGATTTTGAAACAAAATAATTTGGTACTTCAACGTGATGCTAGCTTCAATGTTGGTTTGTATAAAAGATTATTTAGGCTCCAGAGGATTTCAGCCGTTAGTTTTTCACTTAAAATGATCACAATCGTCATTTAGGACCGTGGATCAAACTTTACTTCACCTTTTAAGGGGCACTTTTATTTACCATTTTTAGCATCACTCCAAGCTTTATTAATCAGTGATAGAGAATTTTGAAAAGCCCGGAGGCTCCAAAAACCAAACGTGTCTACCTGGAGCTAAATCAAGCAATAATCTAGCTATGGTATGGGCATCTTCATTATTTTTTGTGCCCTCAAGTGTATACACTACTTTATCTAAAGCCACGCCCATATCTCTAATTTCTCTAACTACAATAGCATTTTCGCGTAGAGACACTTCATGAATACCTCGGACCACACCAGAACTGTCCGTGGCAATAGGCATTGATCTAAAACCTGCATCTCCGGCTAAGCAAATTGCCTCCCTGCAAGCTATCGTTTCAATGGTAGGCTTGTCCAGAACGCCACTGATGACTAGGGCCGAAGCACCTTTTTCGACAAATGGTGGATTTTATTGACTCATAATGATGCATCAAGAGAATACAAAACACAACCAAAAGAAAAGAAAAAGAGTTGATATGGTTGGTTAGTGAACGAACCCACGCTCCATGCTAGTTTGGCTCCGGTCGTGTAGACATGGCCCTGGCCTACTTACTGCATGGAAACCCACAGGAAATTATGGACGCGGGCTTTCTCCGAGTAATAATCAATCGGCTGTATTGACATCCTCCTGGGGCCAGAGTTACAGATGTGTTTGTTCATTTCAAGTGTTCAGAGGGAAAGCAAACCCACCAGGATCAGGCCAACCCACAGCGTGGCCCGAACGACCCTGGTCTCGGCCCCTCAACTGTACACTGCAACTCTGACATGGGCTACGAGCCCAATAACCAGAACCGTATCAACTCTTCGGCCCTCCTCTAGGCTGGAGTGACAAGCGTGCACCACCACGCCCGGCCGACACGGTAGCTTTGACCCGCGTATTTCTGCTGGTGCTTGCCTCGACCGGTTGGCGGTGTGGGACTATTATTACAACCAAATCGAACCCCCCTATGGCCACGCGCGTTTATAGCTAATTACCTACGTTTGTGGTACATCATGCATGAATGAATGCATGCATGAAAATCAGTACAACAAATGAACTGCTATGCCTATGTACACCTTCTACGTACCCGTGTGCTGAGCGCCTTGGTCCAGCTCGTGTATTGTGTGGTGGGTGCGGGCACGGGCTGTCGGCGCGGTCTGAGATAGTGGTGACCATATGGTATGACCAAAGGAGAAAAAATGCCTCGTCCCCATACCCTGCCGCCACCGAGTTACTGCCGCGAGCAACCGGGGCAACCCTAGTTGTCGCTGGTCCGAGCTTCCTCACCTTCCCTCCCCGCTTCTCACTGCTGCCAGAGCGTGTTGACATGAGAAGACCGGCCGGCGTGGGCGGCGGCGGGGATATATCTCCCTTCCGTGTGTGTTGGGTGGCGCTGCCATGCCTCTTTCGGCCGGGGGGGGGGGGGGGGGGGGGGGGGGGGGGGGGGGGGGGGGGGGATGGTGCAGCGTGGGACGCGGTGGGCCTAGGTGAATTGGCGGTGGCGTGCAGGGCTTGTGGTACTGACAATGGCGCAGACTGAGTTCCTGAAGCCAGCGCGGGGTGGTGGGGGCGGCCTCCCTTCCTTTTTGGTCCTTGCCGGTGGCGTGCACAGCCTGGGGTGTGACAGTCGTGTTGCTCGATGCCCGCAGTGGCCACAAGGTCGCACTCAATGGCTCTGATCGGTGGTCATGCTCGGGCGGCTTTGATCTAGGCCCAGGCAGGTTAGGCTTGTGTCTCCAGGTAGGCGAGGATGGGCTCAATTTTGGTGGTGCGAGCAAGTGGCGAGCTGCTATCAAGGGGCATGGTGACTTTGGGATGGCGTCTGCGTGGCGGCCTACGGTAAGAGATAGCGGAGGCTAACACACCATGGGGAGCTGAAAGTGGAAATTTTTAGGGGCACGTACCTGCCAAGCCTTGACCGGCCGCTCCATTGCTTCACGATTCGTGAATGGTTAAATTCCACACGAGGTCACAGTAATTTTAAATATCAGTCATTGAAATTTACGAGTTTTTATCTGAAACTTGTGATTTTCTTGCTTGCTCTTACCAAGTTTCATAGATAAAATTTGATGACATTTTTTTGTCGGTTGAAGGCACAAAAAATGTGATTTTATCGGTCGCTCGTACCAAGTCTTAAAAGTCGAAACTTAACATTTACTATTAGAATTCGTCAAAACATATTCAAAATGGATCTTATTTGAAAGCCCTCGTTGCGAGAAACACGAATATGAAAACATAACTTAATTTGGAATGTTCGTTTAAAAGATATAAAAAAAATTGGAAACCCAAAAATAAAAGCACGTGTGTGCCACAAATCCTTGACCGGGCTGAAAGTGCATTCAAGCAAAGGTGGATTTTGATAATTCATATCAACATATCTCAAAGAACTAATGATACTTCAAAGTTTATTTCAGAAAAAGTTCTTTTAGAAACAATATTGGAGAAAACTATTCTTTTGAGAATAGATGCAGTCACATAGACAACGATGATCTACAATATTTGGGAAGCGACTCCTCTGACGTGCGCTATGTGACATTGGGCCATTCACATGTGGACCATGTTACCAATGGGCCCACATGTCAGTGGCAGAACAGCAGGGTGCCGTACGTTAGAGGGTCCTCATCCCTATTTTTGTTGGGCCAGACCAACACCACTTAATGCACGCACGAACAATGGGATGTTTGCCTGTACATAGCGTAACCGCTCAAAATAACATTTCCAGTCACATTGGTTGTGGGCAAAGTGGTGTTGCAGGCCCGCACCATGTCCTGGATATTGCAGGCATGATAGCATGCGACAGCCCTCTCTCTCTCTCTCTCTCTCTCTCTCTCTCTCACACACACACACACACACAAATTCAACTTTTATTTCACCTTAGCTAGATTAAATTACCCATGTCATTAAACTATAAGTTCATTTTTAAAATAATTTATATATTTGAATTCCTGGTTCCAAGACCTTTAAAACTAGACTAATCCTGGATACCTTCCAAACACGTTTTCAATTTTTCACATTCCATATGTGAAAAATAAATAAATCAATAGAAATATGTGAAACCTATTTAACCCAAATATGAAACTAAAATGTCAACTTGCGAAATTGATTATTTCAAAATGTGTAACGATTTATTTGAAGAGAGATAAATACGTTATTTAAATGTATACAATTCAAATAGATGTGAACTTTGTGAAACAAGACAGTGTATAGTGAAACGTAAGTTCTAAAAGTGAAAAACAATATGTAGCTGAAATGTCAACTTGTGAAACTTGTTAATCGAAAATGTGAAACAATGTATTTGAAAAGAGTGAAATATGTTATTTCAAAATGTGCAATTGAAATAGATGCGATTTTTATGAAACAAGCCAGCCAAAAGTGAAACGTAGGTTCTGAATTGTGATATAGTAAATAAAGAAAGTGAAAAATATAATGTATCATTGTGAAACTAATTATTTTGAAATGTGTGACAGTTTATTTCAAAAGTATGAAATAGGTTTGAAACAAGGCAGTGAATTGGCGGTGGGCCTAGGTGAATTGGCGGTGGCGTGCAGGGCTTGTGGTACTGACAATGGCGCGGATTTGAGTTCCTGAAGCCAGCGCGGGGTGGTGGGGGCGGCCTCCCTTCCTTTTTGGTCCTTGCCGGTGGCGTGCACAGCCTGGGGTGTGACAGTCATGTTGCTCGATGCCCGCAGTGGCCACAAGGTCGCACTCAATGGCTCTGATCGGTGTCATGCTCGGGCGGCTTTGATCTAGGCCCAGGCAGGTTAGGCTTGTGTCTCCAGGTAGGCGAGGATGGGCTCAATTTTGGTGGTGCGAGCAAGTGGCGAGCTGCTATCAAGGGGCATGGTGACTTTGGGATGGCGTCTGCGTGGCGGCCTACGGTAAGAGATAGCGGAGGCTAACACACCATGGGGAGCTGAAAGTGGAAATTTTTAGGGGCACGTACCTGCCAAGCCTTGACCGGCCGCTCCATTGCTTCACGATTCGTGAATGGTTAAATTCCACACGAGGTCACAGTAATTTTAAATATCAGTCATTTGAAATTTACGAGTTTTTATCTGAAACTTGTGATTTTCTTGCTTGCTCTTACCAAGTTTCATAGATAAAATTTGATGACATTTTTTTGTCGGTTGAAGGCACAAAAAATGTGATTTTATCGGTCGCTCGTACCAAGTCTTAAAAGTCGAAACTTAACATTTACTATTAGAATTCGTCAAAACATATTCAAAATGGATCTTATTTGAAAGCCCTCGTTGCGAGAAACACGAATATGAAAACATAACTTAATTTGGAATGTTCGTTTAAAAGATATAAAAAAAATTGGAAACCCAAAAATAAAAGCACGTGTGTGCCACAAATCCTTGACCGGGCTGAAAGTGCATTCAAGCAAAGGTGGATTTTGATAATTCATATCAACATATCTCAAAGAACTAATGATACTTCAAAGTTTATTTCAGAAAAAGTTCTTTTAGAAACAATATTGGAGAAAACTATTCTTTTGAGAATAGATGCAGTCACATAGACAACGATGATCTACAATATTTGGGAAGCGACTCCTCTGACGTGCGCTATGTGACATTGGGCCATTCACATGTGGACCATGTTACCAATGGGCCCACATGTCAGTGGCAGAACAGCAGGGTGCCGTACGTTAGAGGGTCCTCATCCCTATTTTTGTTGGGCCAGACCAACACCACTTAATGCACGCACGAACAATGGGATGTTTGCCTGTACATAGCGTAACCGCTCAAAATAACATTTCCAGTCACATTGGTTGTGGGCAAAGTGGTGTTGCAGGCCCGCACCATGTCCTGGATATTGCAGGCATGATAGCATGCGACAGCCCTCTCTCTCTCTCTCTCTCTCTCTCTCTCTCTCACACACACACACACACAAATTCAACTTTTATTTCACCTTAGCTAGATTAAATTACCCATGTCATTAAACTATAAGTTCATTTTTAAAATAATTTATATATTTGAATTCCTGGTTCCAAGACCTTTAAAACTAGACTAATCCTGGATACCTTCCAAACACGTTTTCAATTTTTCACATTCCATATGTGAAAAATAAATAAATCAATAGAAATATGTGAAACCTATTTAACCCAAATATGAAACTAAAATGTCAACTTGCGAAATTGATTATTTCAAAATGTGTAACGATTTATTTGAAGAGAGATAAATACGTTATTTAAATGTATACAATTCAAATAGATGTGAACTTTGTGAAACAAGACAGTGTATAGTGAAACGTAAGTTCTAAAAGTGAAAAACAATATGTAGCTGAAATGTCAACTTGTGAAACTTGTTAATCGAAAATGTGAAACAATGTATTTGAAAAGAGTGAAATATGTTATTTCAAAATGTGCAATTGAAATAGATGCGATTTTTATGAAACAAGCCAGCCAAAAGTGAAACGTAGGTTCTGAATTGTGATATAGTAAATAAAGAAAGTGAAAAATATAATGTATCATTGTGAAACTAATTATTTTGAAATGTGTGACAGTTTGTTTCAAAAGTATGAAATAGGTTTGAAACAAGGCAGTGAAACATGAAATGTAGTTTTTGTATTGTGAAATAGTAACCACACAAAGTGAAATTGCAATGTATCATTGTGGAATAGATTGTTTCCAAATGTGAAATAGGTTATATTAAAAACTGTGCAATTGAAATATACGGAACTTTCGTGAAACAAGGCAATGGAAAGTGAAATATGGATTTTGAAATCTGAAATAGTAACTACAAATGCTGAGGATATCGCTTATCGTTAGCATCTCGGTCAGCTAGGGATTAGAGATTAATCCGAAATTAGCCGATTAATCAATTTTATCGATCGACTATTAATCGGCTGTTTTTTTTGCAGATCTCAGGTTCCCAACACTAAAATATGCTATATTCAACACCAAAATAATATTGGACAGAAGTGTTAGCTTGATTCCTAGCCTTTGAATCCGCTTACAGTGACAAACAAAATAGGATAATTGTACATATTCCAAAACAAGGTCGATAAAACACAAATAAACATAGTTTTTGCAAACATAATGTTTGGAATAGGCCCGATTTATCGGTAGATTTTTGATAAATCACTTGTCAGAGTGATAAATCGGCCCAAACAATAAACGGTGAAGATAAGGCATAATCTTATCGGTCACCCCATGAGTAGCGATAAATCGCTGAATCGGAAGATTTATTGAGCAGTGGTAATTATAGAAAGTGAAATAGCAATGTATCATTGTGAAACTGATTATTTAGGAATGTGAAGTATACGTTTGAATGTAAATGTTGTTGAAAAATATTCAAGATTGGTCTCATTTTAAAGATTTTGGCACAAGGAGTTCAAATATAAAAAAGTTTAAAAAATGAACATATGGTATAAAAGGTATGAATGTTTTAAATTAGCCAAGGTGAAAGAAAAGGTATATTTTCTTGTGTGGGAGAAGAGAGAGAGAGTGGGTTTTGCAAGTGAAGTATTGTGGTGGGCTAGCCATTGGAATACAAAATACTAGTTCATAAGCATGGGAAAACCTTGAGGTGTCACTAGCTGATTGGGCAAGCAGTTGTCAGTAGGTAGCGTTAACGCGCAATTTTTTGCTTTGCAATGCGAACCCAAAAACCTCACCCTCCTAGCTGCTAGCTCTTCGTTCCCAAACTGAAAAAGGAATCACGGAGGTGGCTGGCTACCGGTCTCCATTCCGAGAGATGCTGCTCCGCTTCCCTGCACATTTGTCGTCCCTCCCACATGCCTTCGCCATCTGCAAGCGTTGGTAAGCTGGCGACCGAATATAATTCGAGGTTGTGTGAATTCACCGAAGAATTGGGTCTGATTCCTTACATCAACATCATCTGCCTCGTTGACATGAGCCTCAATGCCTCAAGTGTCCTTGCAGCAATAAGCAAAATAATCAATGTGGCAAGGCTATTGAGGCGGATAGGCTGCATGTCAAGAAAAATAAATTATCGGGGATGAACTATTTAGGTATTATAGATTTGGGTGCTCTTTTTCGTGGTGTAAGCTCTGATAGCTGCATGAAATCTCTGAGACAGCTCCTAGAGTGCACAATTTTATGTCTTGAATAAACATGATAGGAGAATAAGTCAATTATTTCACACATAAACTTCCACCACCAATCAATGGCTATAGATATTGCGTGATAGAGTATGTGATTATTCTTTTTTTTTCTTTTGAAAAACGAGCACTGAATCCACGCTGTAGTGATGAATCCAAAACAAAGTTAACACAACAAAGAGCTTGCCCGAGACATCTATCCGTGCTATAATTAGTCGCTGGCAAGATAAATTTAGTCATCGACTCGCTGCCTAAGGTAAAAGTACTCCTCGTACTGTAGTTTGGTTGGGCTCCGGCTTGAGCAACATTGTTGAACTGGTACAGGCTGATTTACCTTCTTACACCCCCCCCCCCCCCCCCCCCCCCAAAAAAAACACAAAAAACAAAAACAAAGAGCTTGCCTGAGCATTTGCGCGGGCCACTTTGCTTGTCCGAAAGAAAAAAAGCAACTAGATGTCCCGAACAGATCCAAATTAGACGGCACAACTATCTGATCAACACAGCTTATCTTATTCATTCATCGATGCAATTAAACTAGCGTTACAGCGCAACAACCTGAAAGATAAAAAAGAGAAGAGACGAAAAGAAAAGAAAGAGCAAGCACAACAGGTGAACAACACTAGTACAGCAATTCACTCTGTCCATTAGTAGCCCACCGGCCGGCCGGCTCGCTTCATTCGATTCACCATGCATCACTCGGCGCATGCTGGCTGCATGGACATCCAAGCGGCGGACGTCGGCGGCGACGCCTAGTTACTGCTAGAGATGTGGCCGTTGCGGCCAACCTTGGTGCACCTGGGCGCGGGGCCGCCAAAGTAACTGTCGTGGCAGTAGTAGCCGTACCGGCCAGATGGAGTCACCACCCTCTCGCAGTCCTCGCAGGTGGCGGGGCAGTGCTCGAAGTCGTCCAGGCAGCGGCAGCTCCGCAGGATAGACCCGCCGCACCTCTCGTGGTCGCAGCAGCTCGGCCGCCCCATACCCGGCGGCAACCCCGCCGTCACTCTCCCGGCGCCATCGGCCCCTAGACCTGCACGCACCCATTATATCCGTATCTATACAAATCTAAAACAAGTAATATGGATCAAAGGGAGTAGTAAAATGCCCAGGGGTGAACTATCTTGTCGATCGAATAGTGCGGAAGTCACGTACCATGGGTCGGGAGACGAATAATGGTGTCTTCGGCGACGGCAGCGGAGAGGCGCCCGACCAGGGAAAGCGCCAGCAGGGTGGCAACAATGTATGTCCTCATGGCCACCGGCTGCTCAGTCAGCTAGCTCTTGCTCTTGGGTGAATGAAACCTCCAGGCACCGGTCCCGTATTTATAGCCCCGGCAGCACTTCATGTCAACAAGTACTCCCAAGCGTTGATCTTTTGTTTTTTGTTTTCAGAATCCCGTAGAGCGTTGAATTTGAACACCATGGTGCATCATGTATAGGGGCGCGTAGGATTTCATCATGTGCGTTGCTCCCAAAACGTGCAGCGAATCAGGAATGCACGTGAACGCGTCGGGGCGTGCAAGCATCTCGTACGTGGCCTGCACCTGCACGCATACATATACGATGATGGTGGCGTGCATGCTTGCCTTTGCCACCGACGGATCAGTACACTAGTACACTTCTGAGTTTTAACTCGATGATCACTCCTACCTATGCACTAGTTAACCAAAGAAATCATCCAAGAATCGGAGTCCATGGGCGGCAAAAGCGGATCGGGTCGCATTCGCATCATACCTCCAGCGTGATTCCGTTTTGAGAAACACAGGCCAGTCAGCTCGATAGCGGATTTTTTTCTCGACAAAGGACATATTTCCATCCCGTGGATATATAGAGGTGATACAGCCATAGAAAGCGAATGTCTGGGCTACTGTACAACACAATGCACACAACCAACTCCAACACAACCAAAGGAAATGCCCTTGCAGCACTAATACAAAGCCCATCCTAATATGGGGTAGATGCTCTGCGGAGATTACACATCATCCAAGATGGGACAAAACCTCCCTGGTCATACGCTCAAGCTGGGTTAGACGCCGTCGTAAAAAAAGGTCTCTATCTTCCGCGAACCGCCTCATATAAGGACTTGACAGAAAACCTAGCATTCTGATGCAAGTTTCATCAACACTCACCCAATCAGTTTGACAGCTGAATGAGCTTCACACATGTGATGTGAGTAATTTATTATTCCATGCTGCGTGGCTATGCCCTATTGGGTCCCTACTGAATGGAATATTAGGGTTTGCTTGGCCCAAGACTAGTGCAATTGTGACAAATTTATCTCTAACAATCTGATGTAGAATTGCGTAACCAAGCCACTATATCTGGGGAAGTTTACGCCCTCATGTTTACCCACTTGTTTGAAAGCAACTTGAGAACATGTGGGATGAGGACACGTGCATTAGTTTGGGCTACTGTGGGGTACAAATTCATGGTGACTGTAGTTTTTCGTTGTAAATTTTGTCAACGTGATTCGCGTTTTTGTGTGTGTGTTGGGTGGCTCTACCACTTTACGCTGGATTTGCTCCACCGGTTTGCTATTGGTCCAATGTGTTTTGAACGACGTGTTTTGATTGGCTTGCATGTGTAGGCTGGGGCCGGTGTTCGATTTAACCACGTTCCTACGATTGGATCTGCATACTTATCCCTGGCCATCACTTTGTTTTTTCCCTCCTTATTTCCTTTCTCTTGCATGTGTGCGTGTGTCAAACGGACCTCTCTCGGCAGGTGGGCCTGTCTTTTCTCGCATATTCTGTTGAGAGTGCCACATTAGCGTCCGGTTTGCAATTTTGCTTTCATTCGTAACATGTGTGTCATTGGTCTGCATGTATAGGTTGTTGCCGCTTTGGCTGCGTGTTCTGGGCGTCTCGCGTCGGGTTGCTTTTGTCCGAGCTCCTATAAATATGGGCTTTCCCTGCTGCTGCTCCTTCAACTCGGCCGCGTGGTCATCGCCCAGTTCCACCTTATTCCTGGCCTTTGTGGCGTCCCTGGGCACGCTGTCGCTCTTCGTCGCCACGGTCACCTAGGCCGGCGGCATCTCCGGCTGGTCCACGGGCGACGGCGCGCCTGTCGACTCTGGGGGCTCACTCCGCCTGTCGTCCATCGGCGACCGGCAGCTGCTCAACGGCTCCAGTGTCGTGCTCTAGTCATCCGGCACCGTCGTCGCCCTCCAAGAGTGGCAACCTCGTGCTCAAGAACTCCGTGGCGGGCGTACTGTGGCAGTCCTTCGACCACCCCACGGGCAGTATGGTCATGTCACAGACCTTTGCCTCCGGCATGAACCTCAAATCCGGCCCCTACGTCTTCATCGTTGACAAGGCCACCGGCAACCTAACGCTCAGGTGGGCCATTGCTGGCTCCGCCACCGTCGCCTACTTCAACAAGGGCTACAATTCCACCTTCACCGCCAACAAGACGCTCAGCTTCCCGACGCTCAAAAATCAAGACGCAGACGAACGCATCGTCTCTCTCACCGACAACATGCTCTCCTCCTCCATTGTCGTTGCCTACAACAGCAACTACGGTGAGAGTGGCGACATGCTGTGGTTCGTGTGCCTTGACACGGACGGCAACTTCGGCGCTTACTACGCCGGTGCGCCAGTGGCACGGCGACCGAGCAGTGATCGGCGGTGGCGGACCAGTGTGTGGTGTTCGGCTACTGCGGTAACATGGGCGTGTGCTGCTCCTCTCCCTCTCCTACACCGTTCAGCGTTGCCTTCTCTAGAATCTACACGCCACGCACCGCCTAGATCATCGCGGGGAACACATCCATCTAGAGACAACAAGTTTCTTCCAGGCCAACCTTGGCGGCCTCCGACGACTGGCCAGATCCAAGCGATGTGGGTTGCGCTGGCGAGGCTCTTTCGCTCGCGTCCTCTCCTCTGCCCAGTGTCGGTCTAGGGGTCTCGCTGCAAAACTGACATCGCCCCGTGCACACCTCGCACCACTACCATGTCGCCTTTGTTTCTAGCTCCTCCATCGCCTACGATGGTATATGGGGTTCCTATGTGGCAGCGTGACGGCCATGCTGAAGGCTGCGCGCTCTGCGGGTCTGGAATACGCTTGCCACGTCAGAGGTAGCAGGGCTGTGGGAGAGCACCGTCGCTAGGTTCAACGGCGCGATGGATCACGGGACGGTGGATGTGCTTCACGGCTCACCTGCCGCACGCACTGTCGGTGGTACGTAATGCTCACTCTAACAATTGTGAGTTGGGACATGTATGTGCACGGCAAGTTTGCTGAACTGGAGTCGCTAAGAACAGCGAGAAACAAGGAGCACGTCATGATGCTGCCGCCAAGCACAGATCGCTGAAGGTGAATGGCCATGTTGACCACGTGGTGTGGGGTCTTGTGGCTGTTGGGCCACGGCCGCGCGGTCACGCCGACGTGTGTCCTGCCCAAAGACGTGGGTGATAAGGGGAAAGTATCTAGTGCTCCCAGGCCTAGGGTGGTCCCGGTGCTTCGATGCGAATTTTTTTTAAAGTGTTCAAAAAATTCTGAAAAATGCAGCACATCGACGGAACATCGATGTCTCTTGTCACAAAATTTCAAATCAAAATTCGAAACATTGCTCGAGATACAAAAATGACAAATTTGACATCAATGTGAAAATTCAAAACATTTTCAGAATTTTTTGAACATTTTAAAAATGTTTTTCGGACATTTGGAGCACCGGGAGCACCCCAAGTCTGGAAGCACTAGATACTTTCCCGGGTGATGAGATGATATTGTTGCTTCGCTGACATACTTATACTGTAAATCGTTATAAAAAAATACGCATACTGTAGATCTGTCATCAAAAAACAAAGTGATACTGAGCAAATTAGTCTCTTCATAATTATGAAGTGGTGTGGTGCGCATGCCCTTTGTTTTTCTGGTTTACCAGCGGTGGATTTGTACAAATAGATAATACGTACTAATTTTATAGAGCTACTTCTTGCTGAACATCCCCCTGTATATCTCTGACTAGCTATTTAGCTCTCCATTCAGAAATCAGTTGAGGAAGTTTTATGTAGATACGCGGGACTCTATAAATTAGATTATGGGACTTTCCCTCTGCATGATTTTATGGTTAGCATTTATGCCACTTTGTCCTCATGCTATGTTTGTATTTAGAAATTGGACATGTTTAATGATTTTATGTTCTCTTCTTGGTTTTTGTACAAGATCGGAACACGTATTTTAGAACGGAAGGAGTAGTTCTAATTGATGCATAATAGTACTATATGGTAGTTGTACTTCTGTTCAAAAAATTGTACGTGATTCATAAAAAAAAATGTAAGTGGCATGTGGATGTACGCTTTGTTTACACCATGTCTTATCCTGAATGGGTTGGCTTCTGGTTTCGAGGATTATTTTCCAGCTCCGCCTAAAGATTAGGAAACAAAAAAATAGTCATTTAACATTTTGATTGAAACTGTTACTGGACTTTTTTGGACATTTTTTGTTATTTTTGTAAGTTACCAACATTGCTATATCTTCATCTTCGTTTTAAATATTAGAAAAGGTAATATCACTAGGAGTTATAGAACTTATGATGGATATTCAGTTTGGTGCTAGAACTTTAAAAATACGGATTTGTGATATCTAACTTTATGATGGCTTCAAATACAATGCTTTCTATCCTACCTAAAATCTAAAAAGTGCATACCCACTGTTTGGGTGAACCGAGCGGCCGGCTCCTGGCCACTCGATCCCGCGCGGACATAGTCCAGGTGCCATATGGGCTGAATCATATGGACTGGTTTTGGATTGTTGCTCTTTAAAATAGTGGGCCAGGAAATATAATTAGAAGGAAAAGTAGTACGTGATGTGCATTCTCTCTCTCCGCATGTGACTGATTTAACTACCTTCCTCAAAAATTAAAAAAGTCATATTTTTCGAACCTTGCATCGGAATTCAGATTCGTTTTCACCTTTGGACTCCTCACATCGACAGCTTTAAAACTAGATCACGCATAGGTATGTTTTGATGAAATTTTTTTGATGCCAACTTTGGAGCTATATGATGCAACTTTAGCACTGTGTTGTGCAACTTTAGTACCACATGTTGCAACTATTTTCAAAATAAAATTTTAGAGCTGGATAATCCAACTTCCTATGAGGTTGCAACGTAGCAACCATGACAACTTGATTTGCAACTAGTCTACTGTCGTGGCCAACTACCTAGTTGTAGATGTGCAACCATCGTCCCTACTTGTAATGTAGTCTACTTGCACACACATTGATGTTTAGTTGACAGGAAGACTAGTTGCATACACATATGTTCAATTGACTTTTAATGTAGTCTAGTTGCATACACATTGATGTTTAGTTGGCTCGTAATGTAGTCTAGTTGCATACACATTGATGTTTAATTGGCTTGTAATATAGTCTAGTTGCACACACATTGATGTTTAGTTGACTTGTAATATAGTCTAGTTATACAAACAAAGATATTTAGTTGGCAGGAAGACTAGTTGCACACACAATGATGTTTAGTTGGCAGGAAGACTAGTTGCACACATATATGCTCAGTTGGCTTGTAATGTAGTCTAGTTGCACACACATTGATGTTTAGTTGGCAGGACACTAGTTGCACACACACATATGCACAATCGACGCGGCAATGTAGTCTAATTGTACACACATTGATATTTAGTTTGCAGGACTAGTTACACACATATATGCTCAGTTGGCGCGGGAATGTAGTCTAGTTGCACACATATTGATGTTTAGTTGGCAAGAAGACTAGTTTGTCGAAACATCCCCATGCAGGATCTACTTTTGAAGAGCACGTCGCGAGGGTTTCAACAGTGAAAACGAATCTGAATTTCGACACGCGGTTTAGAAGATATGTCTTTTATAATTTTAAAAGCTAAAAATTAATGCACAAGAAACGAACATGAGAAACATTAATGCAGTGACATGCAGACATCCATCACGTGAGAAGAAACCACATAGAAAGTGATTAATTAGCAGTGTCCTTTTTAGCCACAAGGATAATTACGCGCAATATTTGGCAAAAAAAAACAGCAAGCCGCCTAGGAGCGCTAGCGGGCACCCAGCCGCCCGCTAGACGCGTCCTCTATCCTATCCTGTCTCGATGGCATGCCAGTGTGGCAGTGGCCCACACGTCACTACTGGGAGTAAAAAGAAATCAGATAACTCCCTGGATTATATAATTACACAGAATAGCACATGCGGGTCCTTCCTGTTAGCAAACAGTATAATAGGAAAATTATACACATATAGAAATAGAACATCATACCTCCAGTAGCAATGCTAGACGCATAATAAACGTTCAATTCGGTGACTACTGCCTATATATCCTTTTTGTACAGACAGTGGGCTAGCTAGTTGAAATGGACTATTGTCTGTGCAGCCCATTTTGCACCTTTGTTTATTTTCAGAAATTTGTACTCCTCCATTCCTAAATATAAGTTTTTATGAAGATTTCAATATAAACTACATACGGATGTATATAGACATATTTTAGAGTGTAGATTCACTCCTTTTGCTCTGTGTGTAGTCTGTATTGGGATGAGATAGTATGTAAATTATTATCAGGAATAGAAATAAGTTCTAAATATTCGTGTCTTATAAGTATTATATATATATATGTTTTATAGTTTAGAGTAATACAAATGTGTGTAAGCTTTATATTCACAAATATTAAATTATTAATACAAACATTTATGTCTAACACACAAATAATTGTAGTTGAGATTTTAAATTATGGATATGTTTAATTATATGAACATTAATCTACACAAATGTGCTGACAATCATTAATTTTTTATATGATTAAAATAATAATTTCTAAAATTAAATGTTTACAAATATGTGTATTATTTTAAATTATAATACATTTCTTAACTGATAAATATTGTATTGGATATACAAATATTTTTAGAATAATAGATGAACCATTCAAGCGAAAAGTGCTTCCAACTTCTTATCACTGTGTGTCTGTATCTCCATGTACAGCCCGGTATGTAGGGGGTGAGCTGTATATGGTTTCAGTAAGCAGTTCTTGTTAGAGGTGTATCAATATTAATCGTTCTACTTGTGTCCATGCATTTGAATGGTCGTAATAAGTCAACTTTTTTGTCATCTTCAACCTTTTTATGTATCGTTATGCCTCTCTTTAATTGTTAGCGAATGACTATTTATTACTCTATTGTTTGGACCATAGTCTACATAGTCGTGACTGGTCGATGAGCGCGGCGTGTCGCCGCGCGGGCTAAGCTAGTATTGCACCATAACTAGGGAGGATTGCTACTTCTGAGCTGCATTGTGATTTTCCCGAAGAGAAAGGGTGAAGCAATATAGTAGCGGATAGTATTTCCCTCAGTGAGAACCAAAGTTATCAAACCAATAGAAGAACCAAGCAAATGCCTAGTAAGTAGTACCGACACACACAAAAGCAAATACTTGCACTCAACGCAGGGAAAAGGGTTGTCAATTGTCAATCCCCTTGAACTTGTTACATGCAAGGATTAAATCCAGTAATGATAAATAGATAAATTGAAAAGTATGATAAAAAAGAGTAAAATTGCAGCAAGGTGTTTTTGGTTTTACCAATATGAGTTAATTAACCAGAGGACCATAGTTTTTACTAGAGGTTTCTCTCTCGAAACATAGTATATGGTGGGTAGACAAATTACTGTTGGGAAATTGATAGAAAAGCGCAGACTTATGACGATATTCATGGGAATGATCATGTATATAGGTATCACGTCTGTGACAAGTAGACCGAAACGATTCTGCATCTACGATTATCACTCCACCAATCGACCGACTCCTGCCTGCATTTATGGTATTAAGTTCATGACAAACAAAATAGCACTTTAAGCATGATGACATGATGAAGACGGAATAAATCCATGCAATATGATTAAACCCCATCAAAAATATATTGGAAAATGCCCAGGGACCATGTGGTAATTTCCATTTTTTATAGGGGTTCTTCTATTGCTGGAAAGTTTAATGGATTGAGGTGTTGTTTCACAACAAAGAGAAAATGTCGTAAACTATTATTATTAGTAGAACGTCTGTGGGTTTCAACGGGCTTCTAAAAAATAAGATGCTACTCACCAAGCTCAAATAACCAAGGACATTGGCATATCAGCTTGCACATCTTTTGTCTTGCAAATCAGCTAACAGACGTCATATTCTCAAACACAATCATGTTATTGACAACTCAAAAGAAAATACTCCCTCTGATTCTTTTTTCTTTGCGTATAACTTTGCCCGTTTCTTCCTAATTAGTCTGCGTACTACCTTTTGCTGGCGACTGTTTTCATCTATACCCTGCACCTATCGCGTACGCATTCATTACTTTGGCAGCAGCACCGGTGCTCCAACCAATCAGAGTGGCATGCAAACGGGCCCATGGCGCATGCATGCGGGAGAAAGAAGCAGATTGAGGCGGCCACCCGATCTGTTGTATGCAATGATTAAACAAATTGTGCTCTCTCCGTGCGTGCACAGGGACAAACTCGTCCAAAATATACACAGTGAGGACCTCCTTGGTATCTCTGCTTCACCTTATGCTCAGAGAAATAAGGATCGGAGGGAGTATGCTTGTAGTTGGAATGGGTTGTGTATTATTCAGTCATCTAGGCACGATCTAAATCCATAACATCACAAATACAATCCCAAATTTTACAGAACTTATTCGCACAATCCCCAACACTCGAATCCCTTAATCCCATGTCCCTCCTCTGCCAGCGACGACCCACCTCCGCTACTATTCTTCTTCTTCCTCTCCGCCCGCCTCTACCTTTTATACATCGACCGTGTCACCATCCTTCTAAACCATGCCACCATCGCCGGTGCTTACGACCTCGCACTCCCGCACTTGAGTTCGTTAACCCGTTGCCTCTCCACCATCGGTGATGACCCACTTGTACTACTATTATTCTTCTTCTGTCTGCCACCACTAATTTTATCTTTGTCCACCCTATCGACCCGCCCACCTCTCCCTACCTAGCCACCTGACCGTCATTAGGGTTTAGCAAGTGTTGTCATGTTCTATCTCGTCGCCCCCTGCCTGAGTCGCCGCCTCTGTCGTTGGCCATACCTCTAAACCTTGCCACCATCTCTGGCACCCGTGACCTCCAGACCCCACACTTGACTTCGTTAACCCTAGTCTGTCCTTCACACTTGATGTGGCAAGCCACATCATCTTCACATAGCGATGACTTGACAAATCGTCTGCAACCTCTCATTCACTGAGTCGTGTATTCACTTAGCTTCACAAACGTAATATATATGCATCCTTGCCATGCAGTTAGAAACTATAGATTGCCAAACGACTTGTTCTTGTGCTCACCTTCGACTACAGTATGATCAACCAGAACTTGACTACTATATCTCACAACACCTCCACTATAATAAACTATCCTCCATCAATGCTAAAAAAATGAAACTGGAGGTAGATCAAACCAGGGAAAAAGATAAATTTGCAGCAGCAACACTGCTAAAAATAACTAATTAATAGAAGACCAAAAGAAAGAGTAGCATGGTATGTTCCAAATTGTTTTGAGAAAACAAACGCATACCCATCTGCGGTTAAAATAGAACTTTACAACCAGGCAGCAAGCCTGGTAAGCTATCTCAAAAAAAAAAATAGAACTTTACAAGGTCCAACTTTAAATGCTGATAGCAGATTTCAGACTTGCTTTGTGAGAAGTGATATGGCTATCTGGGATAGAATTCTTTATATTTTGATTCAGGCATTGTTGTTGGCACATGCTTTGTTGCTTTGTGAGAAGTGATCTGCCACCAAAGATTGAATTCTTTTTACATGCAGACACCATCTATCTTTCTACATAATAAAAGTCAATTGACAAATACACAGAGTTGCTACTAGGCATACGCCTTCATTCACTAATAATTATTTACTTATCATGCTCTAGTGTAGACTATAGTTTTAAATAGCACACTATCACGGCGCTATAGTGTTTGGATGGGCATCTCGCCCCTTGGTGGAGACATTGTTAGGCAATATTCGAAAACATACATAATGGCATAGTAAAGATATTGTGTTTGCCTTATATAAATCATAGTGAAGCCATCCGAGATAATGGATAAAATATTTAGGCACAACTGCACATGACACCATGTAGATATGCTAATAAGTGGTAACAGGCTGCCAGCAGGTAGAGAAGCGCGGTTCACAACGGGCGTGCGGGAGCGGCGCACAAAGAAGCACGAGTGCAGTGGCCGCTGGTGTTTGGATATGTGCGGACAACATAATGGATTCACACAAGTCGCTATTGTGGTCAAGATCTCATCCGCATTCTTTCCCTCGGGAGAGATTTGCTGCACTTGATGGACGACGATAGAGTCTCGATCCGAACGAATTAAAGAAAATACCAGATTGGAGAAGAAAAAAATGAATGTGGAAGGTGAAGGGAAAAAAACCAACGGCAGGCGGGAGGAAAGAAAACCATTGTGATAGGGTGGTGGTGGGAGGTGAGGTGAAACTTAACCGATGGGACGAAACTACAACGTGACTACTTCTTTTCTAAAAGGTGGATATAACCCCGGCCTCTATATCTAGACGATGCATGCAGCCATTTTATTAATTATTCATAAAGACCATATAAAGCAATACATCAGTACGCCTGCAGCCACCATCTGCTACTCCTATTTCCTTGATGAATGTGTGCCAACTGTCCGAGCCTAATACCAAACCGATATCGCACCAAAACCTAACATCTAAAACCGGATTCCCCATCCCAACCACATACCAGGACTGGGTCACACCGGTCTGGCACACTCTCAGAGACTGCCGCCGCCATTTTCCACCGGTCCTTCTCCAAAGCAGGAACTGACACATCGACCTTGCCTGGCCTGCCGTCGATGCCACCACGGCGCCAGACAACTCCACCATCTTGCACCTATCCGTCCACACGCACCCGTCGCCGATCGTCCGAAGCGCCAAGCCACCGGGATCCGCCGCCGGCCTTGCGACAGATGTAATACCGCACCTCATCTTGTCCCCTCTGGCCAGCACTTACTCCAAAACGATGCCCACAGGAGGGACAATGGCATCGAAGGTGCCATCATCGTCCGTTCCAGTAGACCTAGATTTAGGGTTCCCCCCAGAATATCACGAGTAGGGTGCCACGACCTGCAACAACGATGCCTCGAGAAGAGAACGACATCACAGACACCGCCAACGTCCGCCATGACCATAGTCGGCGCGATTTTTAGCGGAAGTCGCGTCCCCCGATCTCGCAAGTGGGTGGAGGCGAACGGAGCCTTGCCGTGAAGACGAGTGCCACCGTCGGCACGCCGACAGGGAGCCTTCAGCCTCCCCTCACCGGTCCTCCTCGCGCCACCGGCTGGCCAAGGCCATACCCTGACGGATCTGGGCAGGATGCCAGATCCGCAGCCTTCGATGCCACCGATCTACAGGCAGCCGCCCCGTCGCTAAATGGAGCGCCGCCACCGCCACCACCAAATCTCAGGTCACCGCCGGCCTTGGAGGCTTCGCAACGGCGCCGCCCTGACTGCCGCCCCCGGCCTCCTCGCATGCAACGCCTCCTCCGCCCACAGGAGATGTCGTGACACCCGACCACCCTGGATCTGCGCCGGTCCCGCCGCCACTGCGGCCCGTGCCGGCGGCAACGGCGGTTGGGGAGGGCACGAGGGGAGTTGGCGGCTAGGGTTTGGGGCTACTGGCCTACCAACTCCCCCTTAGGAGTAGAGATGAGCCCCAAAGCAACTACTCCCTCCGTTCCTAAATATTTATCTTTCCAGAGATTTCAACAAGTGACTACATACGAAGCAAAATGAGTGAATCTATACTCTAAAATATGTCTATATACATCCGTATGTGGTAGTCCATTTGAAATCTATAAAATGACTTATATTTAGAAACACAGGGAATAAAATACATGTTTGGCTTTTTAGCCTCCAAAAGATAGCTCGCATCTGTTCAACAAGCGCATCACAATAGTTTTAATCTTTGTTTAGTTTTGGCAGAATATTTGGGATCTTATATCAGCAAGAAATTTCGGATATTTGGATATTTGGCAGAATTTCTAGTTAACAAACTATAAATGGGCAATAGAGAGATATTTGGATAAACCTCCCCTTTTCCTTGCAAAAAAGATAGAGAGATATTTTGGGGAAAAATCATTTGCGCCATTAGAAAAGCTAACAACATTTGTGCTGGTTTTGCCCAAGAACATTTACTGCATAATGGTGAAGACATTGTGCCTGAAGGTGCCGCTGTCATCACCGGAGCCGGGTAAAACTTCTTGTAGTAGACAGTTGGAAAGTTGTCGTGCTCAGACCCCATAGGACCAACGCAGTAGAACAACAACCACCGCTGATGAAGTGTAGCGTAGATCAGAAGGATTCAACCTGAAGACACATGGAAATAGATGAACGACCTTTATTCCATCTTCAGGGAGCCGCCGCCATCTCGCCTTTCTAAGCAAGACACAAACCATACCAAAATTTGAAGAAAGATCTAAAAACGGAGCCCTCCCACCTGCAAGGGCCGGGATCCACTCCACCCCCATGGACCTAAGGCCACCGGAGACGAGGCGAACCAACACTGGCGCCGGCGGGAGGCAAGAAACCCTAGCTTTTTAGGGGAGGCAGCCACTGGCAGGGGACCCTAGCTTTTCACACTCTGTGTTTTTATCCAACTGCATTATTGATAATAATAACAGATCAACCTAAGAGTATATTACAGTCACCAGGTGCAGAACGTCGCGCGTACCCTGCCAACCTCTCCGATCCCTTCCTCCGGGAGTGGGTCAAGCCTGACTACAAGCCAATCATCACCACCAACCAGGACATCAACGCGAACGCGTTCCGCGATCCCACGATTGTGTGGTACGGGCCTGACGGGTACGTAATTTTTTTACTGGGGGGGGGGGGGGGGGGGGGGGGGGGGAAGGTGGGGGGGGGGGGGGGGGGGGGGGGGGGTGTTGTTGTTTGTGGTGGGGGGTGGGTTGGGTTGGGGGTTGTGTGGGGGGGGGGGGGGGGGGGGGGGGTTGCGGGGGGGTAGGGGGCGATGCCCCCCCCCCCCTTCCCGCTAATCACACACAGCTCCGCCTCTGACATTGAAAGAAGTATTTCTTTTTAATGTATGAAGTCACTGACATCTATCATGCATGGTTACAAACTACTATATACCGTGTCCCCTAAAAACAGAAACTATATACTGTGATGTGATATACACGTAGACATTGTATGTTGTATGTACATGATACATGTGAATTATGTGCAGACATTGGAGGTTGGTGGTGGGCAGCAAGGAGAACATGAGCGGGGTTGTGGTGCTGTATCAGGGCTGAGACTTCAAGAAGTGGGCCAAGGAACACCGCTCGTTGCACGGAGGGCTCACAGGAATGTGGAAATGCCCGGATTTTTACCCTATGGTGGTGGCTGGAGGCAGCCAGCACCACCGGAGCGGCGTGGACACCATGGAGTTGCACGACCGCACTGTTACCGAGGAGGTCAAGTATGTGCTCAAGGTGAGTCTAGACTTGACACGGTACAAGTACTACACTGTCGGCACCTACGACCATGACAAGGATAGGTACACCCCCGACCCTACCTTCCCAGACAACAACTACGGCCTCCGCTACGACTACGGTGACTTCTACGCCTTCAAGTCCTTCTTCGACCTGGCAAAGAAGCGTCGCGTGCTCTCGGGCTGGGCAAACGAGTCCGACACCATTCCTGATGACTGCCACAATGCTGGGCCGACATCCAGGTAACTAGCTACGGTTCCACATGAACAAAATGTCTTTTGCTAGTATGTTTTCTACCGTACGTGCTGAGATCCAAACGTATTATTGTTGCTGAATTTTTCAGGTGACACCGAGGAGGAGGTCAAGTCGCTGCGCTCAAAGCACGTAAATGTCAGCAACAAGGTTGTCAAGGGTGGGGTGTACTTCGAGGTCACTGGCTTCAAATCCGTGCAGTCGGACGTGGAGGCGGGGTTTGCCATCAGGAACCTAGACAAGGCGGAGAAGTTTGACCACGGGAGCCATCAGGCCCGTCCCCCTCGTCCCTCCCCTCGCCCCCCTCGTGTCGCCCCCGCAGGCGACCCGGGAGAACCCTAGCCGCTGTCCTCCTCGTCCCTCCTCCGCCTCCACCTCTCTTCGCCGCTGTCTGCATTGCCGCCGGGCAAAGCTTGGCTGACTGGGCGGCGGCGGGGCATCTCTCCCCCTTGGAGCGTCTTGGGCGTCTCGGGACGACCAGATCGCGAAGAGGCATCGGGCTAGCGCAGGGTTTGGCGGCGTGGCGGGCGAGCATCTTGGCGGCGGCGCGTTGCGGCGCTGGCGACACGGCACAGCAGCTGCGGCTTGGATGCGACTCCACGGCGAGGTGGTGGCTGTGTGGTCTTCAAATCGGGTGGTCGCGGGCGCCGCCATGTTCAGGCCGGATCCATCTGGATCTGGCGCTTGGATGTTGTCGGCCAGCGCAGGGTGGTGGTCTACACCGCTGGCCTCGTCGGATCGTTGGATCCGGCGCCTGGAGATCAGTGGCGGTGCCAGAAGTTTAATGCAGTGTAGTCAATTTGAAGTGGTGTTGTCAGATAATTTATATTTATTTTTTGCAAGATATATACATATATACATAGATTTTATCAAAAAGCTGGGTAGTCAATTGACTTCCCAGCTTACATGTGGCTTCGCCACTGCTGGAGATCTACGGCGGCTGTCCTTCTTGATCCTTCTTTCTGGTGGGTTGAGCCCCATGGTACTTGCATCTCTGCTGGTCTCGGTTCGTCTCGCTGTCGGATCCGGAACAGTCGGAGGTTTGGTGGTATATGTTGGGGACCGGAGGAAACTTTGGCCGGCTGGTCCGGTCCGGCATCGGCGGTGTCCCACGGCGTCGTTACCCTCCTTGGAGGCGAAGCCGAGGTCCCTCCTATCCACATCCGAACCCCTTTCAGACGAAAGTTCAAAATACAGTCTGGATTGGGCGGCGGCGGTGCCCTGCGCATCGTGACCTCCATGGAGGCGCCGTCTTGGGAGGCCGGGCGAGAGATGCTATGGGTGGTGGGCGCCGTGTAGCTCTAGCAGTGGCGACGGTGTGAGCTCCGGGGGAAACCCTAGATTTGGGTCTACAGGATCGGATGATGATGGCACCATCGATGTCGTTGTCCCTCCTGGGGGCATCGTTTTGTAGCACGTGCTGGCTGGAGGGGACAAGAGCAGGAGTGGTGTTACATCTACCGCGAGGCTGACGGCGGATCCTGGCGGCATGGCGCCGTGGAGGTTCGGCGATGGGCGCGTCTGGATATGGACTCGTGCAGGAGGAGGAAACTATCTGGAGTCATAGTGGCGTTGATGGCAGAGAAGTCTGGCAAGGTCGGTGCAACAGTTTTGCTCTTAGGATGGACCAAGGGATGGTGGAGGTGACGGCCCTTGCAGTGTGCGGTGCTCACTGGGAGTGTGTCTGACCGGTGTGGGACCCAATCCAGATAGTGGCTTGGAGGGGACACCCGGCTTTAGATGTTAGGCTTTAGTGCGATGTCTGTTTAATATTAAGCCCGGACATTCGGCACGCCTTCGTCAAGGGGATAGGAGTAGCAACGGTGTTGTCAAGATGGTGGCTTCAAGCTTATTGATGTATCACCTTGTATGGTCTTTACGAATAATTAATAATATGGCTGCATGCATCGTTCAGATGCAGAGGCCAGGGATACATCCTCCTTTTATAAAAAAAACGCAAGAAGTTCAACAAGCACGTCAAAGGTAGCGTTGGGCCGTTCGGGCTCTGGCTGCTGGCCTCCAACGACCTCAAGGAGAGGACGGCCGTCTTCTTCAGGGTGTTCAAGACCAACGACACCAACTACGTCGTCCTCATGTGCAATGACCCGACAAGGTTACATATAAGATAAACTACCTCACTAAAGTCACATGCATCAAGGCCACCAAGATCCAATAGTAATTCCCAGTGATTGCTATCAAACAGGTCGTCATATGAGTCGCAGATCTACAGGCCGACCTTTGCCAGCTTCGTCAACTTCGACATAGCCAAGACCAAGAAGATCGCCCTCAGGACATTGGTACGTATTAACGTATATATGGAACCACATGATGAGTGTATATGCTCTGGACTGAAATGCACCACTGCAAGAGGGGTCTAAGCTTGCCATGTGTCAAACTTCAATTCAGATTGACCATTCTGTGGTGGAGAGCTCCGGGGCCGGCGGCAGGACGTGCATCCTGACGAGGGTTTACCGGAAGGCCACCGGGGACGACACTCACCTCTTGGACTTCAACAACGGCGAGTCGGACATCAAGGTCACCAACCTGCACGCGTGGGAGATGAAGACCCCCACGATGAACAAGCTGCTGGAGCAGTAGCAGCAGCCCAGACGATCAGGATTAGGAGTAGCCTACAGCCTAGCCGTAGCTAGCTAGCTTATTAGTGTCGGTGAGATGGATCAATTAGGAAAGGCTAAAGGTTTAGTCATGCATTGTTAGAGAGGGAAATGGTAATGTAATAGTTTAGAACTCGGACTGTTCTTCGCTATGGGTAGTTGTATTGTAGCAGCACTTGGTGCCCATGGAAACATGGGAATGAATAAAAACTTGAGAGAATGAGTCCATTTCTGCCTTGAAGAATTAATGATCAGTTCGTGTACCTTTTTGTTCGTCAAGGTGCTGCTTAACTTCAAGTCATGTGTAGGTCGTCTTACGAGTCGCAGATCTACATGACCCCTTAAGATTGAGTCAAATGAAGAAAGTGAGTACATGAAATTTATTCTCCACGTCCTAGCAAAACCCACTACAAGGATCCGGGTCTATTGCAACAAAATCGTTCGTCGCAATACATGCCAACTTGTGGCAATAAGTACCTATTGCCACAAAGCATCATTCGTTGACAGCCGTTGCGACTGGACACATGGTAATAGGTTATTGCCACAAAAAAATAATTGTGGCAATAAGGTGTGCTATTGCAACAACCATGTGGGAAGTTGCCACATGTTTTCCCGTGACAACACTCACGTTATGCCACAATTCGCTTTGTGGAGATAACTTTAATGCAACATGTAACGAATCATGGCCACTTATAGCTCGTGACAATAGACATTTGTGGAAAGAACATATGCCAACGATGCTCATTTTGTGGCGCGTACTCTTCCGTGGCAATAAACTATGGCAACAATTCTTGTTTTCGTGGCATTAGGCATTTTGCCACGAACCGCTACACTTGTGGCATTAAATTATGGCAACAAATATTTTAGACGTCGTAATAGGAAATTGCAACATACTAGTTTTGGTGGTGATAAATAGGTTTCACCGCGGGTGAAATGTTTGTAGCGAGAAACTATTGCGACAATTTAAACTGTTCGTGGTGCTAACATGTGGCAACCAAAACTGGGTTGTGGTAATAGCCTACTGCAACCGTAAAAAAAATACAGGCGTTCAATTAGAATATTCAAAACCATACGTATAATATGTAGATTCATAAAATTCATAATTCTCATAGCAAATATCCACCAATATTGACACTATAAATGATGAAACAAGAATAACATGATCCAACACATGAATAATCCAAGCTGATGAAGAAGCATGCTGAATGCACATCATTGAATAATTAACCAAAAGTCAGTGCTCACGTAAATATACTGGGACTCTGTGTTAGACCATGTTTCATTCTTCGTGTGGGTGAGTTCCCACAGAGCAATACAATCTAACTCTTCTCCAGTTTCCAAGTTTCTCTGCAAGTAATATAGCAATGAGATGCTTGAAACATGAAACCATAGTTAGCAGCGAGGCATACATATTTAGTTAGACTCATACCTTCTCAAAACTTAGTTGCAAATAAGATTTTGATCCAATTCTGTCTATTGTCTTCAGTTTCTTACGGGTATCGGTGTTCTTTTGGCTGTATTCCTATCAAGTCATTGAAAGCAAATATAACCAGTCAGACAAGCAATTTCATCTTAACACATAGTAGACAAAGAGTGATCTTAGAGATAACCTGAAATTTTGAATCAGTGCCAAAGTACTCAGTCATCCATGCAACAAAACAATTTTCTTTTCACTCTCCTAGATTCAGCTCTACTGTAGGTGCTAACAACTTGAATTCTCCAGCAAGTATATTACCAAAGATTTTTCTATTACATACTTTCCAAATACAACACATCCCAAAATGGCTATTTCCATGGAAAATAGTCTATTGATCTATTGGTAAATAATCTCTATCTCTGCCATGTTTTAGATGCCTCATCACCATGCAGGCCATAGAATGTCCAAACATTGCAAGCCAAATCAACAATCAAACAAAAGTACAACTATATGCTTCGACATGAGCTTGGCATATGGCACAATTATGATCAGGGATGAAAAAAGTTTTTACAATGGACCAGATTTTGAGTGTTAACTTTGCTTTTAAATTGGTGCTAAGAAATACCTTACAACTGAGCACTTGAGCTTGCAAGAGATTTCCAAAGCGAACTGAAATGGGGGAGAAACTTGAGGTGCCCATCAGCAGTTTATGGTCCTTCAATGTGAGAAAAGAGCATGCGTTCATTCCACTTGTTTGACCAGGAGAGCCCTCACCTTTTAGTATGCCCACCAAAGACTAAGGAACGCCATGGAACCAGGAGCCCTGGCAAACTAATATCAATATAAGTAAGGGGACAAAGCTCATGACTAAGAATAAGAAAGCTTGAGTTATATCATATAGCAATAGATGGATTAATATTCCCTAGAAAAGGACGGATCACATGGCGTGATGACATTGGAGCAGAAAATACATGTGCACCACGTAGCAAAGCTGGGCAAGAAATCAGCCCACTTCTATTTTCTACATTTGTTCTCTGTGTAGATGGATTATAAGATTGGATGGTAAAATGTTGGCATAACACAGTACATAGACGATGCCTCGCCAAATCATAATGAAAGAGAACAAAATTATCAAGATTATGTGTAGTAAACAAAAATAAACATGGTTACATGAGTTACATAGTGGAAATAATCTCTTGGCAAAGGAGAAGACCCTTGGTGTCGTGGTTCTCTACAGTATTTTATTCAGTTTGCCCGACGACAATTCATTCTGAAGCAAAAGAAAGAGCAAGATTAGAGCACCCACTTCACTACTCCTTGGGCATATATTCGGTTGTTCCCAGAAGCAAATTAAGAAAAACATAAATAATCTGGTAAGTTTACACCGACAGAAAAATGGAAATTGTGTACATTTGATAGAAATTTACATATGAATATCCCAAGATAAGTTTAGTGAATTGATTATATTGGACCCTTTACACCTGGTGATGCGCAAATAGAGAACCATACATAACCGGTAAATATTTGCTAGAATTAGGAGGCAATAATTACCATGGAGCTCACAACAATAGGGACTGAACAAATGATTACTAATATAAAATCAAAAAATTAATTAGAATGGCATACCTTAAAAAGAGAACTCTACAATGCAGAAGGTAGCTCACCATTGAAGTATTACCTATGCGGTAGCAGCATAAATCTCCTTAGTCTACTATAGATTAAAAGTGTGATGAATTATCCAGTAATACATGCATGATAACTTGAAAAACTCAAGTGGCTAATTAAATGGAGGCAAAGACGTAACAAACCCGAACAAATGTTGGAGTGGGTTCTGAATGACCTACACCAATCGCTGAGAAACAACATTGAAATAGATGTTCATGATAAAGAAAATTAAAAGATGATGTTAAGCGGCAGTGTCCTGAATAACAAAGCATAAGAATAAGGAGATCCGAACATAATTTGCATAACTGTCAAGATTTTCTTTCAGGAAAACAAAACATATTCGTGTTAAGAAGGGATACCTTATCCATCTCGAATCTCAGTCATGAACTCGTGATCAGCAGGTAGATGCCAATACATTGCTGTCATTCATGCAGGAGTCAACATATATATGTAACTTGCTGGTGTGGCCAAATGAAGTCAAGTAGGTAACAATCAGCTAAAAATATATTTGTTAATGTATGGAAGGTCCTACAAAACAAACCTAGAATCTACAACAAAAGTTACTAAGCAAATCAAAAGCTTTTATAACCGGTGACTGTATCAGATATACATCCAGCTGAAACAACAATTACACCATCAACTATAATACAGAGATCAAGTAACCATTTGGAGGCAATGATATAGCCGATGTGGCGCACTTTAATACTATGTCGTAGTCCAATGTGTATCTAAAAATTTGTAGGTACAGTACCGAAACATGAGAGGCATGAAACCATATATGCTCCTTTCTATCTTTGATATTTCCGGTGAAAGTGGCCAAAGTACCCAGCCAACTTTAGCACACAGATAACATATCTGCAAATAACAGCGAAATAATAATAATTGTATGGATTAGTAATTACAACTATGATACTGATACTACGTATGTGCTTTTGAGGTCACCAAAGGGGGGAGACACGAAGCTGATGGTGGAGACCATAGGAGCGATGCCGCTCAGCTGTTTAAAAGGGGCGATCTTAGCGGGGGCAGGGGAAGTCGTCCGAGAGCCGGATGTTTCGTTCCTTTTTGGGCAGCAGGACGGTGTTGGAGGTCATCTATGGTGAGGCATAGTTGTCCCACGTAGAGATGGCCGGGGTTGACGCATTGAGGCTGTATGGTAGCGCACGACCACGACTCTGTGCTGCTCCCGGCGGCGGCGAATCTGGCCTGCTCGTTAGGATCATGGGGGCGGGATACGGCGGCGGTACTGCATCTACAGCACTCGTTATGGAGGTTCAGGGATGCGGCTTGGTGATGAACCTGGTCGCAGCATCTCCACCTCCGGGTCGGCCATGTGGCGAGCAACCCCGACGTAGGCAGGCCGGCACTGCGCTCGTGATGCAGGGAAGAAGACGGGAACTCCGTCGGCGCCGACACCAGACCGCATCGCTGTTGTTGGCAGCATGGCCGAGGACACGGAGACGCGGCCCGTGTCGGCGGGCACGGAGGAGAGGGAGGAGGGCGAGATCGAGGACGACGACTCCTCGTACTGCAGTTGACTCCGGTGTGGTTTGCTGTGTTGACGCCGTGACGGAGGAACGAGGACGAGACCTCAGATCCAATCACCCATGAAGACGCCCTGTGATTTGGTTTAGAATAATAATCGTGGGTAGTTAGGAAGGCAAAGGATAAGTAGACTCTATTTGTTTTGGTGGGAACACAAAATATTGGCGCAAACTACAGTAAACTGAAATTAGGTGGTGGGAAAGTAATTATTTTTGGATGGAATGTTTAGAATAATGAAATAAATTAGAAAAAAATATTTCAAAGCAATATGAGATATATATGCTGCTAAAATAATATTACTAAAATATGTTTGTAAGTTATTTCTTTTTTAAAAGACCACCAAATCCGAGAATCATGGAGGGGCGATCCGGCGCCCTCCCTTCTAACGTTCTCGGCGTCGATATTTGTATATTTTTTATTTATACATTGTTTCCCGGTTATTTAGTATACATGTATGGTGCGTATAAGTAGTTCAACGTGACCAATCCATGGCATCATATGTTTAGAGGATACCATATTTTGCACTGTTGTTGTCATTGAGTGTTTTCAAATCCCGACAAACCGTCTTACCACCGTTATCTTCCTTCCGAACTAGATCAGGAGCTTCCCGATGAAATCGTCTCACGCCCGTCATCTTCCCTAAGTACGGCGGTAAGCAGCATGTGGGAAGCTTGCATCCATGGCCGGTGGAAAGGCTCGAGCTCCCGGGGGAAGATCGGGAAAAGGGACAAAGGAACTGCTTGGTCAGCACCGAGGATGGAGGAAGAGGGCGACGGGAGCCATGGCCGACCAGGAGCGACGTGCAAGGTCAGAGGGGCGGCTCGTCGGACGGGGCTTGCCGTCCTGCAGAAGTAGGGGTTGCGACCGGTGCTAGCGCGTTGTCGCCGGACGATCCGGCTATAGGTACGTACAACCAGGTTTGCACTACAATTTCAGAAATCGTTTCAGAAAGTAGCAAAAACTTGACCAATTTTGAACTACAGCCCACAGAAAACATCATGTGACCCTCACTTTAAAACTACTAGGTTATATTCTTGCCTTGAAACATAACTACAGATGGGATGGGTTGATGAGACGGTCGATCTATGTCAGTCTCGATCTCACATTTTGATCTTGAGATGGGGTGATCTAAGCATCTTTCATCTTACCGAACAATCCATAGAGAGTTCCTCCGCGCTAGAGTAGGTCCAACATAATCATGTCATTTTTGTTTCAACAACAACCATAGATATTCAACTCTGTAAATTAATAATCAAACCAATTTTGTTCTGAGATCTTTTGTGTTAGGAACGTGTTGTTACAGCAAGGATCTACAATTGTGTATCTTTGTTTACTTCCTAGTTGCCATGACAAAATCCAAACTTTGAAAACAAATATTGCTTTGCAATGAAGTTAAATTTAGTTCTAGCATTTCACACACAAAAAAAATCTCTTCCGGCCAGCAAGAAAATTGTGTGCAGATCTCTATGTTTCTAAGCTCCCTCAAATGAGAGCGCTCCGGCCTATGGTCGTGTGGTGGACCCTGTCTATCAGCGCCAGGAAGCGACAACCCGAGCTGGCTTAGACATGTATTTTGTGTGTCGTTCGCGCAGGATTTTTCCGTATCTTCGAGTCGTCCATATGTTGTGGCAGTGCTTCGTGATTTGATTGGGTTGGAGCTTCTGATTTTGCGAGTTGCCACCTGGTCACTTTCCTGCTTTGAAGTAACAATCCTTTATTTGATACCCTCACTCTCCTGCAGTGTAGATTATTACTCCCGATTAAGTGCCACATCCTACATAATAGAAATATTTCTCTGTGATTTATACTTCAGATAATTGCATCTATCGTCCTCGTAGTCGCTAGCTGGCGAAGTCCAACTTGGTCCTGGTGGTTGCAAAGTACTTCAATACGGTCCCGTCATAAGAAAATACGTGCTCAATACGGTCTTTGAGCTTGAAACAACAGTCTACACATTGCATAGTATCTCGTATTTCTATAGCTAACGGGTCAATTTGTTTGTGGGCCGAGTAATAAAAAGAAAAAAGCATGCCGACAAATAAGAGGAAAAAACACGACGAGGGGATTCGCATGCGCAAGGTTCTGCCCCATCGCTGGGCAAGCAAGCCACCAGGCCAAATCAGTGATATGTTTAATATGGTGATACATTGTCTATTATATAGATATTCTGGCTTTTAAAAATTTCATATATTTAGAAAATGTTCATGAGTTTTTTCAAAAACGTTCATCGCTTCCCACCAGGGCAAATCTGTGATATGTTTAAATGGGGATGCAACGTCTATTATATAGATATACTTATCTTTTAAAAAATTCATAAATTTATAAAATGTTTATGAGCTTTTTTAAATATGTTCATCGCCTCAAAAAACAATCATGATCGAAAAATAAAGTCCGTTTCCACAAAACAAATTCCATGATTTTTTTCAAAATATTCAAAACAATGTTTCGGAATTTTAAAAAAATATTTCAATTTTTTAAAAATGTTCGCCGATTCAAAATAAAATTCGTGAATTTCTAAAAATATTCTGCACAAAACTATGTTTCTGAATTTCAAAAGTTGTTCCCCAATTTCAAGGAATGTTCGCCTATGCAAAAAAAACTTGTCGACGAGTTCCAAAATAATTATTAGTCCATCGTTATTGGGAATTTTGTCAAATTATGCAAAGTTTTCTTTTACACTGTAAAAACTTTTGAAAATTTCTCATACATTATTTGTAAACTATGCATTCTTTTACATTGTATAAACATTTTGGAAAATTTCACATATATTATTGGTATATATGTGACTATTCCTTTAAGTGTCACGTTTATTTTTAGAATGGGAATAAACATTTTCTGGACATTGTTGGGAATTTTTCAAACAATGAGGACTATGTACAGTGTATTCTGCAGTATGACACGTTAGCCCGGTCCCGCTCGTCTGAATGGGCCCATATGTCAGTGGGATATATGAGAAATAAAAGAAAACAGAGCACGCGGAGGGTGTCGAACCTGAGACCTGTGCGCTGTTTACGCACGTGCTAACCACGATACCAAGCGTGTATGTGCTATAAATGTGGAGATGCACTTATTATATATTTAGTTTTTAATCTATTTAGGTTTTTTTTGGGTGAAAACAAATCTATTTAGGTTTTTGGAGAAAATAAATCCATTTAGGTGTTTTTTAGCAACAGAAATCCATTTAGGTATACATAGTCTTTTCCTTTGGGCTGGGAGGGCCTGTATATTTCGTTTTAAAGCTATGGCCCAGTTGTGTTCTGTGTGCTCTGGTTTTTTGTTCGTTTTCATTTTTTTGGCGGTCTCCTATTTGGCGTGAGCGACCTGGTGTATACTCAGCACGTACAATTGTTTTTTTGAAATTGTGAATATTTTTAAATTCCTGATATTTGTTTTCAAAACGGTAAACATTTTTACCAATTGGGGTGACATTTTTCGAATTAAAATTTGTTCACCAAATTGAAAAATGTCCACCATAATTTTGAAGTTGCGAACATATTCTAAATTCATAAACTTTTTTACAAATTCTTGAATCTTTTTTGAATTCACAAACATTTTTTAAATTGCATACATGTTTTTTGAAACTCGTCAACATGTTTTTTTACATAGGCGAACATTTCTTGGCCATTTCAAATCCAAATTTAACGAGTTAAATATGTATTCCTATCAAGAAAGTGTGGTCTAACCATTTATAAACTGTTTCCACATTTTTGGTTAATTAAAATTGGTGTAATTTAGAAATATTTTAATTACTCCTTAGAGCTTGCAAAAATTATAACTTAATATCTATAAATTCGAATAATATATTTTCCACTATTTTACTTGTAACTAATGCAACATCACACCGATGTTGCAATATCTTTTCAAATACTACCACAAAAGTTATCATGTTGAAATACCTACTCTCTATTGCAAGAAAATGTCTGCTTTGCGCAATGGAATTTTTTTGTCGCAATGTCGCAGCCATATGGCAAGGCCAATTTATTTTGTTGCAATAGTTAGCCAATTTTTTGCAACAATATTTGATAACTAATGCAACGTCATGCCTGTGTTGCAATATCTTTCTGAATATTGCCACGAATAGTTATTCTATTGAAATAACTAGTATCTATTACAACGAAATGACTACCCTCACGCAACGGAATTTATTTGTCGCAATAACGCTGCCATATTGCAACGCCGATACCGTTTGTTGCAATACGAGGCCTCTATTGCAACAAAGTTAGTATTTATCGTGACCAAACTAAGTTATGGCACTATGTGTGACCTATTACCACAACCAGAGAATTTGTGGTAATATTGCATTTTATTGCAACAAATGGTAGTTATAGCAATAAATTTTGTTGCAATAGACCGGAATCCTTGTAGTGACCGTATGCGACATCCACCGCCTATGAAAGGCCACCACTCCTCCCCTCCCATTAAAGCTAAGCTTGGTCGGCTCATCATCATCTGCCCATTAGCCTCCTGCACACTGTGGAGTAGGAGGTTTAGTTTCCGGGGCTCATGTCCGGCTGGACACGGGAACAGGTGCCGGTGGTAATTTAAACTAGGTTTAGACTTTGGTTTAGTTGAAATATGTCGAAATATAAAAAATTTGGTCCTGTTTAGATGAAACGCATCCGGTTTTTTTATGTAAAAATTATCCAAGTACCTCAGTGAATAATAACGTATTCTGCACCCTGGATGATGAACGATAATCTTACATCTACGTAGTGCCTACGAAGGCCTACGTATTTTTCCATACTACTAAACCTCCTGGCTCCCTGATTTCAGCAGGGGTGGGCCCCTGCCCTCCTACAGATCCAATCATCTTTCTCCACTAGTAAGTTTGCACGTGCAACGCACGTCTCAAACGTAAAACAGGTGAATTCACATAATATAAAAAATAAATGTTTTTTAAAATATAAATCAAATGGATACACAATGTTTGATGTCGCTCAAATTGTATTTTCAAAAGCGAGACACAATAGTGGTTATGTTGCTGCATAGTGTAATAGCAGGAAAATATTCTCGTTTAAATAAAATCAGCAATTATTTATTAATGCAGTAATATAGGAATGTAGTATAGTCTTCTCTTCGAGTGTAGCCAGGAAAAAAAAGTATAAACTGCCTTACGGTGCAATTATATTGTTCAAGATGCTTAATTCTCGAATCTTATTTTATTCTACTAGTATGCATAGCAAAATATACATTTATACTAATTTGGATCAAACTATATATATTTTTTGGTTGTGTGGACTGCCAAAATTATATAGCTACCTACTATGGATAATAGGAAATAAAAGATGATATGTGACTACAACGACTTCTATATGAAATAAAGATGATTTACTAGAACTAATTGAAATGTAAAAGGGCTAAAAGAAATCCAATAATTATCATGATAGAAAATATTTTTCTGGTTTTGTATGTGTTTATGCATTGGCAACCATACTAACTTACAATGATGTAAGACGCTTTGTACGTATAGAAACTGAAATGAGTTATGAAGAAAAATAAAGATGGAAGGAAAAGTATTCTAGAGTATTTGTCAAGCTTAACCTTATCAAGCTTTCAGGTCAGCTTCTAAATTACAAAAAAAATGATGAATCCTCAAATAAGAAAGAGCCAACAATTTGGAACATGCTACAGAACTGGTGAAGATGGAAAGCATTCATCCTCTTTTTCCTTGTCGTAAGGAGTAGCTTCAGCATACATTTGTAACAGTGTAATACCTGATCCGGAAAAAATTGTTCATTATTATTATTGGATGAAAGAGACGCACAGACAAAGAAAGAGAGACGGTGCAAATAAGGCCTTAAACAGCATGTCTTCAAGTTTGATGACTGCAGATATGTTGGATCATTTGAAACTGCACAAGTATATAAGAATAAATATATGTTCCAAAATAGCGAAAGGTATTTGGTTTCTCTGTCATGAAACAAAATAAATCCGATTGAGTACAGTTTATATGATTTCTCTTTACCAATATACGGCAGCTGTATTAGGACATATCCTTTGAAGGATCTATTTATTGGAACTCAGCCAGATTAGTTTCTTCATTGGATCCTTCTATATGGTAAAATTCTCTTTATTGGAACGCAGTAGAGATTGCATACCTTTACAGAACAGCGAGAGATATTCTCTAACAACAGTTACGGAGTCATGTGACCCGTTTTAGATGTATAGAATCATGTAACTGAAATAGTAGTACATTTTCAATATCTTGCCTCCTACCGAATCTTACATAATTTACCGGATTGCTATGCAATTATGTTAAAGTGACGCGTGTAAAGTTTTCTCTAAGAATGAATCATATATTCTGATTTCCAACCTATCTCTGGAGATAGTGCCTAGGCAGGTGCAAACCACCTTAATTCTAGGTAAAGCAAGGTCATACGTAAAACACACACTGATCAAATAGCACAAATAAGGCAATTCTAATCAAGGGGATGACGTTACCTCTTGATACGATCCAGTTTAATGCATATGGTGGTACGAAGTAAAGCCCAAGGAAGCCGACATGAACATGAGAAGTAATCATGGGAAATAGACTCTGCATCTTGACTTCTTTAGTATCCCTCTTGATCCTACTTTGTAAGACAAGATTGCTGCATTCTTATGTACGTGCCATATATAATTACACATTTTTAGTACAGCAAATCGGCAACCTAAGATAATCCCAAATCTATAATTCCAGATTGCTTGAAGCCCCACGATTCTTATTTAATATGTAATGCACGTGCACCCACTGAAAAGACACTTTGTCGGCGTGGGTGCTGTGAACGGAGCTGAAGTCAACGTGGATGCCGATGGTTGCCGGAGAGCATGCCCTGGACGTGGATGGAGTGGTCGCAGTAGCAGCAGAAGAGCGCCTGGCCTCCAGGCAAAAGACGATGGCGG
The DNA here is from genome assembly GCF_003073215.2 of Triticum urartu. Lineage (NCBI taxonomy): Eukaryota > Viridiplantae > Streptophyta > Magnoliopsida > Poales > Poaceae > Triticum > Triticum urartu. The sequence continues at coordinate 7,210,864 of NC_053024.1, forward strand.
CGATAGCACGTGTGTTCCCGGAGGAAGACGAAGCTCCTCGCGCTTCCCCCATCGTGGCTAGCGTGCATGATGGCGGCAGGCGGCTCGCGATTAGCTTCCTAATAGGATGGATGCGTCCGAGATAAGTTTTTTAATAGGATGGATTTGTCTGAGATTAGTTTCCTAATAGGATGGATGCATTCTGATTTAGTTTCCTAGAATAGGATGCACCCGTGATTATTAGTTTCCTAATTGCTCAGGCGTGGAGTTTCATATTTTCCTCCACGGTGGAGTACGGTCAGTCAATGTAAATTGCTAAGTGCACATAGAAAATGGTTTAGGTTAAGGCTAACCGTTAGATTGATTTTAGTGGGCCTAATCGTGCGGTGGTATTGGATCTGTGTACGCTTTGTGGGGTGTGCTTAAAGAAGTTCGTGTTTGATTGTTTAATAGTAGTATAGATATAGATAATAGGATGGATGCACTCTGATTTAGTTTCCTAGAATAGGATGTACCTGTGATTATTAGTTTCCTAATTGCTCAGGCGTGGAGTTTCATATTTTCCTCCACGGTGGAGTACGGTCAGTCAATGTAAATTGCTAAGTGCACACAGAAAATGGTTTAGGTTAAGGCTGACCGTTAGATTGGTTTTAGTGAGCCTAATCATGCGGTGGTATTGGATTTGTGTACGTTTTGTGGGGTGTGCTTAAAGAAGTTCGTGTTTGATTGTTTAATAGTAGTATAGAAGTATAGATGATACTGTTTACGTAAAACACGTAACAGACCTTACGTAGGTCTAGCTTTGCCCGGTGATGAAATAGTGGACATGCTTGAGAAATTAAGGCCTTATTGAGCAAATAAATTTCGATTAAAATCGGGCACACTTGCGCTATTATTGGCGTAACATGTCATCTGATAAATATATGTACAGTTGGTTTACATAACAAGCCTGAAACAATTCATCGAAGAGAAGAAGAAGCCTGCGTACGTGCGACAATACTAGTCCAGACACGTACGGTACGGTGTGTCGTCCTGGGCTTATGGTTGCTGCTGGTAGTAGGGCAGCACGGTGTAGACGGTCTGCAGGACGGTCAGGACGAGGAGGAGGACGGCGGCGAGGAGCGAGACGACGGCCCAGGGATTGGCGGCGTGGTTCCGGATGAGGCTCGCTCGCCACTGGTTCCGGCGCTTCTCGCAGTAGGTGTTGACCTGGCCGTGCAGGGTGCGGAGCGGGCTGTACTTGTCCAGCTCCGCTTCGTTGGCCAGGCGGTTGAACATCCTGGCCACCTCCTTGTCGCTGCCGAGGCCATTGGAGATGATCCTCTTGGAGCAGACGAGCTGGGCGTCGGCGGCCGACTTGATGATGTTGTCCATGAAGAAGACGTAGGCCGTCACCTCGTTGGCACCGGCGCCAGCGTGCAGGCGCTCGAAGGCCATCAGGCTGAAGAGCTTGTGCTCCGTGTAGTCGTCCACGGTGAGCTCCGGGACGTGGAGCGCGCCGTCGAGGAAGCCGATGTCGTGGAGGCTGCGCGTGGAGCTCCTGGCGAACCGGATGCCCGCCTGGTCCAGCTCCGTGGCGGAGCGGATGAACTCGTCTTCCCGCCCCTTGACCATCTCGCGCGGCAGGCCGTACAGCAGGCTCCGGTGGCAGACGTCGATGGGGTGGAGCGCCAGGCTGCCGTCACACATCTCCGGCGGGTCAGGCATCAAAGACACGAACTTGAGCACCATGTTGTTGATCGCGTCGTGGGTCTTGCTCGTATAGGAAATAACATCACATCATCAGTCCTTGAGTTGTGGATGGTCTGGTCTTTGGTGAGAGATGTGTGTATACCATACCGCTGCATCGGGGCCGGACACGACGGCGACGAGCATCTGGAGCACCAGCAGCGGCAGCTGGTTCTCCATCATCAGCATGTCGCGCCGGATGTAGGGGAACATGTAGAGCTGGCCGTGCCGGCTGAAGACGGGGTCGCTGGCGGCGTAGTCGCTGCGGCCGTCCTCGGCCGCCGTCCTCATCACCTCCATCAGGAAGCAGCCGTCCATCACCATGACTCGCAGGAACTCGTCGGTGTCGCGGCGCCAACTGTCGTCCAGGTCCATGTACGCCTCCTCCAGCCGACCCACCACCTGCTCCAGCGCCTCCACGAGGTCCCGCACCGGCGTCCCGGTGCGCCGGAGCAGGTGGAGGAGCGCTCTCTGCTTGTGCTCCTCTAGCGGCTCCAGCTCGGGGCTGCCGTGATGGAAGGGGCCCAAGGACACCAGCTGCGGCTCGTAGGGCGAGATGTAAGCGTACCTGCTGTTCTTCTTCCTCACGTGCGCCGGCACCCGATAGATGGAGTGCTTCCGCCACCGCGCCGCCTCCACCAGGGGGTCTGCGCTGCCGTCCAGATTCACAAGCTCCTCGACATCCGCAGCCCACGACTTGCCGTTGAGCCGGCCACCGCCTGCCATTTGGATTTGGAACCACCGTACGTACGTCAGGGTGCGCGTGGGATCTTTTGCTTTTCGCTTTCCTTCTTCAGCTGAGCTGCCATCACGTTACCTTGACGGCTTCGATGCTTACCGAGTCAGACGTTTAGATTTATATATATATACAAAGACGTTTTTGCTACTGTATTTCTCATCGGAGTAGCTCACGAATAGTTGTGTCTCAGTCACACTTAGCTGGCTGTTGGCGATGTGATTCGAGCAAGGGAGAGACTGACGGGCGCTTGCGTTTGTTTAACTCGAAATGTCCCTGATGCGTTGCTCCGAAATTTCTTGCTGATATAATTAAGAGCATCTACAGCCGGTGGCGCCGCTCAACAACCACTTCTGTATGAACAAATCAAAATAGTTAACTGCTTACTGGTGGTGCTGCTACGAAAGAAATGCTTGTTTGCGACTCAAACATATCTTCCAAAGTAATAAATCAGAAGTCCCATCCTAAGTTCTGAACTGTGGACATTTCCCAACATATTTTTGACACTTTAGGCCTGCTTATCTACCCGTGGGTTGAAATAGTTAAACATATTAATTGCCAGCTTGTTTCTTAGGCAATCCACTAAGAATATATTTGACATATGAATACTGGTAAGATATATGATATAAAGGTACTCTGAGAAATATAGGAGATCAAAGATAGTTTGATCGAGCGTAATTCTTGTATTGCTCATATTGCCCGTAGCAAAAACAATGCTAGTCACTTTGGCAAGTTTTGGACGAGCACAATGCCGAAGTTCACCAAAACACCTCACTTGTTGCTCCGCTGGTCATATGTCTGTACACAAACCTTGTTCATACACTGTTATATATTCTCAAGTTTTACTATTAGGTTTTGTCGGTGTCTGCATTAGGTTACTGTCATATTAACACTTTTGTTTTCTCCAGGTGAAGAAGGGAAGGGTCGCTGCAGTTGTTAGTTGTAACTGTGTTTGCCACATTACTTCAATATGAACGGCAGTGTCTATACGTTATCTAATGTAGACAAGATTCTTATGTGGTAAGGTGTTAAAGTTGTCACTGAGTTTTTCACATCGCATCAATGTGGTTGGCTGTGTTCGCATTCCTAGACAAGTCTTAATGTAGCAAGGTGATTTTGAATACCCTAGTTCAAGTCGGATTTTGGGTATCTTGATTTATGCCTTAGTCTTTGAATGACTCTTTTGAGTGTGCTTCTCTTTTGTGGTTCAAAAAGTATGTCATCATTGTCAATCTGATGTTTTTTAACTTCGATCTTATGTGTTCATGATCCAGCCTTTGGCTGCTGCTTGTCCAATACTAATTTACTTCCAATGGTGCATATGAACTATAGGACTTATCGTTCACTATGCTATTCATTCACTACTAATCAATCAGACATAACACACGTGCTTTTAATCACAAGGACAGATAGCAGAGGAATTCCTTTTCATGGCCAACAGTACACAGATATCATGTAGGTACTTGTTCGAAGATGCTAATACTTGCAAACAAGCAAATATGAACAAGTGGCTACTGCTCATCTCTCTTCTCTTCTCTTTTAGATGATTCTTTCGTGTTTGCATTTTCTTTCCGATCATCACTCATGCCCTTACTGTTATATTCTAGTAGAAGCACAAGGACCTGATGTTAGAAATATTATAACAGAATAGAGGTAGCCTTGTGCTTCACGATAGGAGAGTTACAATATTTATCTGTATCTTTCAATCCCTTCTCCTCTCCTTTGTAATCTATCTCCACGGTTGGAGATCCTCCTCAACCGCACCATGTAAATGATCGCGAGATCTCTCTCGCTCAATCAATATATAACCTGATGTGGGCTCCCATGTTACGGGAGTTGAGACGCTTCATCAATTCTTTTGTGGTAGTCAGATCAACCCTAGCCGCCATCAAAACCTCCTCCAGATCAAAACCAAGCCACAACCATGTCCTCCTCTAGCTCGGCTTACTTCTCTGGCCTAAACAACAACACCTCTGAACCTTTGAGCCGCACCAATTATGTCCTATGGCGTGCCCAGGCTCGCTCCCAGATCATGGGAGCTGGTCTGTATGGGTACCTTTGTTGGGGAACGCAGTAGTTCAAAATATTTCCTACGATCACGCAAGATCTATCTAGGAGATGCATAGCAACAAGAGGGGAGAGTGTGTCCACGTACCCTCATAGACCGAAAGCGGAAGCGTTTAGTAACGCGGTTGATGTAGTTGAATGTCTTCGCGATCCAACCGATCCTAGCGCCAAAGGTACGGGACCTCCGTGTTCAGCACACGTTCAGCACGATGACGTCCCTTGAGCTCTTGATCCAGTTGAGGACGAAGGAGAGTTTCATCAGCACAACAGCGTGTTGACGGTGATGATGAAGTTTCCGGCGCAGAGCATCGTCTAAGCACTACAACGATATGACCGATGTGTGTAACTATGGAGGGGGGCACCGCACACGGCTAAGAGAAAACTTGTCACTACTGCAGGATGCTGCTAATGCGACACTATACGATCAAAGACCCTTGGATGAAACTGTGTGTGATGCCATAATCGCAAACGGTGGTGTAAAAAAACCGTCAAAAAAGATGCAAAACATTTTTGAAGCGTTGGAGAAACAAAATGGCCTGTTTTTAATCGGTGCTTTAACAATTTGTTGAGAAGCTAAAAACTGTAATAGTTCGTTTTTAATTGGTTCCCCATATTTTACGTACTGACTGCTCATTGGACAAAGGCTAAATTTAACATGGTCCCTCTTACCTTCTCTTTTCACATGGGAGGTAAGAAGGTAAAAGTTACTCAGATCCACTACTTAATTAAATCAACGACCCAAATCTGTTATATACTGTTACCTCTCATGTGAACTCAGGAGGTAAGTGGGACCACGTTAAAACTATTACCAAAATGGACGCTATATTTTTCACAGAAAGAGGGTACAACAACACCCTCCCCCCCCCCCCCCCCCCCCCCCCGCCCCCCCCCCCCCCCCCCCCCCAATCCATGCACACAACCCTCACCAAAACAGACATTATAAAGTGCACAACCAATGGTTTGCAACTGGTCAATAAAACAAGATCAAATTTTATCAGGTAAAACAATCCGTGTTATTAAAAATACTTGTTTAGTGATATAACTTTTTTTATTAGGACTTGCATGTAATGAAATAAGTAAAAACAGAGTTGCATAGTGAAGATTTTGCAAAAGGGAATACACCATTTATTTTAAGCGCTAAAGAATAAAAAAGTACACATTAAATATATATTTTATTTTTCGTGAGAAGAATATATGTGTGTGTTTCATGAGAAAAATATGTGCACGTACTCCCTCCGGTCCTTTTTACTACTCATATAAGATTTGTCTAGAGTCAAACTTCCATATTTATATGAAAAATTTCAACATCTATAATACTAAAGTTATGCAATATGAAAATTAAATTCATGACACATCTATTGATATTATTTTCGTATTGTGAATATTGATTTTTTTATAAAATTGGTGAAACTTCAGAAGTTTGATTTCAAACAAATCATATATGTGAAGTAAAAATATCGAGGGAGCATGTGTCCGGCGAGCAAAAAGTATGTGCTTTTACTGCAGTTGATGCAGAAAATTTGTGCTAAGGCCAGGGGGTAATTGCAAAAAGTGCGGCACTGACCGATGGAGTGGGCTGTGCTGACTTGGCTCCACTTGTCGTCGTCTGATTGGCTAGGACCAAATTTGCACATTGGGTGCAAGTTGTAGGATGCAATAGTTTGATTTCACAAGTTTTGGACTAGATCATCACATACACGACAAGTTCCAGGATTCCTGGTGCTTTTACCTCATTTTCGAAAGAAAAAAAAATTATAAATTTTTATTAAGGTTAAAGAGAAAACTATTTATATCTAGAGTAGGAATGCCATCGCAGTTATGAAAGATGTCTTCCGTGCCGCAGAATCCCGCTCCCACGAAGGCCTCCGCCTCCTCCGTGACGCTGGTCTCCCCCAAGCTCGCACATGGAGGCGTGCGACTACGCCGGGGCCGTGATCTCACGGCCTTCCGCGCGGGACGCGTGCTTCGTCTCCTGCTTGCAACCACCCTCCGAGTACCCATTCACCAGCACCATCGGGCGCTCTTGCCCTAGACCCTCTCGTCCAGACAGCGCCATTGGTGACCGCAGGCGGAGGCATGGTGGGTTGGGTCTATGGAGGGCGTTAGTTTGTTGATCCGGTATTTCCGGATCATGAGGCTCCTTTTTTCCATCATGTGTTTGATGGCGTGAACTTTATTTATCATTGTCAATATTTTTTTGGGAGGGTACGCAATGAGTTTTGTTCATCTATTTTTTATTAGATTAGTTTGGATTGCTTACCACATATGTCACGTATTTTTCTTAGAAATGTCATGTCACATTTTTTTAACACAGTACAGACACATACACTCACCCTTATGAACGCACACACGCACACCCTACCCTTATGAGCATCTTCGAGGGAGTGAGCCGACATATCATCTTGAGATTTACAAAGTCACTGTAGATGCCTCCTCCCACTCGACGTCTCATACCACATGTTCGATGACTAACCACCCAATTTGTAAGATCAAATCCCACATTGTCAATTTGGTAAAACAACAACAAAATGGGAAATCATTAAAATTTATACCTAAATACTTCAACGCACAGCTGCGCGTTTTGGTTGTCTCGAGCGCACGCTCGTGTCCCCTTCAATTTCCTTCCCCACATGATTATTAATGCATAGTGCAATTAAATCCACCTAATCGCAGGGCCCACGGAGAGGATTAACTCACATGAAAAGCACCTGGTCCCCCATCGTATCCTTGCACCCTCCCGAACCACGATTATCTTCGCAAGATCCCACGTGCATGCATTTAATGTGTGTTTTAAAATTTTCAAAATCTATAACTTTTGAACCGAGTATCAAAATTAAGATATGTTTTCACCGCTAGGTTCCTCATGACGAGTTTTTCGAAACTAGATGTCATATGAGTATGTTTTGACTAACTTTTTTTTCCGAGCAACTTTGGATACTACAGAAGCAACTTTTGTTCTATAGAGAAGCAACTTCTTGTTAGTCTATGTAGTATGATTGTCTATTATCAAAAATTCCTTCAAAGTTGGTTACCATACTACCAGGTTAATTAGATTCACCTCTAAGTTTTCACCATAACTAGCAAGCGTTCTACCATAACTAGCTTCGCCTTCAAGTTGATAGAATTATAAGCAACTTAGTTTTCGAGGTAGGCTAATAATACCGTAACTTACCTTCTATGACTAGTGATTAGCTTAACATCATTCTAAGTTGCCCATATATGGAAAGATTTCTCTACTACAGTACGTCAATTTCTCTTCAACTCGTCCTACCAACCATATGAATCCAACGATGACGTAACATGCATTAATTCCAGTACTAGAAGATTTAAAAAGCTATAACTTTCAAACCACATGTTAGAATTATGATCCGTTTTCACCATTGGGTTTGTCATGATGAACTCTTCAAAACTAGATCTCATATGAATATGTTTTGATGTTTTTTGTAAAGCAACTTTGATGCTAAATAAGACAAATTTAGTGCTAAGTAGGAGCAACTTCGATGTTAGATGAATTACGTCGTGTATTTGTAAATTCACCTACTAGCCTACTAATAGTTGTGTGCAGCAGTCTAATAGATGGTTACCTTAGTTGTTAAGTTGCATACATCGAAAACTAAGCTGTAGATAGTTTAGTTGCCTACGATATTGTGAAAGTTGCTTACCGTAGAGTGGAAGTTGTCTAACATGGTTTCTAAGTTTTCCGCCTCAGAAAAAAAGTTGCCTATATTGCTACGAAGTTTCCTAAATCCACTATTGCCTAAAATACTATGGAAGTTGTCCATTAAGGGACCTAAGTTGCCTACAATGTAGAAAAGTTTTTGTCAGATATAAGTTGCCTATCATGATTCCAAATTTCGAAACTATGTGGGGATGGATGGTATGACAGCCTTGTTTTTTTCTTTTCTGGGGAGTCTGCCCGCTGAGCGCGCGGGTGTTGGCTAGCCAAGTCACGGGTGTTGACTAGTTGCATAAGTAGGGACATATGAGAATTTGCATAGGGGGTGATTAGAGGTTTTATAGGGGGTGGATTAGACAGTTGCCCACAAACCTACATAAGTTGTTCATAATTTTGGCATGAGTTGCCCACAAAAATCATTGAAATCTCCATATATAATGATGGAAAACACACTTGAGTTGCTTGTTGAATGCACTGGAGTCACACAAGAACACCCCAAAAGTTGCTAACTTTTTATGTGATACTCGAGTGCACAACGATCTTAAAGTTATTGTACTTGTTTTACCTCCAATAGCCCCATCAATGGTGAACTTAGACTTTTCCATATGTGCTTTCTTTTTTTCTAGATACCAAGTCAGAGTACACATGAGTTGTCTGGTGAGTGCACTAGAGTTGTATAAATACAACCCAAAGTTGATAACATTTTTTGTGAGGCACTCGAGTGCATAACACAAGTATTCTACCATAACTAGCTTCATCTCCAAGTTGATAGTACTATAGGAAACTCACTTTTTAAGGTAGCCTGCCTGCCATGACTAGTTAGTAGGATAACATTATCCTGAGTTGCATATAATACTTTTTCAGTGTGGTAATAAGCAACTTAGTTTTATATATAGGCAACTTAGCAACATTGACAGACAACTTATTAATGTATTGTAGGCAACTGAAATAGTAATGCCAGTTAACTGAGCATCACTGATAGGCAACTTCATAGTGTTTTAGACAACTTAGAAAACACAATGATAAGCAACTTCATAATATTGTAGGTCACTAATTTGCAAAGTTAGACAACTAATCAGCAATGGTAGGTAACTAATTATCAATAGCAGGTAACTGGACATCAATGGTAGGCCAATTTCGTCGTATTTATAGGCAACTAGGCATCTATGATAGGCAACTAAATATCCATGGTAGGCAATTGAGCAACCATGATAGGCAAAGTCGTGATAATGTTTGCAAAATTCATTGATACACATAGTGCAATGAAGTTACTTATCTGTAGCACTAAAGGTGCATCATGTTTTGTGTAATTTTCTTATTTTTTACACAAACAAACATAATAGGAAGTCCTACTAGACAAAAATAAAAATAAAGTTGCTTTCCTATATCACTAAAGTTGCCACAATCGTAGCCAAAGTTGCCTCGAAAAAATGTTCGACGAAACCTATCTATATGAGATCTAGTTTTGAAGAACTCGTCGCCAGAAACCCAGCTGTGAAAACGAAATTGAATTTCGACGCTTAAATCAAAAGTAACATGTTTTTTATTTTTTGGAACCACAAATAAATGCATGGGAGATAAGATTCCTTTTTTAATGAACTACGTCGTGTACGTCAGCTGCTCTTTCCATATTTGGAATAGCGACCAATCCCACCACCGAGCGCTCGGGCGCCCGCTAGCCACGTCCGAGTGGAGAATTTATAGGCTTCAGCTCTTTGAACAGTCAAAAGTGTAAAAAACAAGAAAAGCATCCAAGGGGATGCACGGCCTCAAATTATGGTCCTGCTTCTTTCCGTTTTGGGGTATGCTCTGCTGGCTGGCAGTGGCAGCCATGGCCCCTCCAGTTTCCCTCCCTTTCTTTCCATTTTTATTTCATCATCATCTAACACACACGCTGCAACCAGAAATAATAACAATGGAGGGTGCGGAGAGCTGCGGCAAGAGCGTGAAGAGTGAGGAGGAGGCAAAGCCGGAGTGCGAGGAGGGAGAGGTGATGATGATGCAGGAGCAGGACGGAGGTGCCGCTGCGGTGGCGGCGGCGGCAGCGGAAGCCATGGCGCCGGCGCAGATCGATATGAGGATGGACGTGGTGCTGCTCCACTGCCAGGCCTGCCTCCTCCCCCTCAAGCCCCCCGTGTTCAAGGTAATTTCTCCTCTTCTCTTCTACCAGAGATCCATGACTCTGTTTGTTTGCCAAGATCACGAATTTGTTTGGAAGAACCAAAAAAACCCTCTTTCCATGTCACTTTTTGATTTGATACGGCCGTGAGAGGATTTCTCTGCCTATTATTACAGTACAAATCTTACATTTGTTTGGAAGAACCAAAAAACCTCGTTCCATCTCACTTTCTGGTTTGATACGGCCGTGAGAAGATTTCTGGAAAAACCAAAAAACCCTCTTTCCATCTCACATTTTGAGAGGAAGGATTTCTTTGCAAGCACAGGAAAGAAATTTGAGAGGAAGATGATGATTTGGGGGTGGTTGTTGCATCTGTGGTCGCAGTGCGAGGTCGCCGGGCACGTGGTGTGCTGCCTCTGCCGCGCCAGCCACGCCGCGCTCTGCACCACAAAGCTAGGTTTCTTTTCAAGGATGGAAAACCACTTCATCTCCTTTAGTTCTTATTTGGAGGCGTCAGTGAGGTTAAATTCTCAAAAATGACCCAGAAAAATCAAGTATGTACAAGCTCTACTAACCATAACATATTAAACTAAACTCCATAATCTTAAGAGATACCCAAGTGATGCTCAACATACATAGTAAAACCTAAATTCATTAACTTCATGAGGTACCCAAGTGGTCCAGGACAAGTGCAATGTGAATCAACTGTTCGGTCAATCTTCCCCCAACACAAACTTCTAAGAGTGCTCAACTATTTACTAATCATATTTTTGCGAGTAGGCTTTGCTACGTATCTTTCCATTGATTAAAGAATAGAGAATGAGCACAAGTGAGGGTACAACATATGAACGAACGCAAGGAGACGTGAGCACAGTGCCCAGAGAAGAGAGACAAGGGGTGCTCGCCCAAACATGCAAAAAAAAACTACACCCCCTAGTTTGCCGGCGGTCCGAACCTACATGACGTCCTACATCCACAACTCCAACACTGGGGATGTCGTGAGCACACAAGACAACGTCGAGCGCCTGTCACCGTCCGATCTAAAGAATCAAACCTAGGGTTTCTCTTGGTGCTCAAAGAGGGGCTCGGAGAGAGGCCATGGCAAAGCCTCCAAGGAGGGGGGGGCACTCGCAAGTGTCGACGCCGCTGCTAGCATCGACAAGCCGAGCAGGGATTTCTCATTGGCCTGGGTCTAAGCAATCCCATAGCCATCGAATTAGAAATCGGGAGTCAAAAGTCAAACGAAGGTAAAAAAACCAAGCCACACTGGACACACGGGCCTTGGACATTGACTAGGGGTGGGGAAGAGAGGTGGGTGCAGTTGGGGAAGCGGTGGGGTGAGGGGGCCAATGCAGGGGACCTGCCAATCGACGATGTCGACAAGACAGGAACTGGAGGAGGCATAGATCCGGGCATCCGGCCTCGAGATCGTCAAGATACTGGCAAGCCATAGAGGCTGGAGTAGACGCAGCCTCCGGAGCACCAGGGCTGACACCGCGCCGGGAGAGACATCGACAACCCATGGACAGTGAAAAATGCAGGTCCAGGGCCACATGGTTGGGAGGCGAGCTAGGAAGAAGCCCATAGAAATGACGCGTGCGTCCACCAAACACTAGGCCAGCATGGCGCAAGGGCATCTACTGCTGGGAGGCACCACCGAAAACGCACCAAAAAGTCACTGCCTTAGAGCCAGGGCCGCAGATCGGGGGAAGAAATAATGCCGCCGCGGCTCCACCAAGGGCGGTCTGATCCACCGAGGAGCCCCACCACCACATCCCGAGAACCAGGGATGACATGAGGAAGCAACGCCGACGAGTGTAAGCCTCACCGCGGTCCTGCATTGTAAGGTTAGACACAGAGCATTGCAGGGAGGGGGGAGAACCTCGCCTTGAGCAGACGTGGGAGCGGCCTGTGTTAGAGCATCTACAGCCGCTGAGGACAAATATGACCCCTCAAACGCCCACGGATGGACCCGAACGCGTCCGCAGGCAGTGATCGGGCACTCCTCAAATAGTGTTGTTCACATCTATTTATCTCATATCCGATCCCCTATATCCACACTAAACCATGAAACGTGGATCAAACTACATAGCTCAGCAAAAGTACATAGGCAAGTACAATACTTTCACCAAAAGATCGGATGTTCAAACGACTACCAAAGTTCACATAAACGACTGACAACTTGAAACTACTCCTAAAACATGAAATTAAATTGAAGAAGTGCTGATCTTCACCACTTCTGGGCCGGCCCTTTCCCCTTTCGGTCACCGGCGCAGCTGTAGCCATCGGTGGCTGGTGGAGGATCGTCCGAGCCGTCGGTGGCTGGTGGAGGATCGTCCGAGTCATCGGACGAGGAGTTGTCGTCGTCGTCGGAGGAGGATGAGACGATGATGAGGCCCTTGAGGCGCCGGATGGCCCAGTTCTACCAGTGCTTGAGCTTTGCCGGCCAAGCCGCCTCGGTTGCCTTCTCCCTAGCCTCGCGCTCGGACTGCTTGATAGCTAGCCGTAGAGCCTTCGCGTTCTTCCGGTGGAGCCGCTGATGAAGCTATGTACCTAGGGTAGGGTCATGGATCTATCCAAGATACCCTCCCCAAGGACATCTCTAAAAAGAACCAGAAGCATTCGAAGAAATATCATCATCCACTCGACCATGAAGCTATGTTCCACTCGACAGTCTTGAAGACACTCGACCGTATGGGCAATCACTCGGCTACCAGAAGATCTAGAGACACTCCACTCTGCAACGGTCGGGAATTAAGTCATAGCTTTAATGGTCATTATGTATCTTTATTGCAGGCGTTACCAGTAACGTTCTCGTCTTTATGTACCTTAAATCCTTTGTAACTGAGGGCGGGAGGGGTCTGGCGAACTCTATATAAGCCACCCCCTCCTCAGGGACAAGGGTTCGCACCCCCTGTAACACACACGCATATAATCCAGTCGACCGCCTCCGGGCTCCGAGACGTAGGGCTGTTACCTCCTCCCAGAAGGGCCTGAACTCGTAAAACTCGCGTGTACAACTCCTCCATAGCTAAGATCTTGCCTCTACATTCCTACCCCCCATTCTACTGTCAGACTTAGAACCACGACAGTTGGCGCCCACCATGGGGCAGGTGTCTTAGCGACTTGTTGGAGAAGTTGTGATTTTTCCGATCCCCATCAACATGGTTTCAGGCGGAGGTTTGGCCAAGGGCCACGAGATCCATCTCGGTGCGCTCGTATTCATCGCCGACGACTCCGCTTGGCTCCAGGAAGCGCCACTCGACGTCGAGGCGCTCCCCGTCCGCGGGGCAACGCACTTTCGCGCGTGCGTCCGTGCACTACTAGGGAAAAGGCTAGCAGCAGCGCGGGTTTTAGGTGTATCAGTAGCGCGCGGACCGACGCTACTAATAAGGCGCTACAGCTAACACATAGCAGTGGCGCGTGCTCACCAGCGCTACTGCTACACAAGTGTAGCAGCAGCGCGCTTAGTGGGAGCTCGCTACTGCTAATAGCTATAGCATGCTTCTTCCGTGCGCGCTACTGCTACTACCGCGCTGCTGCTAACTTTTCTCCACTCGCTACTGCTAATTTTAGTAGTTTTTTTTTGTTTTTTTGGCATATTTGTCTTGTATTTGAACAGGCTTTATAGAAGAACCTTTAGCACATACAAATGTCATCATGATACACATACAAATGCCTGCGAGACCACAGATGTAATCATAGCATATACATACAAATAGTCTCATCATAATCATCATCCAACACAAAGTGGTCTCTCGTCATCATCTCGAAAATAGCGATACAAGTCTCGATTACTGGCAAATACATCGTCATCCATCTAAACAATGATATACGCGAGAAGAGCTATCACTTTGAGTACATGAGTTCGTATCCCTCTCTCGCATTAGTGTGAACCTAAACTAACTACTGCATGTCGCTCGGAAACCGGAAACCGGTACACCCGGGCCTGACACTCCGGCCACTTGTCGTATATATACTCCTGGCATAGCGCTTCTTTGCCATCTATGATCTATGCACCTGCATCGTCACATGAGTCGATGATATGCAACATATATAGTTGAGCAACAGAAAGAGACAGACTTGGCAAAAATAGAAACAACATATCATAAGGATAAATAACAAAGTTCATCGTACCCCAAAATGCCCTAACTAGAGTGATTTTCGCTAGTCGAGGAGGAGGACGGTTTAATTACATCACAAATAAACTTTGACTATGCATAACTCAAAGTTTTGTCATACAGAAAGTATGGACTAAACAGACACATTGTCATATATCGACAATCACTCCAACATGTCGTTCCATCCATCCAAGTCAGGGAGATAGTCCTTGAGCTTAGTGAAAGGCTTCATGTTGAGACGCTGAGAGGCTATCCATGTTCGGACGTCTTCCCGCGACATTTGTCCTTCTCCGTAGAACATCCCTGTTTTTCCGACGACCTCCTTCATGATGATTTGGGCAAGTTTGCGTTGGATGCTATAGAACTCAGCTCGAAGTCGATGATCCTCGATATCTCCTATGTCCTTTGCCCATTGCAGAATATGGGCATCGTCGGATCTAGGTGACATGCGAAGGTTCTGGTGATACCGTCTGTACTCCAGCATGTGGTGTAGGACATAGAATCCATCATTAAGAGAATCGTTCGATTGCTGGATGCAGCAGAAGTCGGTCTTATGGCCGAAGGCAGCCCTGCCGCCCCTTGTCTTCTTGTCCCTGACCTCTCCACCCCTTGCTTGGTAGTAAAACATAACACTGTCGAGAACATCCTTGATGTGGGTGTAATCCTTTTTGTGAATGTTCTTCGACGAGTCCAAGTAAAGAGCGTGGGAGAATCGGGGGTAGAGGATGATGAGGACGGCACGCCCGCCGCTGCGCAAAATAAGTACACCTCAAATTAATTAGCCTCCACCGTGCAAATGAATGATTGAAATCGAAGGAATGATAGCAGCGCGGATGACTTACACGGGATGATAAGGCACGAGAATCGCCTCCTTGTCCTTATTAGCGAGCATGAAAGTGACGATGTAATCCCTCGCGTATTCATGGTGCTTTGTGCAGACTCCCAAGAAGCCCTCGTGCATGTAGTATGGGTCAGCGACACAGATATTAGATATCTTCTCAACCCTGATGATGTAGTTAATGTGCAAGGCATAAAGGCGGACAAACGTAAAATCCAGCTTCTTCACGTGAAACATCTCGAATATGTAATCGAATCAGAGGAAGAACTTATCCGCGGGGAAGCTGTCGACGTACGACATTTGCCGCGGAACGTTAACCACGTAGAGTGGGTATCCTGGATCTTTCGAGGCGATGAGGCCTTTCTCTACCCGCAGCACATCGTCATGAAGTCTCCTTAGATCGCCGAATCTGGCCCGTAGCGCTGTTGCAGGTTGGATTGGTTGACCGGGGATATGCCATTTATCTGCATCGGGGATATCTATATGGTCCTGAAGCCGAGGCTGCTGAGGCGGCTGGATCATAGAATCAGCTTTTTTGCCTTTCCTCGCTCTCTTCCTAAACTTCTTTACTATCGGAAGGTCGTCCATAATACGTTGAGACGGCAATTCAGGCACCGACTCATGACGCTCTAACCCTGAGGAGGCGCCAGTATAGACATACTATTCAGCGCCATCGTCGTCCTCATCCTCATCCATGGCGATGTCATCAGCGACTAAATGGAGCCTCCTCCTTACCCCGTCCGCTATCACCCAACCCGACACCCGATGCTAATTGGGTAGGTGGGGTGTTGATGTTCATACCTTGCTAAGGCTGCGTGCTCGTGGGTGTGCTCCCGGCCGCCTCCAGACGAAGCAGACTCTTTGGTCACAACAGCACCCACCCATTGCAACAATCACCAATCCGCCGCGGTGTCTCATCGTCATCCCCCGCTAGTATTAGAGGAGGCAAATTCTCGTGGCCCGGTTTGACACTGGCCACGGAAACCTTGAAGGCATTCGGGGGAATCGACCGGCTGTGGAACAATGGTTCCTTCGGCTTCATTATCGTCACCTTCCCCACGTCCACCTTTTGGTCGCCGATGGTGTACAATATGGTGCACGGGGTTTCGTCGGCCTGCAAAGAAAAGTCTGTGACGTGAGACATCCGAAAGGCAACGAAAACGGGAGATTATACATTTATATTGAAGGGGGCCGGTGTGACAAATACCGTGAGGGCGTCGAGCTCAGCCAAAGATGAAGCACCACCGAGCACGTCCGGTGCGGGAGCCGGTGCGGGAGCAGGTGCGGGAGCAGGTGCAGAAGCCGGTGTGGGAGCAGGTGCTGGTGCAACACTAGTCGAGCTGCTCCCCAAGAAGTCGGCAAGGGGAAAGTCCTCTGCATTTTTTTCTGGATTTTGCCTTGTCCAAGTGATAACGCCCATCACCAAGGAAGTAGACAAATCTGCAACCACCTATTTTGCGGCAGCTACCGCTGTTGCGACTGTTTGAGATGATTTCTTCTCAACCGCAATCTCAACCTTCTTGTCGATGTTTTTTTCAGTTAACCTCCGTCTTTCCTTTCTCTCCTCCGTGGTCTCACGGTAGTACTTCTTCCACGTGGCGCCGTCTCCGACACCGTGCACGCGTCCATACGACGGTCAAGTATCCACCGGTTGTCGTTTCAATATGTTCAACGCCTGGTTGAATGGAGTGTCCCACTTGGGCCTCGCCAATGCCTCAGACGGCGAGTCGCTTTCGGCCGCAATCCAGTGCTGCTCTCTCTGCAAAAGGCACAATGATTGTTTACAAATATGACTAACGTGTGCAGTCGAATTGATCAGAAACTAAAATTACCAGCAGTCTCATGAACTCCGTAATGACCGGTGTTGTCTCGTAAACCTTGTTCACTGGGTCCCAACGGTGCCGGGCCCTGAGGACGTCACGCTCCTGCGGGACGGTGAAATCCGCCAAGGGGTCTGGGATGCCAAGACTCGCGGCTTCCGCGTCCTCCTTGGCCCATTTGGACCTCTTTCCGCCGTAACCACGGCTTCCGAGGTGGTGGCTCCCAATGTTCCTCTCTTGAAGCCCCTTCATGTACTGAGACTTTTTTTGGCAGCTTCGGCCTCGCAAGCCTCCTTGAATATTTGAAATTGCTCTTCCGTGATTGTCGGATTATCCTTTACAATCTCGGAGTAGGGTTCCTTCTTGTCGATGATCTTTGCTTTCACTCGATTTTTCCAGGCAGCCAACGCGTTGCTAAACTTGGTCATGGCGTGTTTGTTTATCTTCTTCATTGCCGGGTCCTCATCTGGATCTTCATAATCCTTCTCATTCCGGCCCGGGAACAAGAATATCTGGTGAAACTTCCTTAGGAGGGAGCTCCTCATATTTTCTATCTTCGGTAGTTTCTCATCGTTGATGGTGGCGGTTGTCCGTACGATGCAACCTATTTGATTGCCATAGCATCGACGCGCTTCCTCGGGTGCCTTTGGCTCAAAATTGCCGTCGTCCACCTCCGTGACCACCAGTCTAGTAGTCTTGAGTTTGTTAGGAAGTCGTTGCCTCTTTGCTTTTTGTTCTACACCGGCTCCGCTCCCCGAGGCAGCGCCGGTCTGAGTCTGAGCGCCGGTCTCGATGCCGGTCTGAGTCTCAGCGCCGGTCTCAGTCTCAGCACCGGTCTTAGTCTCAGCGCCGGTCTCGATGCCGGTCTGAGTCTCAGCGCCGGTCTCAGTCTCAGCACCGGTCTGCGTGTTGGTCTCAGTCCCCGATGCCACCAGTTGATCGTCGGCAAGGCTAAAAAATTCATCTGCCGCCCAGTAGACGTCGTTGCAATCACCAGAACCCTGTCCTTCATCGTTGCTAGCCATGTTTCCTACGATTAAATCTAGTAAATTAATTCTAGACCTAATAAAATGAATAATGCCATACAAAAGGCCTATGTTTTGTAGGAACGTTGACTCCTTCCTGGTGCGGCAAATCCCGGGCACTCGATATGTCCTAGTTTGTAGCACAAGTCATGCCGAAATTCACGGAAAATTTCGGCATGACCTTTGCTAAAAAGTGGACAAATCGAGAACCTGAAATTTGCCAGAACGGAAATGAATCAACATTCCGGCAAAACATATATAGGCCACTCAGCTTCATTCAAACAACAAAGTCACTTGGGCACAAACAACATGACCACTTCAATGAAAAGATATAATCAACAATGAAAGTCTAGGAAGGGATCATCTTTAAAATAAAACTTGCCTAAATAACCTAGATAATTAACCTAATTAAACTAGTTAACCTGACTAGTTCTCTGTCAAAGCCCTAACTAAATTTTTGCACTAACCTAGGTAATTAACCTAATTAAACTAGTTAACCTAACTACTTCTCTGTCAAAGCCCTAACTAAATTTTTGCCCTAACCTAGATAATTAACATAATTAAACTAGCTAACCTATGCATGAGAGAGAGAGGAGGGGTGGGGGCTTACAGAGGATGGCTCCAGTGGTGGCGAGGGAGGCAGTGGTGGCGAGGGAGGCAGGGGCGTCTCCGGTGACGGTGAGGGAGGCATTTGTGGCGAGGGAGGATCCGGTGGCATAGACGGCGGCTCCGGTGGCGTTGATGAGGCCGCGCGGCTCCGTGGCGTTGGGGGCGGCTCCGGTGGCGTCGACGGCGCACGGCTCTGGTGGCTTCGGGGGTGTCGGCATCGACAGGAGACGACGGCGAAGTGGGACGACGGCGAATCGGGGAGACGGCGGCGGGGTGGGTCGACAGATTTGGGGGGCAAGTGGTGGCCGGGGGGGGGGATGGTTTTTTGGTTAAGTCAAAACTAGCGGTAGCGCATTTTTCAGAATGCGCTATAGCTAAGGTAGCTATAGCGCTTTTTCCAAAACGCGCTACTGCTATACATATGTAATTTTCTCTCTTTTTTTTCCTTTTCTGTTTCTATAGCGGGGGTCCTGGAAACGCGCTGCAGCTGCGTTAGCTACAACGCCTCTTACTAACACACGCTACAGCTAAGCCTTTCTCTGTTTTTTCGCTTTTTCATTTATTTTGCTTTACATTTTATTTTTTTTCTTTCTCCTTTTTCTGTTTCTTTCATTTTCATTTACTTTTCTATTTGTTTTTCATTTTATTTTATTTCCATTAGCAGTAGCGCTATTACAGGGAAACGCGCTGCTACTCATGCCCTAGCGGTAGCGCGCTTCCTGCATGGCCGCTACTGCTATGTGTAGCCCATCTTTCCAGCAATGGGAATATTAGTAGTAGCGCTTTTACGGGCACACGCGCTACTGCTAGGATCGTATCTGCAGCGTGGTTTATTCTGAACCGCTACTGCTATCTAGCACTAGCGCCCTTTTTTAACCTGCGCTGTTGCTAAATTTCTGTGTATAAGGTTTTCCCTAGTAGTGGTGACGCCCTCCTACAGCAGACGTTGACTCAGTATCAGTCGGCTCCCGTGTCGACCTCCCTCCCTGCAGCCCACCTGGGCAAACGTTCCGATCGGTCGAGGCTTCAGCGGTGGGTGAGGCATGCGGTGGCTCGCCAATCGACCACCCCCAGGTCGCAGCAATCGAGCACGGCGAAACTCTCTACGGCCTGTTCGACCTGTCGACTTGCTCCGTAGAGACTGCATCCGAGTGTGACAGCAGCGATCCCATGGCGGAAGTTTTGATGGTCAAGGGACCACGTAGTCCTCCTGGCTTCACCCGCGAGGACGGAGGCGATGGTGGTGGTGATCCGTCGCGTGACCATGAAGAGTACCGACCTGAACCCCTCTCTTCGCAGAGGAGGGAGGAACTTCGCCGCCGGAACATGGATGCACTTCACACTCCCATTGTTGGAGAAACCCCTAAGGCCTAGGCCTTGGAGGCGGCGCGCCTGGACAACTTGGCTGAGCGCACTCGACTGGAGATCCTCCAACGCGCACTTGACGAGCGTGCTTGGCAGCGTGCTCCCGAATCCAGTCGACGTCAACTTTTCCCACATCTGACTCAGGTATACCGAACTCCAATCCAGAATCTCGCAGCCGCGGCCCGAATAGCAGAGTCAATTCAACCTTCCCAGTCAGAAGCTAGTCGAGGTTTGGTGCAGATCCGGGCCTTGCTCCGAGCCGCGGGAGAGCAGAATACAGTAGTATCTCATTCGCGGAATAGGATTGACAGCAGATCCGTGGTTGCATACACAGTCCAGTCGGCTCACAGCCCAAGATCGCCCTCGAGGCGTGAGGGACGTGGAGACCGACGAGATCAATACAGAAACCATGAGCAGTATGATCACCGACTCGATCACGATGATCATCGTCGAGTGCACACGCCTCCCTCGAGGAGTGGATCATACATGCCTCGGCAGCAGGATGATAGGCGCCCTCACAGTGGTGGGCGAAGGATTCCAGTCGACCCCAGGGAACCGGGCTTTGATGCGAGATCTATTCTCGTTCAGGGTCTGGTCGACAAAAACAGAGCTCACAGAGAAGGCCCCGACAGAGATTTTCCAACTAGCAGCAGAGTGCATGTCTCAGGCCCAGAGTGCTTCAGCAGAGCCATGAGGGCCGCAGTGATTCCTCCCAACTTCAGGTTGGCGACTGGAGTCAAGGAGTTCACTAGTGAGTCCAAGCCTGACACTTGGCTTGAGGATTACCGAGTGGCTGTATAGATCGGTGGCGGCAATGATGAAGTGGCCATGAAGCACCTTCCTTTGATGTTAGAGGGCTCGGCGAGGGCATGGCTGAATCAGTTAGGTCCTGGTAGTATTTATACTTGGGAAGATCTTGCTCGAGTATTCATCAGAACATTTGAAGGTACTTGCAAGCGGCCAGCAGGGTTGACAGAATTACAGTGTTGCGTTCAGAAACCGAATGAAACTTTGAGAGATTATATCCAGAGATGGATCACGTTGCACCACACAGTGGAGAATGTGTCAGATCACCAAGCAATTTGTTCCTTCAAAGAAGGCGTTAAGTATCGGGAGTTGAATCTGGAATTCGGTCGAACAGGAGATATGACTCTGACTCGGATGATGGAGATTGCCACCAAGTATGCCAATGGTGAATAAGAAGACCGACTCCAGAGTGGCAAGCACAAAACGGTCTCCCACGAAACCGGAGGGGGGAACTCCAGTCGGAAGCAGAAGCGCAAAGCCGAGCCAGCTGCTCCTGGAGAAGCCTTGGCCGTGACTCAAGGGAAGTTCAAGGGGAAACCAAAAGGGCCGTGGAACCCCAAGAAAGTAAAAGATCAAGATGGAAATGATGTGCTGGATTTACCATGCCACATTCACACCAAGAAAGATGAAGAGGGTAATTTCATTTACCCAAAGCATACCACTCGACAGTGTCGACTCCTGATCCAGCAATTCCGAGAGAAACAACCTAAGGAAAAGAGAAGGAAGCAGACAAAGTTGAGGATGAGGAGGACGATGATGGTTACCCCCACGTCAATTCCACTCTGATGATTTTCGCTGACGTTGAGAGTAAGAGTCGACTGAAAGTCATCAATAGAGAAGTGAACATGGTCACTCCGGTGACACCCAGTTATTTGAACTGGTCTCAGACTGCCATTACATTCGACCAGTCCGATCACCCAGCGCACATAGCCACCCCCAGGAGGCAAGCGCTGGTGGTCGACCCAGTAGTCGAAGGCACTTGATTGACTAAGGTTCTGATGGATGGTGGCAGTGGTCTGAATATACTATATGCTGAGACGTTGAAAGGAATGCGCATTCCAATGTCCAGACTCAGCGAAAGTAATATGAGTTTCCGTGGAGTTATTCCTGGCAAGAAGGCTGCATCACTCGGTCAGATCGCCCTCAATGTAGTGTTCGGTGATTCCAACAATTACCGCAAAGAAAAGTTGACATTTGAAGTTGTGAATTTCCGGAGTGCTTATCACGCTATTCTAGGCAGGCCAGCTTATGCACGTTTTATGGCTCGACCATGTTACGTGTACCTCAAATTGGAGATGCCTGGTCCTAAAGGGGGGATCACTATCACTGGCAGTCGAAAGAAGGCAGAAGAGTGCTTCCTGAATGGCTCAAAGATCACCAATGCACAGATGGTAGTAGTGGAGTTGCAGGAGTATCAAAAAAATGCAGATCTGAGTGATTTGTTGCGAGCTAAGAAGCCTGCCACTGATTCAGCATTCCAGTCGACTGGTGAAACAAAGCCGATTCATATTCATCCAACGGATCCCAATGCCGTGTCGTCTCACATTTCAACAACACTCGACTCTAAATAGGAAGAAGCACTCATCCAGTTCCTCCGTGAGAACTGGGACATCTTTGCATGGAAACCTTCTGACATGCCAGGTATTCCCTGGGGACTGGCTCAGCATCGTTTGCGAGTCGACCCAAAGGTGAAACCGGTCAAAGAACATCTTCGACGGTCCGCTGTACAGAATAGGAAGGCAATCGGTGAAGAAGTGGCTCTACTTCTAGCAGCCGAGTTTATCCGAGAGATTTACCACTCCGAGTGGTTAGCTAATGTTTCCATGGTCCCTAAGAAGGACGACTCACTTCGCATGTGCATCGACTTCAAATATATCAATCGAGCTTGCCCGAAAGATCACTTTCCTCTCCCTCGCGTCGACCAAATAGTCGACTCGACTGCGGGGTGTGAGTGTTTGTCCTTTTTGGACGCTTATTCCGGGTATCATCAGATCTGTCTGTACGGACCCGATGAGATAAAAACATCTTTCATCACCCCATTTGGGTGCTTCTGTTATGTCACTATGCCATTCGGTTTGAAGAATGTCGGAGCCACATTCTCACTCAAATCAGTCGGAATGTGGAAGCATACATGGATGACATTATGGTCAAATCACAAAAAGGTTCCGACCTACTGGTTGACCTTGCTGAAACCTTTGCCAACCTCAGAAGGTATGATATAAAGCTTAATCCATCAAAGTGCAAGTTTGCAGTTCCAAGTGGAAAATTACTCGGTTTTCTCGTTTCCGAACGAGGGATCGACGCTAACCCAGAGAAAGTGGGTGCCATACTCCGGATGAAACGCCATGTGCGTGTGCATTATGTCCAAAAGCTTACTAGTTGTTTGGCCACCCTAAGTCGATTCATTTCTCGCCTCGGTGAAAAGGCACTACCTCTTTACCGACTGATGAAGAAGTCAGATAAGTTCGAGTGGACTCCTGAAGCTGACGCAGCATTTGCAGAGCTCAAAGCCCTGCTTTCCACCTAGTCGGTGCTTGCTGCTCCAATCAGCAAAGAGCCTTTACTGCTTTACATTGCAGCCACTGGACAAGTCGTCGGTACAGTACTTACGGTCGAGTGGGAAGAAGAAGGAAAAACTTACAAAGTTCAGCGCCCAGTATACTATGTCTCTGAAGTTTTGACTCCATCAAAGCAAAGATATCCACATTATCAGAAGCTTGTTTATGGGATTTAGATGACCACGAAGAAGGTTGCACATTACTTCTCTGATCACTCCATTACAGTCGTCAGCGACGCTCCATTATCAGAGATTCTGAACAATAGAGATGCAACTGGTCGAGTGGAAAAGTGGGCAATTGAACTCCTTCCCTTAGATATCAAGTTCGAGGCAAAGAAAGCTATCAAGTCCCAAGCAATAGCAGATTTCCTCGCCGAGTGGATTGAACAACAACTGCCAACTCAAGTTCACTCGGAGAACTGGACCATTTGATGGTTACAAGATGCTGAATGGTTCCGGTGCTGGGATAGTACTGGTATCCCCCCGAGGAGACAAGCTCAGATATGTCCTTCAGATTCACTTTGATTCCTCCAATAACGAACCCGAATATGAAGCACTCTTGTATGGGTTGCGTATGGCCATTTCACTCGGCGTCCGTCGCCTCATGGTCTATGGCGACTCAGATTTGGTAGTTAATCAAGTGATGGAGTGGGACGTCAGAAGCCCAGCCATGACTAGTTACTACAACACAGTGAGGAAGTTGGAAAAGAAGTTTGAGGGGTTAGAGCTCCATCATGTACCCTGACTGAAAAATCAAGTAGCAGATGATTTAGCAAAGATAGGCTCCAAGACAGAAGCTATTCCCAGCAACATGTTCCTGGAGCACATTTATGCACCTTCAATTCAAGAAGATCCCTTCGCTGAAGAGCCTCCGCAGCCTAGGAGTGCCACAGATCCGACTGAAGTCGAGGTCCCAGCCGTGGTCGACTTGATCATGGAGGTGTTGGTCATCGCTCCCGACTAGACAGTGCCATACATTGCATATATCCTTAGGAAAGACCTCCCAGAGGATGAAGAAGAAGCTCGACAGATCATCCGTCGATCCAAGGCCTTTACTGTAATAAGAGGTCAAATGTTCAGATAAAGTGCAACTGGAGTCAGCCAGAAATGCATAACACCAGAAGAAGGCCGAGTGATCCTCCACGACATCCATTCGGGGACCTGTGGTCACCATGCGTCCTCTCGGACCATTGTGGCTAAAGCATATCAAGCTGAATTTTATTGGCCACGAGCAAATGAAATGGCGAAAGATATAGTTGATAGATGTGAAGGCTACCAGTTCTACTCCAATATGTCGCACAAACCTGCATCGGCCCTGAAGACCATCCTACTTGTCTGGCCCTTTGCTGTTTGGGGATTGGACATGGTTGGTCCACTGAGGACTCACTACTAGGAAAAGGCCTACTAGTGGCGCACCTGTTTTCGCTACTAATGGCGCACTACAGGTGCGCCACTAGTACCACGCCATTAGTATTTTTTACTAATGGTGTCACAGGTGCACCATTAGTATCCCACATGTGCGTCATTAGTATCTGGTATAGTAATGGTGCACCACATAGAAGTGCGCCATTAGTAACAATTTTTTTTAGTTTTTTTTGAATTTTTTTTCAACTTTTTCTTAATCTCAGGTCACTATGGCTTAACCTCGGGTTAATATGCTTAAGCTCAAGTCAAATCGTACTCTATGGTCAAACTTCCCGGAAGGTCACCCATCCTCACACTACTCCAGTCTAAGCACGCTTAACTTCGCAGTTCTATCCAACCCCAGTATCATATCAATCCTATTAAACCTTGTTGATGTCTAGGACTTTATTCATGTTCATGAGTATGATGAAATTTTGAAAAAATATTTCAAACTTCCCGGTCATATTACGTATCATATTTTGAAAAAAAATTCCAAAATTTTTTTGAAATCAATTTTTTTTTCTGTTACTAGTGGCGCACCTAGCAAATGGTGCGCCACTAGTAAGTTTGAATTTTTTTCATTTCCCCCCTCTAGATCTTAAAAGCCCCGTATCTTTCGTTCTGTTAGGTTTTATGGGATTTTGAACATGTTGAACGAGGTTCCCCTTGTTCAATTCGGATGTAAATTTTCGAGTAGATGATTTTTCATATAAAAAACGTTTAAAACTACTAATGGCACACCTGTTAAAACTAGCAATGGCACACTGTCCACTGGTACGCCATTACTAACAGTTTTTTATTTTTTTTCAAAACTACTAATGGCGCACAGTGTGTGTGGTGCACCATTACTATGTCAACTAGTAATGGCGCACTATCACACGTTGCGCCATTAGTAACAAATTGTTTTATTTTTTTTTCAAAACTACTAATGGGGCACCACATACAGGTGTGCCATTAGTAATATATTACTAATGGCGTTACTAATGGCGCAGCTGTATGTGGTGCGCCATTGCTATATAGCAATGGTGCACCACATACATGGTGCGCCATTAGTGTCCATATTATCTATAGCCCTTTTCCTAGTAGTGACTGGTAGGAGCGGCTTCACTCATGTGCTTATAGCAGTCGACAAGTTTACCAAATGGATCGAAGCCAAGCCTATTAAGAATCTTGAAGCTAGTACTGTCGTCAGCTTCATCAGAGAGTTGATTTTCAGATATGGGGTGCCACACAGCATCATCACTAACAACGGATCGAACTTCTATTCTGATGAGTTCAGAACCTTCTGCGCCTCACAAGGCACATGAGTCGACTATGATTCAGTCGCCCGTCCCTAGTCGAATGGACAAGCAGAAAGAGCAAATGGCCGGATTCTCAAAGGACTAAAACCCCGACTGATGCGAGATCTCAAGCACGCAGCGGGCGCCTGGGTTGATGAACTTCCATTAGTTCTCTAGGGATTCAGGACAACTCCTAATCGGTCGACCTGCCGAACTCCATTCTTCTTGGTCTATGGAGCTGAAGCTGTTCTACCGAGTGACTTGCTTCATAATGCACCAGGAGTTGAGCTCTTCTCTGAAGATGAAGTAGAACAAGCTCGGCAAGACGCAGTCGACCTCCTAGAGGAGGACAAAGAGATAGCCTTGATCCGGTCGACCATTTATCAACAAGACTTGCGTCGATTCCACGCTAGACATGTGAAAGGTCGAGCCTTTCAAGAGGGAGACTTGGTTCTTCGAGTGGATCAGCAGAAACCACACAAGCTCGCCCCAGCTTGGGAAGGTCCCTTCATTGTCACCAGAGTGCTCCACAATGGAGCATACCACCTTTACAGTGTCGAACGTAAGAAGGACGGGCCACAGGCTTGGAATGCGGAGCTGCTCCGCCCCTTTTATACTTAAGTACTCGTTCGAATAAAATGTAATAAGAAATACCTTTGTAATTTGTTTATCAAAGACAAGAGCTTTACAGTCCTCTGGCATGATTGTTGTTGCTTTTGTTTACGTCTGAAAACCCCCAGTGGGTGACATAGCTGCGAATCCATTTCGCCTAACTTCGAAAGAAAATCCTACCGAGTGGTGAGCAAGCCTCTCACTCGGGGGCTTAGCTGCGTACCCATTTCGCCTAAGTTTTTTAAAATCCTACCGAGTGGTGAGCAAGCCTCTCACTCGGGGGCTTAGCTGTGAACCCGTTTCGCCTAAGTTATTAAAAATCCTACCGAGTGGTGAGCCAGCCTCCCACTCGAGGGCTTAGCTGCAGTCCAGTACTCGCCTAAGTTTGTAAAATCCTACCGAGTGGTGAGCAACCCTCCCACTCGGGGGCTTAACTGCAGTCCAGTACTCGCCTATGTTTGTAAAATCCTACCAAGTGGTGAGCAATCCTTCCACTCGGGGGCTTAGCTGCAGTCCAGTACTCGCCTAAGTTTGTAAAATCCTACTGAGTGGTGAGAAATCCTCCCACTCAGGGGCTTAGCTGTAGTCCAGTACTCGCCTAAGTTTGTAAAATCCTACCGAGTGGTGAGCAACCCTCCCACTCGGGGGCTTAGCTGCAGTCCAGTACTCGCCTAAGTTTGTAAAATCCTACCGAGTGGTGAGCAACCCTCCCACTCGGGGGCTTAGCTGCAGTCCAGTACTCGCCTAAGTTTGTAAAATCCTACCGAGTGGTGAGCATTCCTCCCACTCGGGACGAGCACGCGGAGTCTACCATATGTCCGGTGTGCGGCGTCACTCGATACAAGAAGAGGAAGAAAGCTCCTCGAAAAGTGGTGTGGTACTCTCCGATCACTCCTCGTCTGCAGCGGTATTTCGCAGACCCTAAGGTAGCAAAGCTCCTGCGTTGGCACGCGGATAGGGAGGAGAAGAAGCGAGAAGATGACGCAAATGATCCGGAGATAGATAAAAAAGACAAGATGCTGAGTCACCCTAAGGATGCGAGCCGGTGGCAAGCGTTGAACTTCGAATACCCAGAATTTGGGAAGGATCCAAGGAACATCGTGCTGGGCGCGAGCACCGATGGAGTCAATCCGTTTGGCAGCCAGAGAAGCACACATAGCACCTGGCCTGTGTTTGTGTGGATGTACAACCTTCCCCCCTGGTTGTGCATGAAGAGGAAGTACATTCACATGAGTATGCTAATTGAAGGGCCGAAACAACCAGGGAACGACATCAATCTGTATTTGGGGCTGCTGAAGGAGGAGCTAGACACACTGTGGAAAACGCCAGCCAATACGTGGGACGCCGTAGAGAAAGAATATTTTCCTATGAGAGCCGCACTGCTCACGACGGTGCACGACTATCTCGGTTACGGATATCTCGCGGGGCAGGTAGTCCACGGATTTTCTGGATGCGTAAGGTGCATGGATGACACAACGTATCGCCAGCTAGATAGAGATCCCGGGTCTTCGAAAACCGTGTTCATGGGACATCGAAGGTGGCTTCGCGACGATGACCCGTGGAGGAAACGCAAGGATCTGTTCGATGGTGAAACCGAACCCCGAAAACGCCCGTGTACGAGGAGCGGCGAGGAAATAGACAAGCTGTTGAAAAATTGGAAAGACTGCCCACTGCCGGGAAAGAAGCAAAAGGCGCCAGAGCCGGGAAAGAAGCGAAAGGCGCTAGAGCCGCTGCTGAAGGTATGGAAAATGAGGTCTGTTTTCTGGGACTTGCCATACTGGAAGATCCACCGTGTGCCTCACAGCCTTGATGTCATGCATATCATGAAGAACGTGTGCGAGAGTCTGCTTGGTACCCTGCTCAACATGCCAGAGAGGACCAAAGATGGGCCAAAAGCAAGGGCAGACTTGAAATCAATGGGCATCAGGAAGGAGCTTCACGCTATATATGATGATGATGATGATGATGATGATGATGATGATGATGATGATGATGAGGCGAAGCAGGACACAGAAAGTCGTCGCAAAGGCAAAAAGGCCAAGAAGACCGGAAATGACTACCCTCCCGCGTGCTTCACTCTAAGTCAGGAGGAGATCGAGCAGTTTTTCACCTGCCTCCTAGGAGTAAAACTTCCTTACGGTTACGCGGGGAAGATAAGCAGATACCTAGACCCAGCGAAGCAGAAGTTCAGCGGGATGAAGTCTCACGACTGTCACGTGCTGATGACGCAGATACTTCCAGTTGAAATCCGTGGGATCATGGACGCGCACGTCCGTGAAATGCTATTTGGCCTATGCAACTTTTTCGACGTTATCTCTCGGAAGTCGATTGGCGTGAGGCAACTCAGAAGGCTACAAGAAGAGATCGTGGTGATACTATGCGAGCTTGAGATGTACTTCCCGCCCGCATTCTTCGACGTTATGGTGCATCTGCTGGTCCATATAGTGGAGGATATCATCCAACTCGGGCCGACGTTCCTGCACAGCATGATGCCGTTCGAAAGGATGAATGGTGTCATCAAAGGATACGTTCGCAACATGTCACGTCCAGAGGGAAGCATAGCCAGGGGCTTTCTGACCGAAGAGTGCATCTCCTACTGCACGAATTATCTAGGCATCGAGAACCCCGTTGATCTGCCCGTCAACAGGCACCTCGGCAGGCTCGCTGGATGGGGTCACCGTGAGGGTCTCCGCGAAATGCATGTCGACTTCGAGGGTCGACTCGCGGACTTTTAAAGAGCAAACCTAGTCGCGCTACAACACATAGATGTGGTCGATCCTTGGGTGGTAGAGCACAAAACCTTTATTAAGAAGACGTACAATGACCGAGGCCAACAGAGGACGGATGGAGATATACTCAAAGAGCACAACTCATGTTTCAGGCGTTGGTTCAAGTAGAAGCTTCTGTCATACCCTTTACATGAGGATTCTTTCGCGGAAGAACAACTCATATTCGCCTTGTCACAGGGCGCCGAGCACAACCTGATGATCTATGAGGCGTACGATATCAACGGCTACACATTCTACACCGAGGCCAAGGACATGAAGAGCGATGGTTATCAGAACTCCGGGGTAACGATGGAATCCTACACCGGTAACAACAAGGACAGATACTACGGAAGGATCGAGGAGATCTGGGAGCTGAGCTACGCTAGAGAGAAGGTCCCCATGTTCCGTGTCAGATGGGCCAAGAGCGTCTTAAAAGAAGACCGGTATTTCACCACCATGGTTATACCCGAAGCCAAATCCATGACCGCGGGCGCAAACGACACCGTGAAAAATGAGCCATGGGTACTGGCTTCCCAAGTGGACCAATGCTTCTTCATTACCGACCCGTCAAAGCCCAGTCGTGTTGTCGTGAGGAGAGGCAAAAGGAAGATCATCGGAATGGATGGAGTAGCCAATGAGAAAGACTTCAACAAGTACGGCGACCCGAGGATCGAACATGACGACGATGATGAAGTAGCAGCATACACCACAAGAAGAAGCAGGACCACCCTACCTAAAGGACGTCCGTTCCACAGAAGAACTCCATTTGCGAAAAAGAAGGGCAAGAAGATTGTGAATAGATAGCTAGCTAAGATCGATTGTATTTAAATCATAGCCTTCATTTCTCGATTGTATTTCATGGGTACTTTTTGAACTATCATGAATATTTTTAAATTTCATGGACACTCGATCTCGATCCCCCTCCATCTCGATCGCTATCCCACCTCGCCAGATCCGGTCCCCCTCGCCGCCGAGCACCCCCCGGTCCACCGGCCGCCGCCGACCCCCCGCACCCTCGATTCCCCTACTCAACCGCCGCCGCCGACCCCCCGCACCCCTCACCTACTCAACCGCCGCCACCGACCCCCCGCACCCTCCCCCGCTCCACCGGCATTACTGTTTGATGATATTTTTAAAAAAATTATTACTGTCTTATAAAAAAATATTACTGTTATGATTTAAACAAGTTTGAACATATTTAAACACAAATAAGTATCAAACAGCATTTTAAATGCATAAAAAATTGTGGAGCCTGGGAATCAAACCCAGGACCTCCTGGTGTGAGAACTGGCTGCTGACCAGTCGAGCTAGTAGAGGGAACTTGATGTGGATCAAGTCAGGTGGTAGATAACATGTTGGCTCGAGCAGAAATCAAAAAAAAAATACTAATGGCGCACCAGGGTGAGGTGTGCCATTAGTATGGATGTACTTATGGCGCACCGAGGGGTGGTGCGCCATTAGTATTGTGCCGCCCCCATCCATATTTCCTCCCCGACCCAAACCTATCCCCTCTCTCTCCCTCGCCCTCGCCCTCGATCCCCTTCCCCTCTCCTCTCCCGACGCCGCTGCCCCGCCGCCTCGACGCCGCCCCGACGCCGCCTCGACGCCTCGACGCCGCCTCCACGCCCCGACGCCGCCTCGACGCCTCGCCCGCGCGCGGCGCAACCTCCGCCTCGCCGAGTCCAAAGGTACCCTCTTTCTCCATGCCCCCCGCTCCCCGGACCCTGGCTAGGGTTCTAACTGAACTGCTGGGGGTTTCGCATCTAGCGGCCGGCGGCGCCGCGAAGCTGGAGGAGCTGCTCGTGGAGGAGACGTGGCTGGAGGCGCTGTCCGGGGAGCTGCGCAAGCCCTACGCGCTCGACCTCTGCCGCTTCGTCGCCCACGAGCGCCTGCACGCCAAGGTGCCCATCTACCCGCCGCCCCACCTCGTCTTCCACGCGCTCCACACCACCCCCTTCCACAACGTCAAAGCCGTCATCATCGGCCAGGTACCCAAATACCAAGCCACTCAAGTCTACGAATCTGTAATTGTTCATCTGCTGCTTCATTTTCATTGTGAAGAAATGTGTGACAGTTTCACTAACTTAATTTCATTCTGAAGAAATTTGCGCCTAGAATTTCTTTTTGTTACAATGCTGCTTGCTGAATGGAGTGATGGCATCAAATTGAAACATGGATAGAAAAAAATTGGCAACGCCGTATGCAGAAATGTAAATTGTTGCTTCTGTTCTGCGTATTTATATTATGCTAGAATAACTGATTTGTGGTGACAGTGCTGCCTGCTGTATGGAATATTGACATTATACCAAAATATGGATAGTATAATTTGGCAGTGCCATATGCATTTTCATATTATCATGCAAGAATAACTGGTTTGAGGCTATTTTGTTTGTGTGATCACATTGTGGTGCCTGACATATTTGCCACAACACTTTGTAGCCGGAAAATATGCCTGTCATATATATGCCTTTCATTCAGCTATTAGTTGGTGATCCTATTTCGCTTGCTGTACTTACCATATGGTCTTCATTTGTCTTTGAACCTACTTTGCATCTGTATCATGCACTAAGTTTCTGATTTTAGTGTTTTCAGTCTATTTTTCTATTTCTGCTTTAACATAACGGAATAACTAATGGTGGCTGCCTAATGATGACAGACTAAGTTTCTGATTTATTTTCTTATAGAAGTGTAGATTCATTGGTAGCAATTGTTTTTAGTGTCTCATGTTGCAGATTGTGAACAGATAGCTAGCTAAAATATGTGTTCTGAAACACTGAGAGCAGAAACACTTACTACATACATATGCTCAAGAAACACTTACTAACCAGAAAAGGTTTTGACATGAAATGTTAATAGCACAGAGAGCACCACAAGTTAAACACCTCAATCTGTTAGTATTTGTCTGCATTTTCTCACATTCTTCTTGTATCTGATCCAGTATTGCCTGTAGTGGTTTGTCCAAAATGTTGAATGATACTGCTTGGAGATGCATATATTGTTTCACCTCTTCACATGCCAATGTATTTTCCATGTTGTGATGGAGGCCTTTTTTGCCTTGTCCACCCGAGAGGCCCTTGAGTTTGCTGGAATGTCGATTAACTTCTGTTCTGGCAAATTCGGGTACTCCATATGTCCTATTTTCAGCAAAGGTCATGCTGAAATTTTCCGTGAATTTTAGCATGACTTTGCTAAAAATAGGACATATGGGGTACTTGTGACTAATGCATGGGTGTCGACAAACCATTAATTATACAACCTTGGCTTTTAGGGTGCCTCGGTGTCGATAAAAACCGAAATGATGAAAGCTTAGGCTTTTAGGGTGCCTCGGCGTCGAAAAACCCTCAATGATAAAAGCTTAGCTTTTAGGATGCCTCGGTGTCGACAAACCCTAAATGATGAGACCATGATCTTGTTCCTTGACAATAACCAACTTTTTGACCAAACTTTGTTCCTATTTAGAGAGAAACATGGCCAACAACGATGAGGCCGGGGGTTCGGGCGGCAAGGCATTCTGGGAGCTGTCCCAGAAGATGGAGGAACAACCTCACTTGTATGAGGACGCCGCCTTCCCCATCGATCCTGAGACCACTGATGGTGCCGCCGAGGATGACCCCACTGATGCCACCACTGATGGTGCCGCCGAGGATGCCACCACTGATGATGGCGGCGCACACACAGATGGCAGCCAACCGAAGAGGCAACGGAAGGACCGGCGCCCGACCGTGCTCCGCACCCTCAAGGAGGAAGTTACTGAAGTGGACTCCGACGGGAATCCAACGGCGCCCGAACGAATAGTCAAGGGGTACTCGCTTCAGCTCGGGTGCATTCTCCGGAGCACCGTCTTGATCAACACCGAGAACCTGAGGCATCCTGACCGAGGGAATTTGCGCAACCTCCTCTTCACGAAGCTGCACGAACGATACAAGTTCCCCGCTGAATTTGAAAACACAAGCCTCAAAGGGAATAAAGTGAACAATGCTGCCCTCACGAAGATGAGCAAGGCCCTGTCTACATGGAAAAGCAATGTGAAGAGAATGATCGAGAAAGGTGAGAGTTATGAGAAGATCAAGGTGAAAAATCCTTCCATCACCGAAGATGACTACAACGACTTCAAGATCAATTGCTCGAGCACCGCAAACTCCGAATCAAGTCAGTGGGGGAAACAAATGCGGGAGCTGAACTTAGGGGAACACACACTCGGTCCCGGCAGTTACAGAGTGGCGGAGCCTATATGGGACGAGGAGGCGGACCGTGCCGAGCAAGGCCTACCGCCCCTCTTCGATAAATACGGTGACAAGAAACCAGGAACTTTATCAGGGCCCGGTACAAGAAGGACCCGAAAACAAAGGAGCTTACCATGGATCCGAAGACCAGGGCGCTTGAGCTTGTTCTGGTAACGAATACACCCCCGCGTAATTAGCTCCATATGGTTGCATTCTAATTAATGAAGCCAAATTTCTAAATGGTTCACATTCCTTCCGCAGGCGACTGAAAGCAGTAGCACGGGGTCGACTAAGAGCAACCCTTGGGACACCACTCTAAATAGGGCGTTGAATGTAATGAAGAACAAGGATAAGCTCAGTAAGCCGACGTCAGCTGGTCGTGTGGCCGGCAAAGGCTTGTCGACAAAATGGTCATCATACTATAACACTGGTGGGCGAAAGAAGAAAAAGATCAGCTCGGAAAGCCAGGCGCGCGAGGCTCAAGAACTCAAGGCACAGGTGGCGCGGATTCGGGAGATTGTCCAAGAGCAAGTGCAACAACAACTCGGAGCGACGATCACCGCCATTGTGCCTACCTTGATTGAGGGGTTGAGTGCGTGGATTGCGGGCGGCCAACAGGGGCCGCCCCCGATTCCTAGCTTCACGGCCAGCAACTCGCAGAACGCGATGGCGGGGCCATTGGTGTCTCCGGCGGAGGCAGCATTGGTGTCTCCGACGCCGGCACGGGAGCTTAATGCACCCGGGTGTACGCCGGCCGCCACCTCTGCAGCAAGCGGCCCCTCCGTCAACTGGACGCCCGCCGTTGGCGGTGCCTCGACATTAGCCGAGCTCGACGCCATCATCACGGTAACTAATTAAGCCTCTCTCGGCCGAGGACTTCATCTCCTTGCCTTTGACTGGGCATCCCTGACGCCCTACATGTTTTCGCAGGGCGCCGCCGATGTTCCATGCACTCTCCTGCACTTCGTGAACAACGAGTTGGTCGATGTCGCCAAGGGCAAAATCGTTCAACCGGGCAACCCCTTGTTCCACGGTACCCAGATGCCACCCAACTTGTTTAGGGTTCAACTGGTTCGGGTGCTGCCAGGCTGCGACGAGTTGTTACCTCCGATTCGACCCGTCGGGGCCGACGATGATGACGTGATAACCCTCAGCGCCTGCCTGAGCTGGCCCCTGCTTTGGCCGAAGAGCCAGATTCGTTTGGGGGCGGGGGACACCACCCCAAAGACAACACCGCCAGTCGTGTCGGCGCCAAGTCGGCCCCATGGCAAGACCGCTGCAACGGTGCCGGACATCCCTATGCCACTGGATCCAAACGACGACGACGATACATTTGGCAACGTCGATCAGTACTTTGCCGATCATGGGTACAGTGGCGACTTCATGGGGCCTCCTTCTGAAGAACCCAACCCAACAAAATACGTGCGCGATCTAGCTGGTACCGCGGAGAAGCCAAGTTGCAACAGGCGTCGTCTGCAGTTCAGCTCTCAGGAGACGCCTCCAGCTGCCGACTTCACCGAGCCTCAGATAGGCGAGGTGCGAAATATTATCAGCCCCAACACACTAAGAAGGCGGTTTGTGAGCAGAACTCGGTCCCATTACAGGAGAAGAAGAAGGCACGCAAAAGAAAGACTAACAAGGGTGCGGGCCAGCCGGCACCGAGTACGATCCGTGCTTAGGACGGGCCACCTTCACCTGAGGATTTAATGAGGAGGCTGCATGTGGCGGGTAGGCCGATGCTACCGAGAAATATGCTCGATGCTGCAACCAGTGCTATGCGGAGTCTGCATGACAGTGTTTTTTCTTTGGAGAAGCGGCATCTCAGAGAGAAGGATGTGGCATACCCGGTTTTCGCGGCCAAGGTGCCAGAAGGCAAGGGCTTTGTGGATGACTCCATCGGGGGTACGATCATCCTGCGGTTTGATGACATCCACGCTATGTTGAACCTTCATCCGCTGCACTACACCTTCGTTCGGCTATTTTCGCTGAGTATGGAGATGCGGATCATTCGCGACAAGACCCCGGACATCGTGATAGTCGACCCCTTCTACATGCGTGCCAAGATCTTGGGCAGCGCTGGGGACCGGCAAGTCGCGAGTTCTTACCTTGAAGGCGTCATTCTGGCAAACCAAGATAAGGATAACTTCCTCGTGCCTTACTTTCCCGAGTAAGTCCTCCCCTCAACCGCCCCGTAACATATGAATTCTTAGATTTCGATCATTTTTCTTTTAATATTCCATGTTTTCTGCAGTGACACACATTGCACGCTCATCCTCCTAAGCCCCAAATATTCCATGGCCACGTATTTCGACCCGGACCGTCATTCGAACGTAGACTACACAAATGTCAAGAAGGTTCTTGATGATGTTCTCCCCGGCTACGCCAAATCTGGAGGCACCTTCACCAGGCCTATTCGTAAGTACGGCAAGCACGTGTTCTCCCACAATACAACATTCTGCTGCATCTAGCAGCCGCTTGGCGGTCAGAAGGGTGCCTACTACGCCATCCATCACATGCGGGCGATCGTACGGGACCATCATCAACTTCTGCTACCGAGTAAACTCAAAGATTGGGCCGCGAGCGTGTCGACAATCCAGGACGCGGACATCAGACAAGAATTCTTTCGCATCCAGTCGGAGTTTGCGGAAATCATCCATCAAGATGTCCTTCGTACCTCGGGGCAGTTCTACCTCAGAAATCAACCGTCCAACAGTGACATCGACACAATGCTACAAATGCAGGCTGACAACGACCGTTATTTCATGACTCCCACAATAGACGGCGGCTTCATCCACGCTCCGGTCCCTTGAGTCGAGTCGAAAGCAGTGATGCTGTGTCTAGTTCTGAAACATCGATTGGCTCATGTTGTAATTAAACTTTAATGAACTTGTAGTATGTCTCTTTGGTTTCGAGAGTCGTTCAACTTAGATGTAATCGATGCTATTAATGTCTTGCTTTTCTCTTCCGATCGTTCTGTTGCATACTTATATATTGCTTATGTATTGTCTATGAATTGGTACTAACGTTTCATTTGGCTAGTGCATAGCGATGCCGTCGTATGTTGTGTACAAGGGTAAGGTTCCCGGAGTCTACGACGACTGGGAGGAGTGTCGGAGACAGGTTCACCGATTCAGCGGTAACAGTTACAAAGGGTACACCACTAGGGCCGAGGCCGAATCTAGATACGCCCGCTATCTAGCGGGAGAGGGGAGGGAGCGTTGGAGGAACCGGATGAAGACGAGTTTCATCGTGATGATGCTCATCGTGATGACCGCAACTCTCTTCTATGTGATGGTAGTTTAGATGATCGATATCGACTTGTAATGTGAAGACAAACTCGCTACTCGCGGTATACATGGGTATACATGGCCCCCTGGGTATACATGGCCCCCTGGGAGGCATACTAATGGCGCACTGTTGTATATACTAATGGCGCATCTGAGGTCCGCCATTAGTATACCAGATACTAATGGCGCACCAGTGGTGCGCCATTAGTAAAATATACTAATGGCGTGGCACTAATGGTGCACCACTAATGCGCCATTAATGGCCAAATTAGGTGCGCCATTAGTAGGCCTTTTCCTAGTAGTGTAAGTTTGTAAAATCCTACCGAGTGGTGAGCAACCCTCCCACTCGGGGGCTTAGCTGCAGTACAGTACTCGCCTAAGTTTGTAAAATCCTACCGAGTGGTGAGCAACCCTGCCACTCGGTGGTTTAGCTACAGTCCAGTACTCGCCTAAGTTTGTAAAATCCTAGCGAGTGGTGAGCAAACCTCCCACTCGGGGGCTTAGCTGCAGTCCAGTACTCACCTAAGTTTGTAAAATCCTACCGAGTGGTGAGCAACCCTCCCACTCGGGGGCTTAACTGCAGTCTGGTACTCGCCTAAGTTTGTAAAATCCTACCGAGTGGTGAGCAACCCTCCCACTTGGGGGCTTATCTGCAGTCCAGTACTCGCCTAAGTTTGTAAAATCGTACCGAGTGGTGAGCAATCCTCCCACTCAGGGTTTTAGCTGCAGTCCAGTACTCGACTAAGTTTGTAAAATCCTACCGAGTGGTGAGCAATCCTCCCACTCGAGGGCTTAGCTGCAGTCCAGTACTAGCCTAAGTTTGTAAATTCTACCGAGTGGTGAGTAATCCTCCCACTCAGAGGTTAGCAACAGTCCAGCTCTCACCTGCAAGGACGACGAGGTGCAGGTCGACTACAACCTTCTCCTTTGGAGCTGCACCACAAGTACAACGTACGCTCCATCCGTACCTGCAAGGGCGACGAGGTGCAGGTCGACCGCGGCCCTCTTCTCCGAGCTACGCCACAAATACAACGTGCGCCCCATCCTTGCCCGCAAGGACGACGAGGTGTAGGTCGACCGCGGCCCTCTTCTCCGAGCTACGTCACAAATACAACGTGCGCTCCATCCTTGTCCGCAAGGACGACGAGGCGCAGGTCGACTTCAACCTTCTCCTTCGAGCTACGCCACTAATACAATGTATGCTCCATCCTTGTCCGCAAGGACGATGAGGCACAGGTCGACTGCAACCTTCTCCTTCGAGCTACGCCACAGATACAACGTGCGCTCGATCCTTGTCCGCAAGGACGACAAGGCACAGTTCGATTGAAGTCTCCATTTCAAGGCTGCATCTCAAACACGAAGTTCATTCCAAATAGGGAACAGATTCCAAAAGCAATCGCAAGCATACTCAAAAGCAGTTCGGATAAATCCTAAAGTTACAAGCGACAAATCAAAAGTATTCGAGCATCAGGCCCGAAGGAGTTTAATGGTTACAACAACCACTTGGTATTCCGAGGCAAATTTAAGACAGATTTAAATCTCATAGTTTGTTCACTCGTCAGGAGGATGGCTGGTAGGTTCGACGAATTCATCCAAGTCAATTCCATCTGCGATCCGAGTGGCAGCAGCGATGAAAGTCTCCATAAAGGACTGGAAGTCGTGCCTTTTGGTGTTGGCGACCTTGATCGCCGCCAGCTTGTCTTCACGAGCTTCCTTGTAGTGGACCTTTACCAAGGACAACGCCACGTCAGCACCACACCGGGCAGAGGACTTCTTCCACTCTTGCACTCGACCAGGAATCTCGTTGAGCCGAGTCATCAGAGATTCGAGGTCATTTTGAAGCATCGCCCCTGGCCAGAGTCATGAGTGGATTCATGAAACTGCCACCTTCAAACGAGCGAGGTAACTTGTGACGCTGGCGATGCGGGATTCCAATCGAATCACATTCATGGCAGCCTCGTCGCTGACTGGAGAAACGATAGGGTCTAAACCCGTCTCGATCCTTCCAGTTTCCTCGTCAAAGTTTTGGTAGAATTCTGCAGTCAAAGAGTTAGTGAGTCGACTGGACATTATTAACTTGCAAGCAGTAAAGCAGTTGGATTAAAATGAGTACCTTCCAGCATAAGATAGAGCTTCTTGGCAAGAGTTCTCAGATAGGCTTCCGTGTCATTTCTCTTACGGACCGCGGACTCCAGCTTCTCATTCAGAGCAATCTTATCTTTCTTCAGACTAGTTACCTCTCGGTTGGACTCATTGAGAGAGGACTTCAGCTTGGTTACTTCTCCTTCCAACGCTCCGACCGAAGCCAGCTTCTGGTGTGCAAGGGCAGTCTTATCTTGAGCTTCCTTCTGCGCAACTGCAAGGTCCAAGTCCTTCTTCTCCAGAGCCAACCTCATTTTCTCTGCAAAAGAAGCAATCAGATCAAACAAGAGATCGAAGAAATATCTTAAAAGACGATCGACGTGAACAGTCGACACGCAATTACCTTCCATACCAGCAGCTTCATCTTGAGCTTTCTTCAACTTTTGTTGGGCCAGCTCCAAGTCGAGGTTGAGTTGCCTCTGCTTCTCCTCAAATTCGGCAAACTTAGAAATGAGAGTACAAGATTTCTGCAGAAAGTAAAAGACGTGTCAATCGACAAGATCAAAGATTATTTACTTCCGAGTAAATAAAACTTAAAAGTTTACTCAGACCCCAGTTGATCGCCCGCAGTCGACTGCGGTCTCGGGGACTACACCCAGCGGGTGCACTTGGCGTGGCCCCATTGATTCAGACCCCGCTCGACCGGTCTGCCCGGGTCGATAAAAAGGGAGAAGAACTATTCAGACCCCGGTTGACTGCCAGTAGTCGACCGCGGTCTCGGGGACTACACCCAGTGGGTGCACTTGGCGTGCCCCCACTGGTTCAGATCCCACTCGGACGGTCCGCCCGGGTCGAGTGGAAGAAAGAAAAGGGAAAAGGACTCAGACCCCAGTCGACTGCCCGCAGTCGACTGTGGTCTCAGGGACTACACCCAGTGGGTGCACTTAGCGTGCCCCCACCGGTTCAGATCCCACTTGCCCAGGTTGAGTGGAAGAGCGCAAGTGCTAGAGACAACAAAACACCCAGTGGGTATACAAATTCGACGCAGAAAATATTTCAGGTAGCATATCCTAATAGAACAAGGTCAGTCGAAAGTCTACTTACCTGGGCATTGGCCCGAAGAGCCGCGCTGGCATCGTAAGCAGCCTGGCTGTTCTCGTGCACCGTCTCCATCCGCTCCATCACCACGTTAGCCTGACGGATGGCCTCCGTAGCCGCATCCAACTGGTTTTCCGGAACATGGTAGTTGGTGAAGAAGGGGGCAGACGACCCAGGTGCGGCAGCTTGGAGCTCCGAAGCATGAGGTTGGACGATTGAAGGAAACACCGGTACAATCAACGGCGCAGGGCGCTCACTCGACAATGGGACAGCGAAAGTTACAGAGGCCCCACCTATGTCTTCAGATTGCCGGACGGTTGGTCTTGTCATCGGTCCCTGCTGAGACGTCTTGCGAGCTGCTACCTTTTTCTTCTTTCTGGGCCTAGGGGTCACATCTTCATCATCATCCGGAAGATCGATGACGTTGGGTGGGGCTGTAAATAAATCAGTCGACCCCAAGTGAATCGCTAGAATTTAATCGACCAAATAATCAAGAACAAGATCATGAGAGTTTTACCTAGGTTGGAGGTAACCGCGTCTTCCATTTTCTCGTCTCGGTATTGGTAGGACGAAGTTCCAGATGTAGCAGCACTGCAAATGTCAACATTCAATCGGTTATGTTCTGTTGCTCGAGTCGACCAAAAGATCGGGTCAGATGATTACCCGGAGATGGTGGGGATGGTCACTTTGATCCTGGGCAAAGCCTTCGGTGGTTTGGAGGAGGTGGCCTTCAATGCTTTCAGCGCGGGAGGCGGCGCAGTCTTGAGTTGTTTCGATACCTTCTCAGTCGGCACCGGAGAAGACGTCCGAGGGCGCTTCGAAGATTGCCCAGTCGGTGCGGCCGTCAGGTCAGGGGCGCTCACCGGGTCATGAGCGTGCTTGGACCTTCTCTCTCTGCGAGGCGGCGAGTCGACTTCTTCTTCATCACTCGAGTCATCGCTCTCCTCGTCCTCCTCTGCATCCGAGCGCCACTCCCCGCTCTCGCCCCCGCTCGCCCCTTCCTCGACATTTTGCTCCTGCACTCCATTGGGCATCGCGTACATATTAATAAGAGCCTGAAAAGACAATGAACAAAAGAAATACAGTCAACCGTCAACAAGATGTTACACAGTGAATC
The DNA here is from genome assembly GCF_003073215.2 of Triticum urartu. Taxonomy (NCBI): domain Eukaryota; kingdom Viridiplantae; phylum Streptophyta; class Magnoliopsida; order Poales; family Poaceae; genus Triticum; species Triticum urartu. The sequence goes on from NC_053024.1 coordinate 7,252,182, forward strand.
AAGAAGATAGCTGGCAATGCAGAATGATACTTGTTCCGGTTGGCGCAAATGGTTGAATGGAATCACCCTCCTAGACCCCCGGGGATTATCTTTGTTGCCGATGATTCCTCTCAGCCACTTCTCCACTGTGTCTTCACTAACGTCCTCCGGGTGGATCCGAGTGGAGTCCTCGAGTCCCGAGTACATCCACGTCGGATGGTCACGGGCTTGGAGTGGCTGGATGTGTCGACTGAGAAAGACCTCCAGCAGGTCCATACCAGTCACTCCGTCGCGGACAAGTTGGACGACCCGCTCGACCAACACCTTCACCTACGCCTTCTCTTCCGGGATCACCCTCAAGGAGGAGGGCTTCTCCACTCGAGCCAAGGAAAAGGGGGGAAGTCCGGTCGACTGGCCCGGGGTCGGCTGGTCCTTGCAGTAAAACTAGGTCGACTGCCAGCCCCGGACCGAGTCGGGAAGGATCATAGCTGGGAAGGTGCTCTTGTTCCTCATCTGAATTCCGAGACCCCCGCACATCTGTATCACGTGCGTCCTCTCGTCACTCGGGTTGGCCTTCTTGACCGTCTGGGAGCGACATGTGAATATGTGCTTGAAGAGACCCCAGTGCGGTCGGCAACCCAAGAAACTCTCGCACATGGACATGAAGGCAGCAAGGTACAGGATGGTGTTTGGAGTAAAGTGATGAAGTTGAGCCCCGAAGAAGTTCAAAAAACCATGAAAGAAAGGGTGGGGAGGCAAAAGAAAACCCGCGGTCGACGTGAGTGGCGAGGAGAACGCACTCACCCTCCTGCGGCCGCGGCTCGGTCTCGTTCCCCGGGAGCCGCGCCGATTCATGGGGGATCAGTCCCCCTCAACCAGATCGTCAATGTCATCTTGGCTGATCGTCAAGCGGATCCAGTCGCCCTGGATCCAGCCCGGCGGCAGGCCATACCTTGACGAGGATCCACCCCGGCTGGTCCTCTTTCCTTTCGCCTTCGCCGTCGCCTTCTTTGCGCGCTCCAACGCTACCGTCTTCTCCTTCCCCATGGCAGCGAATCGAGTCCGAGCGGGGCTACGATGCCGAGAGCGGATGCAGGCGCAGCGGAGAAATCTGAGGAGGAAGAAGGAGAATGAGGGTGCACTGTTCAAAAGCCCGGTCCGGTGCCTTTTATAAGGACACTTCCGAGTGACTGACTTGTAGGCCCGGACGATCTTATCAAATCCCGCAATAGTCGCGCGCGCGATACGTGACAAAAAAGGTGGCGCGGGGATCGAGGCGACCTTCCTAATCCGTCCCGATTACCACGGCCTCCCCCGTCTGACGCGCTTCCCAAAATTCGAATCCCGCGAAATCTGCAGACAACAGAACAACTTATCAGACGGAAGACATCGTCCACATCATCACTCGGAACTCTTCAGTAAAAGTTCACTCGACAAAAACTAAGAATGGATCAAGGCGACTGAAAAAGAAGTTGGTGTGGTCACCTCAGCTCATTAATCCAGAACAAGATATACTCATAGCACGAAAAATGAGTCGGAAGTGTTCTCAACTCCTTCCTCACTCAAACCCTGATCCATTCGGGGGCTAATGATGAAGCTATGTACCTAGGGTAGGGTCATGGATCTGTCCAAGATACCCTCCCCAAGGACATCTCTAAAAAGAACCAGAAGCATTCGAAGAAAAATCATCATCCACTCGACCATGAAGCTATGTTCCACTCGACAGTCTTGAAGACACTCGACCGTATGGGCAATCACTCGAGTACCAGAAGATCTAGAGCCACTCCACACTGCAACGGTCGGGAATTAAGTCATAACTTTAATGGTCATTGTGTATCTTTATTGCAGGCGTTACCAGTAACGTCCTCGTCTTTATGTACCTTAAACCCTTTGTAACTAAGGGCGGGAGGGGTCTGGCAAACTCTATATAAGCCACCCCCCTCCTCAGGGACAAGGGTTCGCACCCCATGTAACACACACGCATATAATCCAGTCGACCGCCTCCGGGCTCCGAGACGTAGGGCTGTTACTTCCTCCGAGAAGGGCCTGAACTCGTAAAACTCGCGTGTACAACTCCTCCATAGCTAAGATCTTGCCTCTACATTCCTATCCCCCATTTTACTGTCAGACTTAGAACCACGACAGCCGCCGAGCTTCTATCTTCGCCGTCGTAAGTGACCGACGGTAGACCCACGCGAGGAGCCGCTTGTCCTTGTCGGGCTCCGCCGGTAACCCGCGGCGGAGGCTGACAGAGCTTTGACTCCGGCTTGCGTGTCTGGGCCGGCGAGGCCGGCACAAGCACCCACCGCTGCCCGCGTGGGGGAGCAGTAGGCGGCAGGACCAGGGGACGGCGTGGGGGAGGCACGGACTGCGCAGGCCGTGCAGAGTCAAGCTCGGGCCGGGAGGAGCCAGCACCAACTCCTTGCTGCGCCAGCGGGGGAGAGGCGAGGCCGATCCAAAACTGCCACCCGTGTCCACCTTGGACTTCTCGAGGGCAATGCGGAGGGCTAGCTCATCGTTGTCGTCGAAGGAGGAGCGACTGCCGGCACCTTATGTTGTGCGATCGGCATCCCGCAAGATGTTTTCTAGATCAAGATGGCGTGGCACCATCGGCATCCCGCTGTGCTCGCCGCATCGCACAACAACCCGACATCTCACCTCCTCCACGCACATAGTTGAAGCATCGTTGGCCTACCTACACTTCACTAGACCATCTAAACTACATGCAAACGCAAAAATAAACAGGCTGATATATCATGACAAGATTAATGCTAACACTGCCTGCGTGCAGTGTTTGCAGTGCTGCTTCTTCCAAGTTTTTTCGGAGGTTCCTTCTGCTCTGCTAGTTGGTCTGAACATGCTTCACATGCCTGAACGTGGTTTCACTCTAAGAAATGGATCGGGGGAGACTCCCTGATCTTCTATACAATGGTTAGGCCGTGTAACTTTTATTAGGACTATCAGCGCATGGGTTTTCTATAAAATTAGTTTTGGTGTTAAACTGTCAATCCCAGCTTTGATTTGATGTGTTCATTTGTGATCGGACAACACACAAGCAAAGTTTGCAAATTTTCACCAGGAACATATATGGATGTACCTGCCCTTGTAATAAGTTAATAATAACATTGTGATTAACAAAGAAAAATGAACTAGCACAATTACGAGGCTTTGCACATCAAAATATCACCAATACTATATTATTTCTTTATTTTTCTTTGTATGTTTTTCTGTTTACCACGAAATCACTCATTGTTTTGTATTGTTAATTTTTAGAAAGAAGGCTTCCTCACGGAATTTTAAATAACTGACAGCCATCCTTAACAATCTACTGTGCAAATGGACAGAACAAGAACAATTTTTACTTTGTTGTTACTAATCTATCACAAAATTTGGTTACACTGGACATGAAAATGTTTTTCTTTACGATGAATATTCGGTTATGTAAGATATGCAAGTGAGTATGACTATAAGATAATGTTTGCATGATGAGTTTCTATTCTAGCTGATTCATGGCTCCAATAGATTGTGTGCTGATTTGCGGGTAATTTTTTTTAACGTTCTCAACTGAACCCATCATTACAGAGCCTCAGTTTTCTACACAGAGAGCCTATGCATAGATGGTTCAGGTACAAATTAACAATTTTGTTCAATCGCTTCATTTATTCTCTGTCACGACATTATGTATTCTACATGGCAAATTTGACCAAGAGTTAACTTACCACTCTGCGGAGATGCCCTCAAATGAACATGCATCCCACCACTGCTACACAACAGACTTTATTAAACATGGCTTCTGACACTAGCCGAAAAATACGGTCACGAAAAAGGCTATACAAAGTGGGTTTTCTTGGGCTTCTGTCACAAAACCTCAGGGGAGAAGCACCCGTCTCGGAAAATTTTGCTTTCTGATGTAGGTTAGAATGAAGACCCGTCTCGAATATATATTCTCAGGCAGGCAGAAAGAAAGGCCAATCTGAGATGTTTAATCTGCCGAAGGTGGTCTTTCATTCGGGCTCGTTTCTTCATTGTTAGTAACAACTCTTGTTGCAGCTATCTTGGTACAGTACATAGTTGAGTCTTCTGACTATTTCCTCTGCATTGACGGTAAAGCCCTCCTCCACCTGAATGTGAAAGTTAGTCGATCCACACAAATTTAAAGCCAAAAGTCCTTGAAGACATTTATGGTCATGTATAATAGAATTGTACATAATATCAATATTGTGCCTGTTTTCCGTTGTTTCTCTAACATAAACGAGGAGGGATATATACTTATAAGTAGTGACATACTATGACCTCTGATCGAAAGTTCAACTATTTCTACACTTTTATCAGTTAAACAATTCTAATTTTCTCTATCTACAAAGAAATAATATCTAAAGATTAGATCGAAATTATGATATTTATTATCAAATATACCTTAATAATTTTATTTATCACAGAAAATGTTTGTTGATAAGATGGCCGTCAAATTACTATCTTGAAGAATGTGTCATGTGACTCATGTCCTACCAGAAATTTTACATTTAGTTTGAACTGCATAAAGTAATATATTGGATTTCTGAAAATGGTACTATATTTTATATTAGAAAAATCGAAAATCCACTTCCAAATGAAACAGTCTAATGTCCGTAGGGTTAAGGTGATCTTGAGTTGCTACTTGATAATTTCTTTGTCTTATTGTATTATACTTTGCAAGTGTGCATTTTATAGCATGGTATGCATATCTATCTATTCAAAAAATATGCATTGGAGAATGAGGAAAGTGAATATTGAGAGGAATCCATCTGGGTGGAAAAAAATCCATTCGTCTATTCCTCCATGTTATGGGGGTCCAAGGAGCCTCTGGGCAGTCTAGTCTCCCTAATGTTCGCTGGGGTGGTGGCGATGGGTGTGCCGATACATTAACACCCATGAGAAGCTATTTTTTCCCTGAAGATGTTGTCGAATAGCTTCTTCACACCAGCCCTGGGTCTTTTCGGCTCTCGGTCGTTGGTTTGCAATTGCTGGTGGAGTCTGGTTTCGGTTAATAGTTGGTTGTGTTCATTGTTGGAGTTTTTGCATGATTGTATACCTTATCAATCATGCCATTGTGAGGTTATTGGCTTAGCATCCCTTATAATCTTGGTCGACTCTATTCATCGTGATGAACTCACACAAACATCCTACCCTCTTTTCAAGGTACGTGTCGTAGTTTTACAACCAAATTTTGAATCAGAGTGAGTACTATCATAAATCTGTTCATGAGAACTTGCCTTTGCCATGGTGGTTATAATCACAGTGGACTGCGTGAACGGCATCACATTATTGTGGACGACGCGAAGGTGGAACTCCTCCAACTCCGCAAGAACCCTGGCGACCAGACCCTTCCCATTTATTTCACAATGGATCCTCAACATCACCTTGTTCCCTGAAAGTTTTGCCTCGATCTCGGGCAGCAGCTGGCTCCTCGCCGGCGTCCGGTCTGCCGAGTAGAACAAAGGGGACCCCTCTTTGACGAGCACCACGGTCTCGACGCTCCTATGGCTGCCGCCGGCCGCCTCCAGGGACTTGTCTTTCTCTTGTAGCTCTTTCACATAGCTCGTTGCGTTGCTAAGAATCGTCCCCTTGTCCATCTGATGGACCCAAATTGTAATAAACACATTAACAGATTAACTAAGCATTGACCCCCAACGGGCAAAAATAAACAAAAAGAACCGTGCATTTCCTGAAGGAATATTAGGACACGTTGAAAAAGACGGGGAAGTCAACGACCTTCTTGAGGCCGGGGATGAGGGCAGAGAGCTCGATGAAGCGCTGGTTGGTCTTCTCCCGGCGCTTCCGCTCCGCCATGATGTGGCCTTGTGCGCAGGCGGCGACTTTCCTTGCGGCGGCCCTCCTCGTCGGCTGTGACACGCCGGAACGAAGCGGCGCTCTGGCGGCCTGTGTGCCACCGCCCACGCTGGACGGCTGGGCCGCGTTGAAGTTCCAGCTCATGGAGTGGGTGTAGGTGGCGCCGGTACTGCTCATACTGCCCGAGGCCGGGAACGACGTCAACGTGGAATTGCTCCCTTGCTGCATGGCTGCATCAGGGGATGGACTGATGAGCCCCCCACAGCGGCGGGTATCCGCGCCGGAGCTCTGCCTCTTGTGTGCTTCCGGGAGCTCCGGGAGCGCCTGGAGGCATGCGAAGCCAGCCCGGTTCTCGTCGGCTCCTCCTTGATCCTCCTCGTGCTGCAGCGTGCTCACCGCCCACTGCATGAACATGAGTGAGTCGTCCATGTCGTCCATGGGCATCCGTCCGTACGTAACCACTGACTTAGCAGCTGGTTCAACATCGAGATACACATGAGAGATGAGACACGGCAGACTAGAATTAATGAGAGAACGATGCGTGTAGTGGAATTGTTTACCTCGATCGGTGGGTGATCAACTCAATCTTTGTAGCAGTAGTAGATGCCATGGAACCTGGCTTCTAGTCTTTGGGTTTATAAGGAAGCGTGCGTCCACTCAGTGTTTGGTCACACTAAGGCCCCTCCCAAGCCTAAGACAAATTGGCCAACCTTAAACAAACAATGAGTCGTTGGATCCTGGTTATCTGGCCTGGATCTAGTGGAAATCATATTCTAGACACCAGCAAATTAAAGGTGCGTGTCGTTGCACAAACATACAAAATTACATTATTATGTGTACAATGGGCTCTCCTGTTGTTGAGATTAAGATCAGTGTTAGCCAGCTAGATTGGTGGATCCGGCCACGTGAATCATCCAAAATACAAATGTTTTAAAACAACTACCTATAGGTGCGCTATAGCCTTTTTGGACCATCCACGATAGCCAAGTGACGGGCCAATCACAGTTCCACTATGCTAACGCGAATAACGACTAGCAAATGTATGTTCAAACCTTGCAGCTGGCCATCGTTCTGCTAGGAGAAAACACAAAATAGTATGGTAACTTTGAAAGACAACTCTTCTTGAAGGCAAAAAGTAAAAGTCATAAGATTGGTTAAACTATGGGGAAACATAAGAGAGCTGAAACTAAAAATACATATAGGACCCTAATAACTGGCGATGCCTGTTAGAGATAGTAAATAATACTAATGGAAAATCAGTGTTTACCGAGTGCCAAGGTCTTTGCCGACTTCCGTTTCACAGGCTCACGACACAACATCCCTTTGCCGAGAACAAGACTCAGCAGTAGTGTGCACTCGACAAGGAATTCCTTCCGACGAGAGCTGTCACAATAATGCCCCATAAACGAAATAATACTCGGCTACTACGTTTTTTTGCTGAGAGCTCATGACATGGCAATCGACAACTAGGAGCCACGTGACACGACAATTTGGGTTTGACGGCTCCGTGACGTCGGTGGCACGTTTGCTGAGTGCAACACCTGGGGGACTCGGCAACTATTTGCAAAATTAACTTTTGAGTGCAGGAACAGTTTTCTGAGTCCCCTGCCGAAGTACCCGGTGTAGCTGCAAAGATATTCCCAGGTTCCGCCATGTGGCCTAGCTTGCCGAGTGCGGTGACTCCCGGAGAACATCTTTGTTTACATATTTTGGCTGCGAAAAAACTTAGCCGAGTTATGGCACTTGAAGCTCGGCAAAACAGCTGCAAGAGTTGGTGGGAATAGTCACGCGTCACAGCTGTCGTGTAGGATACTCAGTAACTGGGACCTTTGCTGAGCTCGGTACTCAGCAAAAGCCCTGTTAAGCCCTCCATGGAAAACATATTTTTATAGCCATATATAGCCAGCTAGCACCATTCGTACATCACACATAATACACACAAACGAGCAACAAGCCAATTACCATAGGAAGTTCACATGTCACAAAACAAGTTAGATAACAACCTAGTCCATACCAAGCATAGTACTTAAAATTCACCTGCACAAGCATAGTGACTTAACAACATCCATATTTCACAGACAATCAGCATACAATTCGCCGACACGACCTCTCCCTGATGAAGGTCAACTCCGTTGACACAAGCTGTACGCTTGTTGAGGAGGAGAGGGGGGGGGGGGGGGGGGGGGGGGGAGGAGTGGCATTATTCATAGCCTCAAGTTTTTGATGAAACGTCTACATATATATTTTTGTTAGCATTGCATCACAATTTTCAATCGGTTAATATTGGTGGCTATTCTGTGAAAGCACTAACCTTGACTCCGGCTTGCACATCTCTCATGCCGCCACTTCTTGTAGTCGTGCCGCCTGTGCGTCATGGCCTCGACATCCTCCCCTTTCGTCCTTCCTTCTTCCATATTTGTGGCCCGTGCGGCTTTTTCTGCCTAACATTGCCTACAATATATCATTGCAGGCTCAAATATAGGTTATATTTATAACAAGATAATGTAAAAGACATGAGTATGAAAGATACAATCCTGCAGCTATGCAATCTCACCTGAATGAGTCGTCGGACGACTCCTTATGGAGGGACTTGGGCTTGCACTCTGTGCCTAGATCTGATATAGCTTGAGATTCGAGGAGGTGGCGATTGCGCCACTGCAAATGACGTGGCGGTCACTCTTCTTCCCATCTCCTACCCTCATCACCAACTCCTGACCGGTAGTCTGGTCCTATGGATCAGGCTTGTCCTCGTACTTCTTCTGATACAAAGATGTGCACAGATCCATCACCTCCATGGTAAAGTTGCCGCAATACTCCTCGCCCCTGTTTCCCCTATGGTCGTGCCCCCAGGCTGTTGCCTCGCTTGCAAGAGAAAGCATCATGATTAATAAACATAGACGCGCCTAGAGACAAAATTGACCTTTGAGTTGCCCATACAATTTTTTGGTGGAGAGATGTCAGGTTGAGGCTCCCCTAGATGTGTGACAAACCCTTTGTCTGGAGTCAGTCCTCCCTTTTCATAATGTGTCATGCTTGCCATGTAGGGCTGCACCACATATCCGCCAACGCTGCCCAACAATAGATTGTGATCCATTGCTCCCTTACCTACTTATATATAATACATCATATGAAATAGAAGGAGCAAGTGACTGCTGATCCAAGAAGCAGAAAGTAATGATGTTACCTACTGAAAAGTACTCGTCCCGAGCCATATTCGTCTTGCAAGCAACAGACTTCATCATCTTGTTACCATATTCGTCTAGGGGGCGAGCTCTCATCATGGCATGTACCGCACAATGTTCTTCATGTGGGAGAGAAGGTTCTTGGCAACTCTCTCAACCTTCAGGCACACCTCATCGAGGTGCCCATCCAGGCAGGTATAGTGATCCTACAATAGTGCATATGGCAGTTAAATAATTACCAAGCATCAGATATGGACCAATGAGTGCCATAGGTACTTACCCACCGATCTCTCTTGATCCGGGCCGGCCTTGCTATCACACTCGTCATCCTGCGCGGCTTTGTAGTGCTCCTAGGTGAAACATGGTGACAGTGGAGCTTTGTCGCTCAGCTTGACCAAGCCAAGAAAATATGCCTTCAGAAGAGCACCAATAAGGTGAGGATGTGGTGTGAACCCGCTTTATTGAGTTCCCACTAACTGCACAATGAAAGGAAATCATATGTTATTGTTAAAATATTACTCCATCCGTCCCAAAATAAGTGACTTAACTTTATACTAACTTTAATACAAAGTTAGTACAAAGTTGAGTCACTTATTTTGGGACGGAGGGAGTATATGTTAGTAAATTGTAAGGTCATCATTTACCCGTGTCTCCGTTGGGTATAACGACATGCCGGCGTATATGCTTGGGCTTCGAGACCTCCAATGGAGATGCCCAAAGTGCTTCCTCCTACCTATAGAGCTGGAGGTACAGGCCGAGTCATCCGGACACACCATCTCTTTTACCTCCTCCTCATCAGTAGCTTACGGATTATGGTTGGCAGTGGTCTCCTGCACCTCCTCCTCACTGGGACTATACAAATCATGGTCCTTCATGACAGTGGATATAAAACCATTTGAGGAACAGTAGTCACGGCCGCCACTTCCGAAAAGCCTCATTGATTTGATGAATCTCTTCATGTTTTATGAAGCACCTGCTATAATAAAAATAAAACCAAAAGAACACATATTAGTATCATCACTATAACATGGAAAAATGCCAAAATCCTAATGCCTTTGAAATAAATAATTCAAAGTAGAAGAAACATGGTAAACGAGCTGTGGTGGCATATATCACATACAAAATCACATATCACATGTGTAAGAAGTTACAAATTTAAAGTACTTCATTGCACTAGTAGAGCATGGTACCACATTAACATCGTACAAATATTTATTAGACAGTACACTAGATTACATACTACATCGACATAAAACTTGCTAGCTAACCTACTCCGAGAAGCCTGACAATGAGGAGTCAAAATAGAGAGGATAAGTATCGCCTCCTCACTGAAGGGTCATGTCTCATGGTTGTTAGCGGTGGGCCAACTCCGCAGAACCGGGTCATCACTATCCTCCAATTCGTTGTTGAACTTTTGGAGCTTCGTAAAATAATTCTCCTGCTCAGCTTGGCGGCGGGCGATCTCATGGCGGTTGTCCTTGACCTCCCCCTCGTCCTCGATAGATCTAACGAGAGCGTGGTTCTTAGCGCAGAGATGTGGGTTCACCTGAACAAGCATGGTTATGTAGTTCTCACTGACATGCTCGACCGTGTACTGCGCATGGGTCAACTGATCCTCCTCGTGGTCATCTCAGGATTCGACCCTAAATGGAGCGTAGTAGTCGGGGAAGTGGAGATGCGCTTGGGTCCCCAAAAGGTGGTCGCTGCGAACTCGTACTAGCACACCATCTTTTACGCGGTGTTGAACGTGAAAAGCCAATGCTTCTTATTCTCCCCTGGGACACATATATCTACTGTCCAATGGGCTGAGCGAAGCCGAATGCCATGGTACCTCGGCGGCAGCGGCCTAAACTTCAGGTTAGTGTTGACACCTAAAAATTCATATTACAAAAAAGTGTCACAAAATAAATATAATGTAAGTATCAAACAACAAAGAATAATTTTTGACATCGACTGGTCCGAACCCTCAACCTCTAACCTACGTTGCACGAATACTTGGATACGTATCGGATACACGATACGGGGATACACCCGATACGGCAATTTTCTAAAAACTAGGATACGGGGATACGTCTGTATATACATATTAATTATTAAATATATGAAAAAATAACGAGTTTTTTTATAGCAAATGCACTGTTTTATTAAAAAAATTGAAGTCTTCACGATTGCTTAACAAATACTGCATGGATCTCTTGTTGCCTCCTTTCCCTTTCCCAGTATTTTCCAACATCTGGACGTACCTCCACAAAGGCTTCTTCTCATTATCATCTTCCGGAATCACACGAGCAGTAGCCAATACATGGACTGCATCCACGCTACCTCCACTACCTGCGTCACTTCTAACTGAAGAAGACCCTATGGCCGATCTGCACAGTAAAAGGAGAAGATTACGAAAACAGATTAGTCAAACTGATCTAACCACGTTTTGGGTACCGAGCGAAATTCCGAGATCTCGCGCGGTTACCCCCCCCCCCCCCCCCCCCCCCCGAGAAACATGCATACCGAGCAAAAAATCTCGAATAATTTGAAAATTTTGAATTCAAACGGTCACGGTATAGTTAAATATAGGCCATCTCTTATTCAACCACATAGCTGATGGTGGCCAAGTGGTAAAGCCAACCTTTCATAAGCAAGTAGCCACTAAATTAGTAAATGCTGCAAAACTGTGGGCCGACCAGGGGTCGAACTCGCGTCGTCCGCGCAAGTGGTAGCTACTGTTCAATAACCACTAGGCTAGGGGAAGATTTATGATATGTCAGACTGATAAACCCTTCTATATCTACCGCAAGAAAATTTGAATTCAAATTTTAGTTTTAAATTTCGTCCGATTTTTTTCCGGAATTTCGTGGTTACCGTGGTAACCGCAAATTCCGGTGCCCCACGAGAAAAAAGGTCCACTTGGGATCCAAAACCTTATTCTAATCTTAAAATCTGAACCTAAAACACCTACGTACAGAATTCAGAGAAGGAGATGGAGAAGAGAGATCAGAGAAAGAGAGGGAGATGAGAACATACCTCCTGCAAGGGAGACACGGATGTCTTCTGCCGGCGACGAGCCGGCGACCGATCAGCGTCGATTGGACGGAGAGTTGGAGAAGAACATGTGGGAGAGGAGAGGACTGGAGCTGAGAGTTATGGAGAGTTGGAGATCTGCGGGCTGTGGCTGCTCGCTTGCTCCAAAGAGTCGAGGGGACGAGGTGGCCGGCTGGGAATTGATGACGTGCGGCGGCGCTAGGAGGGGATCGAGGAGTTTTCAATTTTATACGTCGAACGAAGGGGTTGCCGTATCCAAAACGTATCCCAGAGGTATCAAACACTATTTTCTTTTTTAAAAATCAATAAATCACAGGATACTTACGGGATACGTATCGGGCAGTATCGGGGCAGTATCCGGCAGGATACGCGCACTTTCTGAAGTATCCGTAGAACGTAGCCTCTAACCACTTGCTCCTAAACCCCTAGTCCTTAACCTAGAAGGCTCACCTTCGACAAGTTGATATCTAGTGATCCAACCCTAAACCCCTAACCTCCTGCCCCTAATATCTTAGCCACTAAATTAGTTGTTGTGGCAGGCACCCCATTTTTGCTTCCAAGGCAACTGTTTTAGTTTTACTTTTAGTTTTACAAATTTCAACACTTATGATATAGCATGACACACATACACACATCACATCACTTGCACTTCCCACAACACATCACATCTAATAAATTTTTAGATTTTATTCTAACTTTTACAGACTCTCTCTCTCTCTCTCACACACACACACACATCTATATTCTCTTTGTACCACATGTGAACATCATCATAAATCACCTACGTGGCAACCTAAAATTAGGTAACTCGCTCACATACAAAATATAAATTAGCAATTTCTAATTAATTTACTAACAATTTTTAGATAATTGACTACGAAATGAAATGGAATGAACAAACCATTTATTTATAAATTAGCTCTATGTTATCTAAAATTAGCTAGATGTAATTATGTACAACTATTTAGCAAGCCCAGGCAATTAACTAACCTAACTACACCTACAAACAACATGGGTCAGTATACCTAAAATGCTAACTTGTAAATGTTTAGCTAATTGACTAATTAAAGAGGTAGAGGGAGAAGTTAGGGAGGAGGACCTATGTTGGGTGGCGGCTGTAGACCAAAGAAGAGGAAGCAGGTTGAAGATGCGGGAACACTAGATTTGGCGAATTAACAATAGCGATCGCATGTGAGGCGTTGCGGCTCAGAAATAGGGAGGGCCGGCAGTGATGAAAGGCGGGATGCCAGCGAGGGAGGCACAAGTACGCGGTGGCGGGAGTGCGGGGGGTGGATGTGTTGAGTAAGGAGAAGTTTGGCGCGCGCGGG